>NC_069503.1:740525697-740844447 GCF_027579735.1 Bombina bombina | reverse complement strand
GTGTGTATTCTTGTAACTTCTTAAGGACATATGACGGAATTATTCCGTCATAAAACAATTGAGCTAAGTGAAAGCTGTGTCCTTAAAGGGTTAAGAACATTGATCATTGGGTATATTTAGATATGCAATAGCAGCATCTGAGATGAATTTGATGTCTAATGTAGTCTGACATTAAACATATGTTCAATACAGATATGTTTACAGAATCCCCTTGATTCAATCAAGCATTTTCTGGTGTAATGACTGCTCTATTCTTCACATTTTAAAGTTGATTAATGTTAAAATTCTAGACAGATGTGATTTAGTGATATCCAAAATGTGTTTAATAATATATATCTATATCATTCATAGAGAGAGTTGGTGTGGGAAGCCCACAGGAATCCAGCAGTGACATAGAGCCGCCTTTGCGGTCTCCTGGTAAGTCCATTGACTCATTTATATGTAATTGAAGGTGTATTGCTAATCAATATTATGATCATGATTCCGATGAAGCATAACATTATAAACAATCATAAAATTTATCTTCTGATTATATATTTCTTTTTTCTATTGAGCGATTAATAATTTCAACTTTATTAGTCTACACATTTGTTATTCATAAGATGTATAACATATGTTTTTCTCTATTTGATTTTTTGACAACAGTCATCAAGTGATACACACATGAGAAATCTTAAATGTTCTATGTACTATGCTTTTATGAATTTAACATTAAGACAAACAATACATTAAAATTCTGATTTATTGACAATAACAAATCTATTGTCATTTGTATGCTCCATCAAAATGATGTAAATCATAACTTTGTGTGTGTATATCTTTAATGCAACATTGATGTGCGTATTTGAGCAACAGTAACATATGTTATAATATCTGATCTTAAGGTGTACACAACATGTTATGTTTTACAGAGATTGATGTCACATGTGGGATGGAGGAGGAAGAGGCTGCCTTGGAGTCTGATGGTATGTGAAATATATCTATCATGTTTCCAACATGTTTCTTTTTTGGAAATCATTTTATTGAAGACATTCAAAGTCTACAGCTTTTTCCCTTTAAAAAGGAATATTATTTGTCTGTTCAAATACACTACTGCCCCCTTTCTATATCAGGCAGCATGAAAATCTGCTTGTATATTTTTTTTTAAGAATATATAATTCATGCCATCATTATGTCACATGCATATTCCATGCCAAAACACAATAATAAGTTTCAAATTGTACAGACAGTCATTGAGATTCATCTGAGTGCCTATATAGATACCATATCCTCATTTCAGAATAGTTTACAGATTCAAACACACTTCGAAGTATATTGAAAACATAATCAATTTGAAATGCGTTGATTTGATGTCAGGATGTATGAGATGTTAATATATTTTATTTACATTTTCAGATGGATCCACCACTTCTGGTCATCTGGATTCCGCCCCTGCCCAGTCACAGACCCCTCCCCATGCACACACCCCTGACCATGGCCACACCCCTGCACACACCCAGAGCCCTTCCCATCACCAAACTCATGAACATGCCCCGACCACTGCCAGCCCTTCCCATATTTCATATCCTGTCCCTCCCGAAACACGCCCATACACCCCCCTTCGCCGCTCTCCCCGTATTCTGGCCCGTACAGCTGCCCAGACCCAAACTCCCCACTCCCCAGCTGTACGGCCTACCCTGGAGCGGCAGCTCACCACTCCCCAAGCCATTCCCATCCCTCCCCAAGCCAATCCCATCCCTCCCCCCTGTTTAAACCTTCATTGTCCTGGGTGTCAGATTGTCCTTCCCAGGCACAGCTGTAAGTATCATTCTAAATACACTTTATAAGATACTTAAAGGTACAGTGAAGTTAAATTGTTTAAATTGTGATTCAAATCCAGCATGCAATGTTAAGCCAATGTATAATAGAATACTCTTATGAATTATTCGTCATTCTCTTGATATATTTTTGGAAAACAACTTATTCCTATAATTAGTTTAAACAATAAAATAAATGTGGCCATCATTTCTTTATTGTTGGATGAATGTATCCATCAACCAGCATGCACAAACAAAGTTCATCAACAAATATTGGCTTCCATAAAAAGCAACATTCTTGCATTCAAAATCTAGCTTGAGAATTAAAACATATAATGAATATGTGTAATTTCTAAAGATTTGTCATGTCATGCTCTATCTGAATCAGTCCATTAAATATTTAGGTTCAGTGTCCCTTTAATTGGATATCACTACATATACCAAACACCACTACTTGGATCCAAAATTTTATGTACAAATGTGGATACATTATCTCTTGTCTAACCCAGTGGGAATGTAATTTCTTCTGGTTGCTATGTTTACACAGCTTGTCCTCAATGCCAAAATGTTTAAGGATAGGTGTGCCTACCACAGTCTAAATTGAATTTTTAAATTGCTGATGTAAGTACAATGTAAATCCTTTAACAACATTTGATACACTCAAGCTGTATAAGTGGATCATCTAAAACCAATTAAAGGGGACAACATGTTTGAGTAACATGAGCCTTTAATGATTTCTGTCTGTCTGAATAACCTAATTCATGTGTAAAGAATATATGAAAATTAATTTTGGTAAATAATTATTTGTCTTTATGATGACAATGTATGTATAAAAATTTTTTATTCTGTTGTGTAATTATCCTTAATATTTAATTTTATTTTATTTTAGGCTGTGACTCAGCATGGCTCATGCTAGAAGGGATAGCAAGAGTAGAGCAGGCCGTGTTGAGGAACGCAGCTGTCCTGAGAGGGATGAACGACACCATGCAGGCCCAGCTCCGGGTTCAGGACTTGACTCTGCGTGAAATTATGCAATTACGTTCAAGGCCTGAATCTGGAGCTGGACATGCACAGGACAATGAAGAGGATGACCAGTAAGTGGAGGATCTGGATATGCTCCATGGTGGCAGATAATAATCCTCCGTCCACATGTTGAATTTGTATTTATATTGTTGCCATTTGGCCTTTTTATCAGTTTATTGTTGTGCCTGTTGCACTCTTTTACCTTGTCATGTGTCTCCAATGGGGCTATGCTGGCCCTTGGCAACTCTCTTCATGGACTGTGATGCACTGTGTTACCTTGTCATGTGTCTCCAATGGGGCTATGCTGGCCCTTGGCAACTCTCTTCATGGACTGTGATGCACTGTGTTACCTTGTCATGTGTCTCCAATGGGGCTATGCTGGCCCTTGGCAACTCTCTTCATGGACTGTGATGCACTGTGTTACCTTGCCATGTGTCTCCAATGGGGCTATGCTGGCCCTTGGCAACTCTCTTCATGGACTGTGATGCACTGTGTTACCTTGTCATGTGTCTCCAATGGGGCTATGCTGGCCCTTGGCAACTCTCTTCATGGACTGTGATGCACTGTGTTACCTTGCCATGTGTCTCCAATGGGGCTATGCTGGCCCTTGGCAACTCTCTTCATGGACTGTGATGCACTGTGTTACCTTGCCATGTGTCTCCAATGGGGCTATGCTGGCCCTTGGCAACTCTCTTCATGGACTGTGATGCACTGTGTTACCTTGTCATGTGTCTCCAATGGGGCTATGCTGGCCCTTGGCAACTCTCTTCATGGACTGTGATGCACTGTGTTACCTTGTCATGTGTCTCCAATGGGGCTATGCTGGCCCTTGGCAACTCTCTTCATGGACTGTGATGCACTGTGTTACCTTGCCATGTGTCTCCAATGGGGCTATGCTGGCCCTTGGCAACTCTCTTCATGGACTGTGATGCACTGTGTTACCTTGCCATGTGTCTCCAATGGGGCTATGCTGGCCCTTGGCAACTCTCTTCATGGACTGTGATGCACTGTGTTACCTTGTCATGTGTCTCCAATGGGGCTATGCTGGCCCTTGGCAACTCTCTTCATGGACTGTGATGCACTGTGTTACCTTGTCATGTGTCTCCAATGGGGCTATGCTGGCCCTTGGCAACTCTCTTCATGGACTGTGATGCACTGTGTTACCTTGCCATGTGTCTCCAATGGGGCTATGCTGGCCCTTGGCAACTCTCTTCATGGACTGTGATGCACTGTGTTACCTTGCCATGTGTCTCCAATGGGGCTATGCTGGCCCTTGGCAACTCTCTTCATGGACTGTGATGCACTGTGTTACCTTGTCATGTGTCTCCAATGGGGCTATGCTGGCCCTTGGCAACTCTCTTCATGGACTGTGATGCACTGTGTTACCTTGCCATGTGTCTCCAATGGGGCTATGCTGGCCCTTGGCAACTCTCTTCATGGACTGTGATGCACTGTGTTACCTTGTCATGTGTCTCCAATGGGGCTATGCTGGCCCTTGGCAACTCTCTTCATGGACTGTGATGCACTGTGTTACCTTGCCATGTGTCTCCAATGGGGCTATGCTGGCCCTTGGCAACTCTCTTCATGGACTGTGATGCACTGTGTTACCTTGTCATGTGTCTCCAATGGGGCTATGCTGGCCCTTGGCAACTCTCTTCATGGACTGTGATGCACTGTGTTACCTTGCCATGTGTCTCCAATGGGGCTATGCTGGCCCTTGGCAACTCTCTTCATGGACTGTGATGCACTGTGTTACCTTGTCATGTGTCTCCAATGGGGCTATGCTGGCCCTTGGCAACTCTCTTCATGGACTGTGATGCACTGTGTTACCTTGTCATGTGTCTCCAATGGGGCTATGCTGGCCCTTGGCAACTCTCTTCATGGACTGTGATGCACTGTGTTACCTTGTCATTTGGCTCATATATTCCTTATTTTTACAAGATTATTTATAAACGTTTTGTATGTTTTCTTACATACTAATAAAATACATTTTATTTCACAAATCTTTGTCCTCATTCTTCCTGTTATTTTTTGAAAGCTCTAGTTTATGCTGTTGATCCTTAAAGGGACCTACCAAATATATTTGTTATAATGAAATCATATATGTAAGACAATAGTAAATGACTTTAAGATTAACATCTCCAATGTAATCTTATTATTTGTGTTTATATTATTTTCTCTTAGCTCTATCATTGCCTGATTATGATTAGCAGAGTAATTTCTTTATATATGTATATATATTTGTATTTGTGTATATATGTATATTGAAATGTTCTGATCCATGTGTGTATTTATAAACTCTGCATGAATTGATGCACCTTTACCAAATGATCTGAGTATTGATACAATGATATAATCCCTGTAAAGTGTTCATTTTATTTAAATAGTATTGACTATGTGTATGCTCTTTTTAAAAACAAAATAATGTCCCTTTAAGTGATGTTGATCACAATTGTTAATGAATGTATTTCCATTTGTAAAGCGTTTTTGTCCTTTTTACAAGAACAAGGACATATAATTTTATTAATAAACAATCTTATTGTAATGTTGACAGCACCTGTATTTCATTTTCAAATCTATATTATTGTCAAAGTGTAACCAAATAAATCTCTGTGTGTAATGCAAATAATGTAGATGATGAATATTAGTTAACTAATATGTTAACTAAATACATCTCCTCCCATTTATGGCTATAGGTAGGCTGACAATAATTAAACTTGAATAAATGACACGTTTAATCAATCCATGTATAACTATTGTTATTCAACAACAATCCAAACATATCTTAAAACATCAATGGCATATGTATTTCTCATGTGTATCTTTTAAATGTTAAAGATATACACCATAGCTATAGTTCAAGGGACAGTCAAGTCCGAAAAGATGATTCTGGATTTGTTGTCATTCCTAGATAGCAATCTACACACATACTAGTTCCTAAAATATAAATACGTTTCTTAGTGATATGCCAAGATGTCACTGAGTCCTTGTATTGTCTGCGGTTTTTCAGCGATCTCGGATGCGCCATGTTGCTTAAGACGTCACCTGCCAGGCTGTCCAATGATTCCTTGTATTGACTGACGTTCTTACGTGATCAGGAATATGCCTTTTATTGGATTGCGTTTTGACGCGATCAAGGATGCGCCTTTTTTTTTGGGCGTTCTTACGTGATCAATAATGTGCCTTTCATTGGATGGCGTTCTTACGTGATCAATAATGTGCCTTTCATTGGATGGCGTTCTTACGTGATCAAGGAAGCGCCATGTTAAGACGGCACATGTAAAGGTAAAAAAACGTCTGATTGGATTGCGTAGTCCCGCAATATTTGTGCACGTTAAAAACGTTTGTGACTGCATGCAATTTTAAAAAGCTTGCGAATATGTATTATTTGCATCATGTTACATTGTTGACCCGTAGCTGATAAAGACCACCACATTCTCTTTTGCTGGATGTCTGGTTGAATCAACGAACGAAAGCAAAATGTTTTCATGCATAGGATATTTATAGGCAAGTGCAAATCTCTACAGTCCATGTTTAATATGTTTGTCAACAATGTTCCTTTTTCTGAAAAATTACTGTTGTGTTTAATGTTGAACATATCTAATTAATAAATATGCGCTATTGTGTTTGAATAAAGTAATCAATATGCATTTATCATATGCTAAATATATGATGCCGACTTCTTCTAAATGTAATTTCGTTGTATATTTTATTAAAGGTTCATTAGACACTCACATTATAAATCAAAATCTTGGATTTTGTCTCTAGTTAGATAGTCCATTGTTTAACCAATAGGTTTATTTTGTCTTGTGTTCTAAGAAAATGTAAGTAATTTTCTTACTCCTCGCAAAGCCTCTGAGTTTCATGTGAGTACCATCTCCAGCTTTGTCCAGTTTGTGTAAAGGGTCTTTTCAGATGTTAATGATGGTGTATTGTGTTGTTTTACGGTTGTAATGGTGGTTCATCTATATTTTCAATATAGCTAACCCTATTTTATTTGCAAGTGTTTGAAGCTTTTTAATATTGATATCAGTATATGTTAATCTTGTTGTTTGTAGTAGTGTCTATTACATACAGTTATGTAAAAAATATAGGATACTGTCCCTTGAATGCAAATGTTGTTTTTTGTATCATGTATGAGATCCACATAGTTTAATCTTCAAATATATTTTTGTTAGCATATTTCCCCCCCCCCCCCACTCCTAAAAGGACTTTAAACCATATTCATTGTTAAAATAAAAATATTTACAATAAAATATTAACACAATAATGTCTCTTAAAGAAAATAGACTTTATTTAACACGTCAATATAAATGTGATTTTAAAATTTATTTTTTGACAAAGTACATGTAGATATACCAACAAGCTTAAAATATGTGTTAGCATATGTAATGTTGTTAAAGGGACAGTTTAGAAAAATTTAATTTTTTAAAATTATTCGAAAAGTCAATTCTGTAATATCAAGGATATAAAATGTTTCTCAACAATTGAACATTTGTCTGGGTTTATTTAAATTTGCTATCTAAACCTATGAGGTTGGTGTGCTCATTTCTTCAATCTTGAAGAGTGCTTGTAATCATTATACAATTTGAGCACTAGAGGGCATTTGGATAGCATTTGTATATGTAAAACCTTGTGCTCATACAGCATATTATTGACCATGTATTGATAATTGATATCTAAAATGTTGTTATGTCAGAACAACAAATAAGTGGTCATTTTTCATAGTCATAGATACAAGGGTAAGCACATAAGTCACACATGTATTTCTCCATGTTTTGTTGTTTCCAACTTTATAATGCGTAATACAGTGTTTTCTTTGTAATCAATAATTTTCTGACTGTCCCTTTAAGCTGTGTTATTGGCATTCAAACAGTAATATGCCATCATGGATAATTGTTATGGTAATTTAGTTAGCGATTCGGGAAACAGTTTGGACATCACATCACAGAAACCAATCAATATCATGAACAAGGATAGGTATGTGATGATGTGGTTTTCACACACTTATAACCCACACTCTGCAAACAATCTTCCTCCATGGACCCGGTCCCATAGAAGTCGATTATATACAGAGTGTGGTCCACAAGTGTATGAAAACCACATCATCACATACCTATCCATTACACATTACATAAAAAAATAATTTGAAGATGGAAAAAAATACTTACTTCCTCTTCCTTCCCCTCTTCCCACGGGGCTGAGGCTCTGGGAGAGGCAACTGCCGACTCCGAAGAGTCCTCCTTGGAGCTGTTGTGGGAGGAGTGGAAGGAAGAGTACTGGGACGACCAAGGTGAGGAGTAGATGGCTGAGGAGGAGAAGATGGATGAGGAGGAGAAGATGGCTGAGGAGGAGGAGTAGATGGCTGAGGAGGAGGAGGAGTAGATGGCTGAGGAGGAGGATGAGATGGGCCGGCAGGAGGAGATGGCCCAGCAGCAAGAGGCCCAGCAACAAGAGGCCCAGCAACAGGAGGTAGACCAGCATGCGCCTCCCGGAAAAAAGTGAACATTTCTTGATGAAGCTGAAACATTCTTGTTTGTCCTTCTTGTATTCTATTCAGTATGCTGATTATTTCATTTTGTCCTTGAATAATTTGATTCTGGCCATCAAGTATTCTGTGTCGTCCTTCTATATTTTCTATCCGGGAGGTACGCATCTGGTCTATGTACTCCAGTAGAACCCGCACCTCCGCTATTTCCTCTTGTTGTGCCTGTTGAACCCGTGCACGGCGGGGTGCCCGTGCACGGCGGAGTGCGGGTCTTTGAGGGACCTCGGGTTCCGCGGGTTCAGCGGGATCCTCCTGTGCTTCCGGGGCCTCTTCATCATCTCCCGTGCGCTGTTCGTCACGGGGGGCCTCTTCCCTCCGAAGTTGGAATTCCTCACCACCACTCTCATCCCGGGGAGATGCAGGAGGCTGTGCTGCCTCGTCCCCAGACTCTGTATATAAAAAAATAATTAAAAAAAATATATATATATATTAGCATATTTGCAAATAAAGGTTTAAATGACTTAGCTTACGATACAATTACAAATGCAGAATCATTAATCCACTTTGAAATCTAACAAACAATCAATACGATTTCCGCTTTTTCTAAACCGTGTTTGTGATATCTGTGGTCAATGTGAATGTTTTAGCGTTTGTTTTCAGTCTGTTTAAATGCACACCTAACCTATAGCCTAGATACTGATGTAACCGCAAAGTAATAGAATGCGTGTAAACAACGTTATAGCATTAATCTGATCCTTAACACATGAAACCCAATGTTTTATCTTTCATGATTTAGAAGCATACATTTAGTATCAACTTTCGAATGTACTTTTCTTATCTAATTAGCTTCATTCTCTGGATATTCTTTGCTGAAAAGCATATCTAAATATGCTTCTAAGATGCTGATTGTTAGCTGAATATAGCTGCCTCCTGTGATTGTTTCACCGTGTGCATGGCTATTTCTTCATTAAAATATATCTCAAGAATGAATCTAATTAGGTAATTTAAGTACATTTGAATGTTTTGTCAAATTGTATTCGCTACCTCAATCATGAAAGTAAATGTTTGCGTATAGTGTCCATTGAAATACATTCGTATGTGAAATTATTGTTCAATGAGCTTACCGTCAGATGAGAGTGGCAGGTTCCCGGTATCGATTCCTCCGATACCGACTACTTCCACCTCGGAGATGCTGGGCCGCAACATTTCCTCCCATCGGCAGTACTCCATTTCAAGGGCAGGGCCGCCACCGGTCTCTGCGGCATGTCGGGCCTCCAGGCTTAACTTTTTTTTAAGTTCAAGTTTACAGTCCCGGTACCGATGTTTGATAGAATCCATATCCCGGTTCCGGCCACCCACTGCATTGACTGCATTCCTAATCTCGTTCCAGAGCCTCCTCTTGTCAGTCGGGGTGGTCTTTTGGTGCTGCAGCATCCTATGCCTGGCCATATAGGCCTCTACGAGGGCCTCCTTCTCCTCCATCGTAAACCTCGCCTCCCTAGTCGCCTTGGCCTTCCCCTGTGACGATGCCCTCTGTTTCCCGGACTGTGAAGCCCTACTCTGACCGCCACTGGGCCCAGCCACTTGGTCATCTTGAACCAAGTGGCTGGGTCCACCCACCGCTTCCACCCCCGCTTCCTGCCCCCCTTCCTGCCCCCCTTCCTGCCCTGTTCCTCTCCCCCTCCCTCTACTCCCCCCTCTACCTGTCCCCTGCCTGGCCTCCATCTCCTCCCTAAACTAAACCCCAAATAATCAAACAAAAAGTGAGTGTGATGAAATGAAAGGGGCTCAAAATAAAGAACTAAAAAGACAAAAAAGGTGCTTAAAGTGTGAGGGATGTAAAAAAACAAAGAGGGTAAGGAGTATTTAAATAAACGAAAAGAATAAGACTAAAAGGAGGATATGTAAACTAAATGTAACTAGGGGATGGGTATGGGATGGGTATGGGGTATGGGATAAGAGTAAATGGGATGAAAGGGAATGGGACTACAAGGAATGGGGTATAGAGTGTAGTATGAGGGGGTAGGGGGTATGGAGTGTATGTAGTGTTATTGATAAGTGTATGTATGTATTGAATGTGTTTGCGTGTAAATGTGTTAAGTGTACAGATAAATCACTCGCTCGCTAACTCACACTACTTCTAATTCTCACTAACAAACACTCCCACTAACGCTCACTAACTACCACTAACTGACGCTCCCACTAACAACTCTCACTAATAACTCCCACTAACTCACTCACGCTCCCACTAACAGACTCTCTCCCACTCCCACTAACTCCCACTAACTCACTCACTCTCTCACGCTAACACTACCAACTGACTCTCTCACGCTAACACTACTAACTGACTCTCTCACGCTAACACTAACTCACTCTCAAAAATTCTCTAACTCTCTATTCTTAAACCTCCAATCTCCAAAGACCCACCAGCAACACAGTCAAAGAAGCCATGCTTGTGTGGTGCTTATATACCCTGTGTAAATGTTTAATGATGTCCCAATTTCCATTGTAATTAGTGTTCAGGTGTGCTTTATTAGCAATTAATATTATTGCAATGTGTATTAGGTGTGTGAATTTGCGCATGCTCATTTCGAGTTGGTATTTGTGGAATGTGTAGAATGCGATGATGTCATAGTGTTCGTTTTAGCTTTCATTGTCCAAAAGTATTCTTATTAAATGTGAATTTGCGATGGTGTGTTCTTCGTGAAGTGTTGTATATGTATGTTTTTCATAATATATAATGATATTGAATGCGATTTTGTTTCTAGTGTATGTATATCTTTTTTAATCCTTGTTGTTATTGTGCGATTTTCCGCATCTTAAAGTATATGCGTATTCCCCGTATAAATAGTATTAAAACTTCCCCCGCTTGTGAATGTGTAATGCTTGTGTGCTTTGTTGATTGATTGTTGTTGTGACATTTGCGGCGTGTTATTGTTGTGCATGATGTGGTATGCGTCATATGACCGAGCTGTGCGTATTCTCGCGAGATCGAGTGTTAGATTAAAAAAGGCAATTTTTTTGCTTTCCCATTGATCTCTATGGGAGACTGTCTAACGCGGGCAGGATTACGCGTGTGACATACACGCGTTAGGAGCATCGTTAGATGGTCTTATCTTAACTCTAAATACCGGAGTCAAACATTGACGTGCGTTAGACATAAACACGCGTGGCGTTAACAGCCCATCTACCGCCGAACTCTAAATCTAGGCCTAGGTTTTTTTTTTTCCCCACTTATCAATTAAGCAGCTTAATTGAAGATTTATTCAGCAGGTGCCCTAAGCACTAACAGTTCCACATTCTAACTCAAAACATTATTCATGTCAGTTTTTACATTTCCTTATATTGACAAAACTTTACTGAAGTTGTTATAATATATCTAGACAAACTTCTCCAAAGAAAGGTAATTCCAAACTGGATTAGCCACCTTAAATTACAATTCAGCCCTTACATATTTTGTATTTGTTTAGGCAGTTTATTTTTGAAGCTTTGAACTTTTTTAATGTACAATAGGGTAGGGCATTTTTTTATTTTGGGGGGGTTTGTTATTTTATTAGGGGTCTTAGATTAGGTGTAAGTAGCTTAAAATTGTTGTAATATTTTTTTAAATGTTTGTAACTTATTTTTTTTATTTTTTCTAACTTAGATTTTTTTATTTTTTGTACTTTAGTTAGTTTATGTAATTGTATTTAATTGTAGTTATTTGTAGTTAATTTATTTAATTAATGTAATGATAGTGTAGTGTTAGGTTTAATTGTAACTTAGGTTAGGATTTATTTTACAGGTAATTTTGTATTTCTTTTAGCTAGGTAGTTATTAAATAGTTAATAACTATTTAATAACTATTCTAACTAGCTAAAATAAATACAAAGTTACCTGTAAAATAAATATAAATCCTAAGATAGCTACAATGTAATAGCTATCTTAGGGTTTATTTTACAGGTAAGTATTTATTTTAAATAGGAATAATGTATTAAAGTATAGTGTAGTGTTAGGTGTAATTGTAACTTAGGTTAGTTTTTAGTTTACAGGTACATTTCTCTTTATTTTAGCTAGGTAAGCTATTAAATAGTTAATAACTATTTAATAGCTATTGTACCTAGTTAAAATAAATTGAAAGTTACCTGTAAAATAAAAATAAATCCTAAGATAGCTACAATATAATTATTATTTATATTGTAGCTATATTAGGGTTTATTTTAAAGGTAAGTATTTAGTTTTAAATAGGATTAACTTAGTTAATAAGAGAAATATTATTTAGATTTATTTAATTAATATTTAAGTTAGGGGGGTGTTAGGGTTAGTGTTAGACTTAGGTTTAGGGGTTAATAATTTTATTACAGTGGCGGCGGCATAGTGGGGGGCAGGATAGGGGTTCATAAATTTATTATAGGTGGCGACGGTGTAGGGGGGGCAGGATAGGGGTTAATAAATTTAATATAGGTTGCGGCGGGTTCAGGGAGCGGCGGTTTAGGGGTTAAACTATTTATTTGTGGCGAGGTGCGGGATCAGCAGGATAGGGGTTAATAACTTTATTATAGAGGACGACGGTATAGGGGGGGGCAGGATAGGGGTTACTAGGTATAATGTAGGTGGCAGCGGTGTCTGGGAGTGGCGGTTTAGGGGTTAATACATTTATAAGACTTGCGGCAGGGTCTAGGAGCAGCGGTTTAGGGGTTAGTAACTTTATTTCGTTGCGGGGGGCTCCGGGGGCGCCGGTATAGGGGGTAGAACAGTGTAGTTTAGTGTGAGTGCTTAGTGACAGGCTAGCAAGAAAGCTGTCAAACAGCCTGAAGAGCAGCGAGATCGGATGAGTCATAACTCTCACAGTCCGCTGCTCATTGCCCCGCGGCTTTTTGACAGCTTTACTTGATAACTTAGGCAAATTTTTTCAGGTCCGCGTCGGCGATGTGAGGCGAGCTTAGGCGGGCGTATTGGGCCGGCGAAGGCAGGAAAGTTGACGGCTTGATAACTACCCCCCCAAGTGTGTATTTTAGTAGAATGGTATTACAGGTACAAATCCCCAAATCCAGAATTCCAAACATTTAAAATCCAAACTTAAATTAATATTGTATTTTATTTGTTTAAATGTACTATATTTGCCTGTCTGTAAGTCACAATATTCTCTGCCTGTGTTTTTTGTTTGTTTTGTGTAATAAAATGCAAATCATTGTTTCTATTTATTTAAAACAACAAATGTAACCATTCTGATTACAGTAATGTACTATCTTTCAGAGGGTACTGTGTATACATTTTTATAAAACTACCTTTAGGTTGCATACATAACTGTATTTAGTATTATGACATGTAAATATTGCCTAAATGACATAATATATTGTTGTTTACATTTGGTCCCATCCCCTCCCCAAACTGTCCCAATTTAAAGATGCAAATATTCCAAAATCCAAACTAGTCTGAAAATGTAAACCTTTTTCAATACCAAGCAGTTTGGATAAAGGGTTTTCTACCTTTAACAAATTTCTAAAACATATGTAGGTATATTTTATACTGAGCAAAAAGTAATGAATTTATTAATACTTATATAAATTTGAAGTGTGGATTTCATACCTTCATTTGCTTTAAGATGTCTCAGCATACCTGTAACTATACCGTATATTGCTAATGCCTATTGTTAACTTGCATGACAAAGGCATGTTGTAGACTAAAGAGTGGTAGAGTGTGTGTCATGCTCTGATAAATAGGGGTAGATTTAACAAGGGCAGAACGGCCCTTGTTCCTGTTTTTTCCATGCAAGCCTTCAGGCTCGCCAGAAATAGCAGTTATAAAGCAGCTGATTAACACCCCCTGCTAGCGTGAATCTGCAGGGGGCGGCATTGCACAAGCAGTTCTGGTGAACTGCTTGTGTAATGATAAAAGCAGACAGCGTATGCTGTCGGCATTCAGCGATGTCTGTCGGACATGATATGCTACAGTGTATCATGTCAGACAGACATTGGTAAATCTACCCCATGGGGTCTTTTTTTTTAAGGTCACATTAAAACTTGTGTTATCACCATATTTGTTATGGGTGTTATGTTTTTACACCACATGAAACAATAATCGGATGTCCTGCTATGATCCGCATGTAGAGCTAATATATATGAACAACGTTGGCCTATTAGCATTGTTGTGAATACATATTTTAATTTGAGCAGATGGACTAATGTTTAATTTACGGCCAGATTACGAGTTTTGCGTTAGAGGCTATGCGGTGTTAACAAGCAGTTTTCTCTCACCGCTCACTTACCTGCAGCGCTGGTATTACGGGTTTTTACAAACCCGGCGTTAAAAGGCAAGAAGTTAGCGTTGAGCAAAATTTTGCTCCTTAACACACTCCAATACCAGCGCTGCTTAAGTGAGCGGTGAGCTGGTCGTACGTGCTTGTGCACAATTTCCCCATAGGAATCAACGGGGAGAGCCGGCTGAGAAAAAGTTTAACACCTGCAAAAAAGCAGCGTAAAACTCAGTAACGCAACCCCATTGATTCCTATGGGGAAATAAAATTTATGTCTACACCAAACACCCTAACATGAACCCCGAGTCTAAACACCCCTAATCTGCCACCCCAGACATCGCCGACACCTGTATTATATTTATTAACCCCTAATCTGCTGCTCCGGACACTGCCGCCACCTACATTATACTTAAGAACCCCTAATCTGCTGCCCCCAACATCGCCAACACCTCCGTTATATTTATTAACCCCTAATCTGCCGCCCCCAATGTCGCCGCAACTTACCTACACTTATTAAATATTATTAACCCCTAATCTGCCGTTCCTAACATCGCCGCCACCTACCTACATTTATTAACCCCTAATCTGCCGCCCCCAATGTCGCCGTCACTATACTAAATGTATTAACCCCTAAACCTAAGTCTAACCCTAACCCTAACAGCCCCTAACTTAAATATAATTACAAGAAATCTAACTAAAAATTCCTATCATTAACTAAATAATTCCTATTTAAAACTAAATACCTATAAAATAAACCCTAAGCTAGCTACAATATAACTAATAGTTACATTGTAGCTAGTTTAGGGTTTATTTTTATTTTACAGGCAAGTTTGTATTTATTTTAACTAGGTAGAATAGTTATTAAATAGTTATTAACTATTTAATAACTACCTAGCTAAAATAAATACAAAAGTACCTGTAAAATAAAACCTAACCTAAGTTACAATAACACCTAACACTACACTATAATTAAATAAATTAACTAAATTAAATACAATTAAACAAATTAAATTAAATTAGCTAAAGTACAAAAAAACCAAAAACAATAAATTACAGAAAACAATAAACAAATTACAAGATATTTAAACTAATTATACCTAATCTAATAGCCCTATAAAAATAAAAAAGCCCCCCCAAAATAAAAAAAAACCTAGCCTAAACTAAACTATCAATAGCCCTTAAAAGGGCCTTTTGAGGGGCATTGCCCCAAAGTAATCAGCTCTTTTACCTGTAAAAAAAAAATACAAACAACCCCCCCAACAGTAAAACCCACCACGCACACAACCAACCCCCCAAATAAAAGCCTAACTAAAAAAACCTAAGCTCCCCATTGCCTTGAAAAGGGCATTTGGATGGGCATTGCCCTTAAAAGGGCAGTTAGCTCTTTTGCGGCCCAAACCCTAATCTAAAAACTTAAACCCACCCAATACACCCTTAAAAAAACCTAACACTAACCCCCTGAAGATCAACTTACTGTTCTGAAGACCGGACATCCATCCTCAAGGAAGCAGCAGAAGTCTTCCTCCAACCGGGCCGAAGTCCTCAACGAAGCCGGGAGAAGTCTTCATCCAAGCCGGGTAAAGTGGTCCTCCAGACGGGCAGGTCTTCATCCAGACGGCATCTTCTATCTTCATCCATCCGACGCGGAGCGGCTCCATCTTCAAGACATCCGACGCGGAGCGGCTCCATCTTCAAGACATCCGACGCGGAGCATCCTCTTCAAACGAAGTCTTCTTACTGAATGACGGTTCCTTTAAGTGACGTCATCCAAGATGGCCTCCCTTAGATTCCGATTGGCTGATAGATTTCTATCAGCCAATCGGAATTAAGGTAGAAAAAATCCTATTGGCTGATGCAATCAGACAATAGGATTGAGCTCACATTCTATTGGCTGTTCCAATCAGCCAATAGAATATGAGCTCAATCCTATTGGCTGATTCGATCAGCCAATAGGATTGAACTTCAATCCTATTGGCTGATTGCATCAGCCAATATGATATTTTCTACCTTAATTCCGATTGGCTTATAGAATCCTATCAGCCAATAAGAATCTAAGGGACCCCATCTTGGATGACGTCACTTAAAGGAACCGTCAATCAGTAAGAAGACTTTGTTTGAAGAGGATGCTCCGCGCCGGATGTCTTGAAGATGGAGCCGCTCCGCGTCGGATGGATGAAGATAGAAGATGCCGTCTGGATGAAGACTTCTGCCCATCTGGAGGACCACCTTGCCCAGCTTGGATGAAGACTTCTCCCGGATTCGTTGAGGACTTCGACCCGGTTGGAAGAAGACTTCTGCCGCTTCCTTGAGGATGGATGTCCGGTCTTCAGAACAGTAAATCGATCTTCAGGGGGTTAGTGTTAGGATTTTTTAAGGTTGTATTGGGTGGGTTTTATTTTTTAGATTAGGGTTTGGGCCGCAAAAGAGCTAACTGCCCTTTTAAGGGCAATGCCCATCCAAATGCCCTTTTCAGGACAATGGGGAGCTTAGGTTTTTTTAGATAGTATTTTATTTGGGGGGTTGGTTGTGTGGGAGTTGAGTTTTACTGTTGGGGGGTTGTTTGTATTTTTTTTTACAGGTAAAAGAGCTGATTACTTTGGGGCAATGCCCCGCAAAAGGCCATTTTAAGGGCTATTGATAGTTTAGACTAGGGTTTTTTTATTTTGGGGGGGCTTTTTTTTATTTTGATAGGGCTATAAGATTAGGTGTAATTAGTTTAAAGATCTGTAATTTGTTTATTATTTTCTGTAATTTAGTGGGGGAGTTTCTATACTTTAGCTAATTTAATTTAATTTATTTAATTGTAGGGTTAGGTTAGGTGTTATTGTAACTTAGGTTAGGTTTTAATTTACAGGTACTTTTGTATTTATTTTAGCTAGGTAGTTATTAAATAGTTAATAACTATTTAATAACTATTCTACCTAGTTAAAATAAATACAAACTTGCCTGTAAAATAAAAATAAACCCTAAGCTAGCTACAATGTAACTATTAGTTATATTGTAGCTATCTTAGGGTTTATTTTACAGGTAAGTATTTAGTTTTAAATAGGAATTATTTAGGTAATAATATTAATTTTTATTTAGATTTATTGTAATTATATTTAAGTTAGGGGGTGTTAGGGTTAGGATTAGACTTAGGTTTAGGAGTTAATACATTTAGTATAGTGGCGGCGACGTTGGGGGCGGCAGATTAGGGGTTAATAAATGTAGGTAGGTGGCGGGGATGTTAAGGATGGCAGATTAGGGGTTAATAATATTTAACTAGTGTTTGCAAGGCAGGAGTGAGGCGGTTTAGGGGTTAATATGTTTATTATAGTTGCGGCGATGTCCGGAGTGGCAGATTAGGGGTTACATTTTTATTATAGTGTTTGCGATGCGCATGGGCCTCAGTTTAGGGGTTAATAGGTAGTTTATCGGTGTTAGTGTACTTTTGAGCACTTTAGTTATGAGTTTTATGCTACGGCGTTGTACCATAAAACTACTGACTTTTAAATGCGTTAGGACTCTTGATGGGGTAGGGTGTACCGCTCACTTTTTGGCCTCCCAGGACAGGCTCGTAATATCAGCGCTATGGAAGTCCCATAGAAAAAAGACTTTCCGAAGTTTACGTAAGTCGTTTTGCAGTAAGGTCAAAGAAGTGTGCGGTGCCCGTAAACCTGCAAGACCCGTAATAGCAGCGGGCGTAAAAAAGCAACGTTAGGACCTCTTAATGCTGCTTTTATACCTTAACGCACAACTCATAATCTAGCCATTAGTTTTTTCATGATTTGCAGTGTCCCATTCCCATACCTGGTTTCATTATTATTATCACTGCTGGTTATGCATCACTCAGAGCAAGTAGTTTAATCCAGTTATTTAAGAGATATTAATCCAGTATCAAAACTACATATTGTTACCTATGAACTCAACTCTGAGAACGTTTCTTTGATGTGATCATTTGATTTGTTGTGTTATTTTTAGCTGATTAAACACAATTGTCTATTGTGTTTATTCAACTATCATCAATAAATAATTCCCTTTTTTTAGTTATTAATCTTAAAAGATTATTTATTCACATATCTAGGTATAACATTGGTATTAGAGGCATTTATTAATCAAGCTCTTTTATTAAGCAGAATCAGATTATTATTTTTTTGTAATGTTAAATAAATAAATAAAGTTGGAGTGATTGATGTTTCCATTTACCTTAGTATGAACTGGGTTTACATGAAAGCTGAGTGCATTTCAGTGCATGTTATCTTCAGCTGTGAGAAAGTATACAGTGTATCTCTAATTTGTTATCTTTCTGAGCAGAAAATCTGGCAGGAAACCTTAAGCCACATGTTTTTAAGGCAGCAAGAAGTTCAAAAAAGCATGGCCTGCTTAATGGTGTAATCGTAGTAAACCACCATAACCTCCCCCCTAAAAAAAAAAATGGTTCTAAAAAAAAAAATAACAGAATAAAAAAAAATTCTTCTTTTTTACATGCCACCCAAATGCTGGTATAAAAACTGTATTAAAATCTGTAAAGAAAAAAATATTACAAAATGCACAGACTGGTTTACAGAAAAAAAAGAAAGAAAAAAAACATAAATGCAGACAGGATATGATTAAAAAATGTATTCTAAAAACACATTATCACCCAAACGTAGTGCATATAGAATTAAAGGACTGCCTTGTGTATCCCACTGTTGGTTTCCTTGGAAATTTTGGCATTTTGAATCAATAAAATAAAAAAACGAAGACCTTAAACCTCAGCTCCATAGAATCACCATGGCAACATCCAGTTCAGGAATGCAAATGAGAAATTGTAAATATTTGAAACACAAAAAATAGGCCAGGTGTAGAAATGTAGAAATAAATATAATTATACAGCTAAATCTAGAAACAATATATATATGTGTGTGTGTGTGTGCTTCATTTTGAATTTGAGGTATGTTTTAAATATATATAAATAAAGCTCCACTCAACAGATGTGCTTTTGTGATTAGAATTCCTCATGCTTTTGAAGGCACATTTTAATGCCATACTAAAACATTTTCTTAACATTTGCTTTGCCCATCAGTTGATAATGCATAAGTAACAGAATGCAACAGATTAACAGTTTTAAGGGTTGCTGGCCCTTAATGGAATGTGGTTCCATAATTTACATAATTACTGTAGATTAGGAATCCTATGTAAACTGGAAAATGGATTCCTATTCCTGTACAGATATTCTGCTATAAAAACTACTCACCATTATTAAATACAGGTCACTGTTCCAATTCTGTTAAAAAGAGCACTAATGTTGTATGTGGAAAACCTGTTTGTGAAAATTAAAATTGTGTATTTTGTCATATCTTAAATATAAATATATTCTTGTGATTGTTTTGTATTAATTGTACAGTATTATAGCATAATACATTTGGAAAGCAGTTTTGTAGCATAATAAATTTGGAAAGTCTGCAACTAACTAGGGATGGGCGAATGTTTCTAAACATTCGAAATTTAAATCAAATTTTTATACATTCGTTCGTTTGAATTTTGAATGTTTACATAACATTCTAACATTCGATTTTCGAATGTTCATTTTCAAATTTTTCGATTACATCGAAAATATTCGTTCTAATAATAGAATGGTTGGCTTTGTATTATATTCAATATTCAAATTCGATATTTATATTTCACATTCGATTTCGAAATGTAATATTCTAATTCGATTCCAATATATCAAATTTGATTTTGTTATGTAATATTCTAATTCGATTTTAATTTCAAATAGTATTTCTAAGCTACAATTTTCTTTAGTAATGTAATATTTGAATTCAATTTAGTTTTTATAATTTAGTTATCTTATAAATATTAGAATTATTTAATATTCAAATTTAAATATTCAAATCAACTTATTCCCTCCCATATGTAAATGTTATAGTTGTAGTTGTTAAAATTTCATTTGACAGGTTTAGTTTTGGAGAAAAGGGACGTACTGGTTTGGTGGTCATGTTGCAATATTTTGATAATGATTTTTTTCTATATACTACTATATACTACTATTATCTATATATTTGCTCCTGTGGCATCTTTTATTTTTGTGTGGACACAACTGTGGAGGGTGGACTGCACACCATGAGAAGATGCATTTTTTATCCATCTTCAATCAATTTCATTTATTTTTGGAGTCGTAATATGTGGTCTATTATTTTTTATAGGCAAAAATTCAGGTGATAGTGATTGGTGGCTACCTGCTTTTACTTTGTGCATTTATTTAGTTGTTTTTTTTTCTAAGAATTATTTTGAAAAATTATTCATCTTTATATTCATTGTCATTTTGTAAGTCTATTCTACATTAGTGTTTCTTAACCAGAAGTGGCCCTAACAGACCATATTTTCATGATGTCTTAACTAGAGCACTGGTAAAATAATCAGTACCTATGATGAGAGCCAGATTAATTACTATGGTTACTGATTATTTTACCTGTGCTCCAATTAAGACGTTCTGAAAATATTGCCTACTAACCTAGGTTTACTTGAGGGCTGTGGTTGAGAAGTACTGATGTTCATCATAGAGATGTTGTACTTGTAATGTAGTGTGGCTTATGTTTTACTGTGCTAGCCCTGCCTTGTATCTGGGTACTATTGAATGGGCATTTGCAGCCAGTGATGCTGACTGACTAGGGTCTAATTTATATTTGTAGACTAGATTTTCTTTTAGATTTGTGAAGTATGATATGTTAAAAAGATACATTTTGAATATTCGATTTCAATCGAATGTTTTCGAATGTTATATTTGATTTTCAGAGTCATATTCGAAATAATGCAATCCATTTTGATTTTGAATGTTTATAAAAAATCGAATATATACATTTGAATTTCGAAAGTGACATTCGAAATCGAATATACACATTCGAAATCGAAAGTGACATTCAAAATCGAATATACACATTCGAAATCAAAAGTGACATTCGAAAACTGTAGTTAACTTTCGAAAATAGAATTTTTAAGAATATTTGTTCTTATCAACATTCGGATTTGTAATTCGAATTTCGGTAATAACATTCGTTCTAACATTCGAATTAAAAAATGTACACATTAGCCCATCCCTACAACTAACACAGGGACTATTTAAAGGGATACTAAACCCAAATTTGTTCTTTAATGATTGGATAGAGCATGCAATTTTAAACAACTTTCTAATTTACTCCTACTATTAATTTTTCTTCGTTCTCTTGGTATCTTTATTTAAAAAGCAGGAATTTAAGGCTTAGGAGCCAGACCATTTTAGGTTCAGCACCCTTGATAGTGCTTGCTTATTGGTGGCTACATTTAGCAAACCAATAAGCAGGCATAACCCAGGTTCTCAACCAAAAATGGGCCGGTTCTTAAGCTTTACATTCCTGCTTTTTAAATAAAGATATTTTCTTTTATGATTCAGATAGAGCATACAATTTTAAACAACTTTCCAATTTAATTCTATTATCAAATTGTCTTCATTCTCTTGTTATCTATGGCTGAAGAGACAGCATTGCACTACTGGCAGGAAGCTGAAAATATCTATTTAGCCAATCACAAGTGACAAATGTGTGCAGGCACCAATTAGCAGCAGCTCCCACTAGTGTAGGATATGTGCGTATTCATATTTTAACAAGGGATTCTAAGAGAACGAAGCACATTTGAAAATAGAAGTGAATTTAAAAGTGTCTTAAAATGACATGCTCTATCTGAATCATGCAAGTTTAATTTTGACTTTCCTAACCCTTTAATGTTACTTAGGGGTGTGAGGGAGTTAAAAGCATAAGGCCAACTAACCAATTGGCTTTGTTTTCAGATATAAGACATATATTATTATATGGCTATAACAACAATCCTTTAAAGAGCATAAAATATTACCAAGCAACAGCTATTGTAATTGAGTATTAAAAATGGTCTGCTTTAGTTTTTTTATTTTAACACTAAGATCAGCACCAGTTCTAACACAGGGCGATCCTACAAATCAGAAGCCATGCATGTGCACAAACTAGGCACATGCATGTGGCATTAATAATGCATTAAAAGAAGACTAAAGCAGCCTGTTTAATGCACTTACAATTCTGAATTCCGTGCCCATCTAATATAAGCTTGAATACTGAAATGCAAGATTGGGACATCCTGTTGCAGTGTTTCTAAGGGAGCAACTGTTGTGTTTATTGTATCTGGATAGAGTATAAATGTAATTATCAAGCTTCCCCATATGTAGGGATAGGAGCCAAATCTTTCTGGGAAATAAAGGTAAAATATCAAAGGCAGGAAATGTCAATATTTGAAATCTCTTTTAAGCTTTTAATGAAGCTTTCTCCCTTCAAGGACAATGTCACAAAACATTGGTATTGGTATTAAACTGTCTTTTCAGCAATGTATGTTTTTAAAAAGCGAGCATTGGAAAATTGTGACTTAAAAAAAAAAAAATGTTGCAGAGAAAGTGACAAAATTGATCAAGAAATTTTGCATTATGAAGAAAAGCTTGAAATGTTACACTTATGTACACTGCAAAAGAGGGGTCCCTGATGGGTTATAATTACATTAAACAAATATATACAGGTTCCTTATAAGTAATTATATCAGATGATTTGGACTGTACAAAAGACAAGAGGTCATCCATTGAAACTTGAGGAACAGATTTCATCTGCAGCAGTGTATGGGGCTCATAACAAGAAAAGTATATACAATACAGATAGTTACTCCCCTCTGGTTTTTAGAACCGCTGCCTTCCCACAGTATCTCCCAAGGGCTCTCCCAATCGATTTGTATATGTAGAAGGGGGCGCTAGTTCTCCAAAGGTTCCAATCGATTTGTATATGTAGAAGGGGGCGCTGGTTCTCCAAAGGTTCCAAACGATTTGTATATGTAGAAGGGGGCGCTGGTTCACCAAAGGTTCCAATCGATTCAATGGGGTGTATTCCACAGCTTCTTCAAAGTGAAAAGATATAGCACTGAAATGTTGTATCCATACACCGTAATGCAAAGTGTAGATACTCACAGTATAGATTGGGATAAATGGCTCCTCATGTGTTCAAAGAATAGTTTCACCAGCTTTTTCATAAAAAGCATTTTTATTATCTCAACGCGTTTCAACGGTTAATATAGTCTTTTTCAAGAGCATTCACAAATAATTTTGCTTTACAAACATATCATACCTTACCGCAGCACAGGCGGTCTTAAATACAGAGTAAAAATCGCTACCCGCTATCCAATTGGCTGGGGTCGGGTTTAAACACATTACATAAAAATACAAGTTATAAAGGCTTTCTTACATCTCATGAACACAATATCAAACTAGTAAACTATTTATATTACATAATGAAATCTATAATAAAATTCATAGCTATTTGCAAAGTTTAAAAATATTTCATAAATGTTGAATAAAAGCGACCAATCAAAATCAATTGTTTAAAAAATTCTTAACCAATCCTTGAAGGTGAACTGATTCAGTTCCATTGGAGCCGTGTTCTTTGTACCAGTTCCCAATCAGGTCTGCTTGTTCTGTTCAGTCACATGTTCAATTTTGTCCAATCAAAAGCGCCCCATTAAGAAAATACAATTTTATCATCGGCTATGTTCGCCTTTTTAAACTAGATGACATTGGGAGTGAAAAAGAAAGAGTGTTAATATTGTAATCGCCACTGACAGTATAATTGATTTAACTTTTATCGCCATGATATAAAATGACTAGATATCAGAAAATTGCATAGAGTATATATATTAAGTACTATGGGCGCCATGTACGAAACCGCGGGCGGACAGCTTCTTAACTCGCAAAGCTGTCCGCCCGCCTCCGCTACACACGGGCAGCGGATCTGTTGATCCGCTTGCCCGTATGTATCATTACACACTCATCGGAGTGTGTAATGCCCGCCCCTTCAATCGCGCGACCAATCACGTGACTGAAGGGGCTGTCAATCATGAGAGCGAGCGTGCTCTCTGTGATTTTGCTCCACCACCTAAGAGGTAGGGTATAGGAAGCAGCAGTCTAATGACCGCTGCTTCTTACATTGCGGGAAGCAGGCTCGCATATGCGAACCTGCCCCGCAAAGGCTCCAGAGCAGCTTTTGCTGCTTCGTACATGGAGCCCAATATCTATATGTGATGACACAGTAGTAGATGTGTTAGTAATTTAGTAGGAAAGTAACAAATTTGGTATGTTAGCAACAAATTTATCCATACTTTGCCAAATCTGCAGCCTTTGCATGCACACGGGCAGCGGATCTGCTTCCCGCCTCCGCTACACACGGGCAGCGGATCTGTTGATCCGCTTGCCCGTATGTATCATTACACACTCATCGGAGTGTGTAATGCCCGCCCCTTCAATCGCGCGACCAATCACGCGACTGAAGGGGCTGTCAATCATGAGAGCGAGCGTGCTCTCTGTGATTTTGCTCCACCACCTAAGAGGTAGGGTATAGGAAGCAGCAGTCTAATGACCGCTGCTTCTTACATTGCGGGAAGCAGGCTCGCATATGCGAACCTGCCCCGCAAAGGCTCCAGAGCAGCTTTCGCTGCTTCGTACATGGAGCCCAATATCTATATGTGATGACACAGTAGTAGATGTGTTAGTAATTTAGTAGGAAAGTAACAAATTTGGTATGTTAGCAACAAATTTATCCATACTTTGCCAAATCTGCAGCCTTTGCATGCAAGAACAATTAGGATATAGATTACGCTATCAAATTAGGTTTTTAGAAAAATTAGTAGTTGTTTTTTTAAAAAAAAGTCTAGATGCTATTTTGGCAAAGCAGGATATACAGGTTATAACAGTAAGCGTTGTTTTTTTTTTTAGTAGTAACAAGAATGTGTGAAAGGTTAAACTTGATGGACTTGAGTCTTTTTTTCAACCTATATTACTATGTAACTATGTACTATGCAACAATCACATTGACATCAACATTGACTAATTGCCAACTAAAGTTTGAATCTTTTGCTTCTTGAATCTATAATTAAATGGAGAACATGACTACACTGTGTGTTTGTGTCTCCAAAAGTTATCTGTTTTTGGTTTTTTTACTGACACATGATGAAAATATTGATCTTAACCCTTTGAGTGCTAAGCACTTTCTCACCTGGGTGCTAAGATTTTTTAATGTTTTTTTAAAATTTTTTATTTTTTGAACAATTTTTTTTTAAACTTTTTTTTTTATTTTTTTCAGACCCCCAAGACTTACACTGTTGGAAAGGTTAGGTGATTGTAGCTGCTTAGATACCTGAGATACAGGCTTCTAAGCAGCATGCCCTCTACTCCTATACATAACATTGTTAAGTATAAATAAAGTTGCACGGTGACATCATCACGTTATTGCACGTGACATCACCATGCAAAACGGGAAGCCCCGGCGATGCCTGTCACTCTACAGGCATGATCGCCGTGGTAGGAGCGGGTGGGAGCCCCCAGATCTACCTCAAGGTGGGAGAGTGCTAGTGACGGCTCTGAGCCGTCATTAGCACCAGAGTGGGAAACTCTGTGACGGCTCAGAGCCGTCATTAGCACTCAAAGGGTTAAAGGGACATGAAACCCAAATTTTTTCTTTCATATTTAAGAAAGAGCATGTGATTTTGAACAACTTTCCAGTTTACTTAGATTATTTATCCTTTGCCAAAAGGTTTATCTAGTTAAGCTCAGGAGTAGCAAAGAACCTAAGTTCTAGCTGCTGATTGGTCGCTGCATATATATACAGATTGTCATTTGCTCACCCATGTGTTCAGTTCGAAACCAGTAGTGCATTGCTGCTCCTTCAGCAAATGATACCAAGAGAATGAAGCAAATTTGATAATAGATGTAAACTGGAAAGTTGTTTAAAATTGTATGTTTTACTTAAATCATGAAAGACATTTTTTGGGTTTCATGTCCCTTTAAGGGTGGAGGAAATAGCTTTGTAGGCATTTGCTCTGATTGGATAGTGGGAACTGATCTAAGAATTGATTGCCAGCATCCTCTATTGCATGCCGGTAGATTTATTTTCTTTTGTGACTCAGATAGCTTATACAATTCTAAACAACTTACCATTCCCCTTCTATTATCCCATTGTCTTTGTTTTCTTGCTATCCTTTGAGAGTGCACGTGTCTGCAGCAGTATATGGCAGCAGTTTTGCTTGAATGTTATACATCAGCAAGAGCACTAGATGCAGCACTATTTCCTGTTATGTGGTGCTTCAGACATGTGCACGCTACCCATCTAGATATCTCTTCAATAAAGATTAACATAATAACAATGCAAATTTGATAATAGAAGTAAATTGGAAACTTTTTGCATGTTCTGTCTGAATCATGAAAGAAAAATTTGGGGTTTCATGTCCCTTTAAGAATTACCCATAAAGGTGGAAAGGGAGAGAATTTCACAAATGCATAAATATCTTTTTAAAACATGCAAACTAACTTAAAAGCACTATCTAAGTAAAATATAAAAATACAACAAACCTGAAAATTAAATTAAGAAACCTTCCCCATCACAACTACCCCTAACATCTAAGGAATTTCCCAGCACATATGGAAAACCAGTGCAAACATAAGCCCCGCCTTCTAAAAATCTACCATGTGCTCAAAAAGAAAAATGTATATCCCAGATAAATGTCAGTCCTTAATATAGTGAAGTCTTTTCTCAGCAAAATGGTTCCTTATAATAAACTTCCTTATCATAGTCCGGACCTGTTACAGTTCCCCTTCTTTTTATAGATTATCTAAAAAAATAAATCCTGATGGTTATGAGATTAACCAAAGCAGTATTGAGTGGATGGGCTCAGAGAATTTTCTCACCACTGCTCATCACTGCTCATACTAAGATGAGGAATTTTTCCCAGCATGCTTCAATCCCTTCCCAGTCAGAGGAGGCTAACTGGGCTTACAGCAATATATCTGTCTTAGTAATAAATAAGTGTCTGCTGCTGACACTCCTCTGTCTTTACAATAGCACAACATGATGTACACTATGCATCTAAATGAATTTAACAGAAATAAAAAAAAACTTAAATGTAACATTATATGAACAGCTGTGTCTATTATTATATTCAATATTAGCTAACACGTGTAAGAAATTGTGTTTTCTCACTATATGACACTCAGATGCTTGTGTTATTAATATTATGAGTAGAATCACAATCTTTTACTGCCAAAGCAGCAATTACAATAATTTAGACCATTACCAAAGAGAAAGAGAAAATGAGTGTATAAAACTTTCAATATGCTATTTTATATAACAGGATATGGGTAATGTGGAAAAACTATTTTATACTGAAAAAGACTAAATAACTACACAGTTATTTGTGCTTGGGTTCTATTGAAGGGCCACTAGAAACCGTAGAATTGCATAATTAACAAGTGCATAATAAAAAGACAATGCAATGACACACTCTAAATTTTGTTTCTGGCAAATATATTTTTTTTCTCCCATTTGCCAGCCCCCTGTACCATGTGACAAACATCAGCCAATCACAGACTAGTATACGTATACCCGGCGCTTTAGAAAGTGTGCATATAAAAAAATTGTGAAATATTTGATAATGGAAGAAAATTGGGAAGATTCTTAAAAATGTGTGCTCTTTCTGAATAATGAAAGTTTAATTTTGACTTGAGTGTCCCTTTAATGATGTAAATTTTGCTGCCTCATATGCACATTGTTCCTTTTACTACACATTCAATAAATCTAGAGCTTTGTTTGATAAGGTAAAAAGAAAACTCTGAAAACCAGGTGGAAGTTTAGATAAATACCTGGAATTGAGTGTCTCCTAACTTTGATATTCAGCCTCAGGATCATGCATGTCTCTATTACTTTTAGTAAATATGTTTGTTCTTCATTCATTGAGAAACATGTTTTTCATTCAGCTGTGCCAAAATGAAGACATCAAGTTTTGACTTACAGCATTGCTTGTTTTATTGAACATCTGGTGTATCTCATAAAATGAAGTCTAATAAATATTACAATGAGAATACATAGGACTAGTCCAGTAAATATCAGCAGCTCTATCATATACAACTACAATATACAATCATCGCTGTGCAAACAACTTTTACCAAACTCTCATATTAACAGGTTAAAAGATGTTTTTCTCCTCATTACTTTCAAAGTGAAGCCAAAATATAAATGTATCTAACATCATCCTTTCACAATTTCTTGTTACCTGTCTCTATGACCTTGCAGATTCCATTGTTTAACACAAGTCTTGGCCTTGTGTAATTCCACCATTCAAGAGACCGGAATAAACACAATGTAATGTTGACAATCAAACATAAATAATCTGTAGCATGATCTGTTGCATTGAGTTAACCTGATACCTACTTAGGCCAGAACTTACCATCCTTGCAGACGGATAGGTTCGCCTGCAATCGCCACTTGCGCCGTTGCATTGCACAGCGGAAAAAAAGAAGTTTATTGTGCAATGCCATCGCCTGCTTTGGCACAGCCAATTGTGCCAGAGTAATCCCCCCGAACGAGTGAGTGTCTGAGGTGGCAAAAAGAATCAGTTTCTGCTTCTTAAATATGTTTCAGCAAGCTTGGTTATGTGAACCTGTTCTGCAGCTTCATAAATCTAGCTCTTAGTATATAGGTACCAGTGTGTTCTGTACCTTAAGTAGATCATCTTATCCCTCAGTCCTCTCATAGTAATAAAGTCAAACTTCAACACAATTAACCCTCATCATCCAAAGCCCCATCATTATTAATTCTAACAACAATTTAGAATTAATGCAATTAATGCTAAATGAGCTTGGTTCCCCACTGCAATTATGCACCTACTACCAAGACCCCCCTCACTGCCTTGATCTCTAACCATCCACACTACACTTAGGGCTAGACTACAAGTGTTACACTAAAGTTAGTGTGGTTCACGATAAACAATATTGCAATGGTGCTAACTTGCATGCGTATTGCAAGTTGAAAGTAAACGCCTGCGCTGGAGCAAGTGAAGGCCTCGCGTAAAGTGTAAGTGACAAAAAAAAGTACACCAAACACATCACAAATACATTAAAATAAAGTATAACACTCATATATACACTTTCTGATAAACAATATTCATATAAATATTAATTGAAACATGTTATAAGGGTTAAAAGGAATATGGTATATGAAAAGGTGTTTGACTTGAAAGGGCTATAATGTGACCCTTTGTGCCGGTGCTATAGTGTTAACATCAGAACCAATGTCACTGATATCTTAAGGTACACAGTTCCTGTCAGATAGGCTGACCATATTGCCGCTTTAAAAAGGGACAGATGTCAGGGTTCTTATGCAAAACCTTTATTTGAACAGCCCTGATATATGTTTTTTTTTTTCATATGTGTCCCTTTTTAAAGTGGCAATATGGTCACCCTACTGTCAGAGAGTGCAAGAATACTAAAGATGACATCACTGTATGAAGATGAAGAGCTTCGCCAAATATCACCTGTAAGGGATAAAGTAAGGGAATTAATCAGAGCAGAGCTGCAAGCATAGGAGGAAATACAATAGCATGACAAGTATTAACAATGCTATTGTAGTTATGTGCAGTAGTGTAAAGTCCCTTTAATTCCCAATAAGGGTTAGGGTGGGGGATCTGACATGGCTAGGGTTAAATGTGGTGAGAAGAGATCAAGGTTAGCATTACAGGGTATGCAGGAGGTTTGTTTGATTAGTGAGTGAACCACCCTATATATTGAAATAATATTTGGACCTAATGTAGGCAAAAGGACATATTGTAGCTGTAGCTAAGAATTTCCCTGCTAGGATGTTGATTGTTACCAGCTGTAAGGAGCTGCTAATTAGTGCCACCCATATTGTATACTGTCACTAAATGGGATTGTAAAATGGCTATTAAAATAGATGGGCTATTAAAAAAAATGCTGTCACAATGTATTTGTAATAGTATCTCTATTTTTGTGGCTTGAGATCTAACCCTTAGTTACTTGCTCGCTTTTTTTCTTGACCCTATACATTTGTTACTTTGGTTTTTAATCACAAATTTGTAACGACATTCATATGCCTATGAGCTATTAACACTTCCTGTACATCAAGAGTAAACGTACGTGTTTCTATAAATACTACAGCTTTGCATAGGCTTCTGGTAGCGCTTAAATATTGTTGAATACAAAACTAATTTGGCTTTTCTCTGGGGCAATAGATTATTTTAAGTTTATTATTGATTATTTACTTTTAGGCAAGAAAATGTTTTAAGGAAACGTTTGGTAACATGAATATCTTTAAAAACAGTATTTCAAATATTCACCATAACATATTACAAATGTTGTTTCATGTGAATGTGATGATTCCCTGATGTTTAATTTGTATTATATAACAGGGCAGGCTGAATAAGTCACGTAATGACTGTTATATGTTATAAATGGTTGTTAAGTGTTAAGAAAGCTATTACATGAAAGCTGCCCCGAGTTTGGTTTACTTGTGTCAGCTCTTATTTCAAAGAAGGACAAGGTGATATTCAACAGTGAAGCAGTATCAATTGTCTCAAAGACGGCAAAGCTCTTATTTCAAAGGGGCAGGTAAATTCTTTTATTCACTAGAAAATCTCTGCCCCCACTTGTTTTCATGAAGTAGATATTAAACAAAATGTTCCTTTCAAAAAAGAGCTTAGAGTGGCATCTGTTTGTTGCTGTTAAAGTGCAGGTGACAAAAGACTGAACAACTGATTTTTTTTTTGCCCAAGGAAGTAATAATATATAAATATATAAATAGGAAAACTATTATTATTACTATTATTATAGCCAAATTCCATAGCCCTGGGTATATAAGTAGGGGACACATAAGTAGATGTATACAATCCCCACATTTCATGTTAAAATAATACAAATACATTACACAAGCTTAAAAGAATAAAAGTATAAGAAAAAGTATAAGTATATAGAGGAAGCCCTTCTCACAATCTCTGTTTTAGAGCACTTTTATAATACTGGGGGCAGTCAGTAAAAGAGAAGGTTGTCAGTGGCAACTTTACATTATATTGACACACTCAACATAAAATCAGATTATCACATTTTAATTGAAAATGCAATTAGCATTAATTTAAATGTACATGCTACACAATTTTACAGAATTTGGTACAAATACACATGCTTAGTTATCCTATGAGAAGTGGGGAGCTGTTTTTCAATAACAAATAATTGATGTCTGCTTTCTACTGAAGGTCATTGTTAGGTGGGTCATTCAGGTCTATAGCCTCTAAAGTCATGAATGAGTTTGAAATATCATATAAAATATTATTTCCCAGCAAATGTATAGAAAAGATCATCAGTGTCGCTCTGGACATCAACAGCAGGAATGGCCGTGCTTATAAACATTTGTGTTGTGAACGAAAGGCGAGAGAGGGCAACTTGGTTTGCACCACCCCATATGTTTGGGGTTTGATGACTTATTTAGTATCACTGTACTAACAATGGAGTTTTTTTTTCTGCTATAAATTATTTGGAGACAGGAGAACTTTGTACTCATGCTCGTAAGCACAAGCTGTACGGTATTTTATGTTATGAGCACATAGTATTATACACACAGATTACAACAGGATTTAGGTAATATTGTGGCATAACTCAGCAACAGCAGCATTTAAGACTGTAGTTTAGTCATCTTCCTGATCTCTCCCTGCAATATAAGTAACACTATATTATACATTTCCTCTGTTTTAACAAGTATAGGTATTATTAGCGGGACATATATTTAGTGGACACACTTGTTTCTCCATTGCTTGTAAGATCAATAATTAGTTCAAACATTCCAAAATCTTCTCTCTTACAAGATATTCACCTGCTCCATCTATTCATTCATTTTTAATTCATAGATATCTGTATTTATTAATGATGAAGATAGAAGATGATGGAGCCGCCTGGAAGAAGACCTTCTCCACCAAACTTCAGGAACGGTGAGTAACTATTTGGGGCTTAGTCTTATGCTTTTTTTTTTGGGGTGGCTTTTTTTTTTACATTAGGGCTTTTTGGGTTGTAAAAAAGCTGATTACCCTTTTAAGGGCAATTCCCATACAAATGCCCCTTTAGGGGCAATGGGTAGTTTAGTTTTTTTATTGTTAGGTTTTTTTATTTTGGGGGGTTTGGTGGGTGGGGGGTTTTACTGTTAGGGGGACTTAGTATTTTTTACATGTAAAAGAGCTGTTTAACTTAGGGCAATGCCCTACAAAAGGCCCTTTTAAGGGATATTGGTAGTTTAGTTTAGATTACGGGGTGTTTTTTATTTTGTGGGGACTTTTTTATTTTCATAGGGATTAGGTTTAATTTTTTAAATTTTTGATAATTTTGTTTATTTTTTTCTGTAATTTTATACTTTTATTTTTTGTAATTTTAGATTCATTTTTTGTAATTTAATGTTAGGTTTTATTTTTAAATTAATTTTAGGATTTTTTATTTTAATTGTTACTTAGTATTGGTGGTTTAGGGGTTTATTAGGTTTATTGCAAAGTGGGGGGGTTGGCGGTTTAGGGGTTAATAGGTTAATTAGGTTTATTGCAATGTGGGGGGTTGGCAGTTTAGGGGTTAATATTTTAATTATGTTATGTGTGATTTAATTTGCAAATTAGGGGTTAATGACTTTATTATTTAGTGATGTGGGGGTTGGCGATTTAGGTGTTTGTTAATACTTCGTGTGGGAGGTTAGGTATTTTTCTGTTATACTTCATGCGGGTGGTTAGGTTTTTTTTTATTATTTCGTGCGGTTGCATGTTTTTTTTTAAGGCTTTGTTTACCTACGCAGCATCCAGGTGGATTCTTTTGGCTGCACGCACAGCCAACATTCCTTTGAGAATGCGTGCGCAACTGGCGACGGACGCGTTACAAACGCGATTATGGTATAGATGTCTATATATGTATTTGTGTTTAGATGTGTATATACATCTGTAAATACATAAATACACATATAAATACAGGTAGCCCTCAGTTTACGCCGGGTTAGGTTCCAGAAGGAATGGTTGTACATTGAAACTGTTGTAAATTGAAACCCAGTTTATAATGTAAGTCAATGGGAAGTGAGGGAGTTAGGTTCCAGGCCCCTCTCAAAATTGTCATAAGTAACACCTAATATATTATTTTTAAAGCTTTGAAATGAAGACTTTAAATGCTAAACAGCATTATAAACCTAATAAAATAATCACACAACACAGAATATATAATTAAACTAAGTTAAATGAACAAAAACATTTGCTAAACAGCATTATAAACCTAATAAAATAATCACACAACACAGACTTAACTTGCATTTTTCTGCAAACAGTTCTTTCTATGCATTCCAATCTGGACTGATTTATAGACAGGAAGATCTTGTTCCTAGTTAAACTGATCAATTTCAGCTTGCTTGGCTTTGCTGCAACACAAGCGGGCAGCTCCACCTACTGGCTATTTTAATAAATGCACTGCTTCTTAATGCTTTTCAATAGCAGTCACATGACTGGAAAAAAAGGTTGTTATTCTGAAAAGGTGTAAATTGAACCGTTGTAAAACGAGGGCCACCTGTACATATGTACACACATATATACATACATATACATATTTAGACATGTACAGTATATGTATGTATCTCTATGTTAAAGCCTATTGCCTGCCTTTTTCTTCTAACTCCTGAGACCTCATATCTTTGAGCTCTTATAACTTTTGTGTGCAATCATTTTTTTTTTTTTTATATATTTTTTTTTAAATATGTTTATTGAGGCAAATAACAGATACATCAATCACAACATGAGGGATAACATCTCCAGAACAATAATACAAGTCCAAAAAACGTATACAATAATATATCAGTAAGTGGGGTGTTACCAAGGCAGGATGTTATCCTCCATCCTTGCCTCTAATTTTAATGATTAAGTCGCTAGCGTCTTCCATGTAAAAGAGAACCTCTCGTAGGGTCTGATGACTGGGCCTATCTGAAGACATGTCACAAAACTACAGATAGCCCTCATCGCTAGTTAGGAATTGTAAGGGATACAACCTAGACTAGTCTCACTTGGACATCATATAAATATTTTAGGCTTATTTATAAAGCTAATAGCAAGCTCATTAAATATACAATTACTCAAGACTGTGTAAAAGAGAAGAAGGAAAACATACTTCAGGGACTGCTTCACAGAAAAATCCAGGTACTAATATATATAGGAATACAACTGTTCATATCCAAATAAATAACATAACATCATTATGACAAATAAGGGAGTAATATATATAAGGAGAGAATAATTCCACATGCAGTTAGCCATGTATACCAAGGTATTAAGTGAGATCTTCCAGTGTCTCCCATCAGAAACTTTTGTGCTTTAAACACCATGCCCGTGGGCCTAACACATGCAGTAAATATTTATGCAAGCTATCAATTGTACTTAAATTATAGGGGTAAGCAGTCAGGAAATGTTGGAACACAGAAGGATAAACATAGGGATTCTTTCATTAGTAAAATCCGAAGAGTCTAAGTGACACTCATATAGAGACAAACTGGACCCAGGCTCTTCAAACAGGGCAGAGGCTACCTAACTCTGCCAAAAAGGGGGTATTGAGGATAAACTGTGTATCCCTGGCCCCATAGATGGGAGGGGGGGAGCCATCAGCATTGAGGGAGCAATCTCTTCACCAGTCTGTGTGTGGGTAGGTGCCCCAGAGCCCAACATCATAATGACTCCGAGGATGGCAAGCTTAGTATATGTCTGTTCTCATAGGAGAACTAAACAGTTTGAGCTAGTTAAACTACTGACACTGACAGACCGTACCAACTCCCCAGTGAGCCTTTTAATATACACAATCGTCAGCTTTTTTGCACTAGTGAGTAATAGGAATATACATATGTTTTACATTATGTGTGCGACCTATTGAAACCTTTTGGTAAGCATAATATAACAGGTGCCCCATAGAGACTAAAAATTTCTTGAAGTTATGGCTAACTATCTACCGCTACCCACCAAGCACTGTTTAACTCTTAGACTGAGGAATCCTGTACTAAAAGACATATAGGTAGATAAACATATTGGCAGCGCAGGAGAGACTGAGCAATTTTGCAGCATTAATGAGGCATGGCACAAGCCCATACTTCCATACATACTGAAGGGTTGGCTTGCTCTTTATACTATATTATATCTGTGTTTCATAGGAAGCTAAATGTGGATCCAGAAATATGTAGAGGGGAGCAGTCAACCATTCACAATCTACAAACTGCATGTAGCCAGCAGTCCTGTCAGCACATAGCAGAATCATGGCACGCATCAATCACACTAAGCATAAAAAAATTGAACTTAAACACTTATAACTGTATTAAGAGAAACATAGGTTAAAACTGGGTCACTGCAGCGTCCTCATTATAAGTCTATTCGCGCAGTAGGCTTGAGATAACAAGAAAACTTGGCTCACAAATAGGAGTTGTTTTTTCCTCGGTGGATGCCGGGAGGTAAGTCTTCATAAACAGGGGGAAACAGACAAACGAGAAAAAAAAAGGGAAAAGTTGTAGATGCAAGATCTACACAACTTCAGGCCCCAATGTTCACGTATGTAGTGGTCTTAAGTCTAGCAATGGGGATTCTCTTGAAAGTCGCTATGTCCTGAGTCTTTAAGGCACATGTGTTAGGGTCAAAAGGGTGTACTGGGCCTGAAAAATCGGCATCCCCTGACGCATGTGAGGCATCAGCCGACTCCAATTTTGACACGGTTGTCAGAGCACCAAGTGCTCTCGTCTTGTAAGTTTATTGTAGCTGTGACCAAGGAAGGGACCCTTGCGCAGTGCGGCTTCGGGCCCCCAAGCACAAGGAACTCCAAATTTGAAACAAGTAGAACCCCCCAAGGGCAGGCATCGGTAGTTCCCACTATCACACACCTTACAGCAGGAGCCTCTTTACACTGGTGAACGATTCCTTCGGGCACCTGCGTGCCATGGTCCCACACAGTAGGTGATTTCTCTGTCCCGCCGGAGTCACCACTCCCGGGCTGAATCTGCTCACTCTTAGGTAGGATAGACACAAAGGGAGAATCTCTTGCCGCCAACTGCATGGTGTCGAGCTGCACGCAGCAAACTACCTCTCCCGCCTCATCAAGTCTGCTCAGCTTGTTTTTTAAGCTCTCCGCTTCTACCGCTGCAATTAGGCAGTTGAATCTGTTGAGTATTAGTCGCTCGTGATCCAGAAGAAGGGCTTGAATCTCAATAAAAGTACAAACCTCCATTGCGGGAGCAGTAGGGTCCATGCGAGAAGTTGCTCCAATCTTTTTTGATTCTAATCACATCTGCCGTGAAATCCTCAGTGGTAGCTCAGTCCAGACTGCCATATATAGTTCTTTTATTGTTTTTATATATGTGTTGAAATAATTTTCCTCAGAAAAACTTAAATAAATTAAATGTAAAGCCAGGAGCTCCACCAACACACAACCTACTGCATCGGCTCCTGGCTCCGCCCCCTGCAATCATTTTTTTAAATATTTTTTATTAGATGGTGTTATTATGATTGTAAGTGTACTTTGTAATGTATTTTTGATGTGTTTTGTGACACTTTTTTGTTTAGTGAAAGATTTTAACCAGAGCTCTGAGGACGCAGTAATCCTTCTAGCGTAAATCACAAAAGTGTTCAAAAGTAATACGAGTGGCAACCCTGACGAGCGTAAACCCCCAGCGATAAACCCCTTATCTCTCACACATAACTGTTAGAGCTCTGCTCGTAATCTGGCCCTTAGTTGGAAATTTCTTGTTTTTAGCACATTTATTTACATCCATTTTATATGTTCTTTGGCTGCAGCAAATCTCTTCCCCTCATTCTACATTTTGTAAACATTTTTCACACTTAGTTTCTTGCAATCTGCTCTGAACAGTTCATATTGAAATGACTGTATGGAATGATCTGCCAGTAATGTTAAGCTTAACTTGTAGTTCAGAAGCAATAAATCTCTGGTTTCACAGACTTGTCATTTGAATGAACTTTACCTTTGATTCTTAGGTAACCCTTGACTTGACTTGTCTGACCTTGTTTTATCCTCATAAGTTTTATCAAACAGTTTAATGGTCTTAGCCAATGCAGTTACTAATGCTTTGCTTTTATGATATTTCTCACAGACTGACCTTTGTTTCTTACTATAATGACAGGCTGTCCTTGCTTTCATTTGTGTAGTTTTTAGTTTTTTACTTCCTTACATTACATTAAAGGGACAGTCTACACACGTATTAACCTTTGCTTATATGTTAGAATAAGTGCTGATAGTTATAACTCACCCCCATACCGTAACCATCCTGCTTCACAAACCGAATTATTCCTAATCCAAACTCAGTATATAATCATTATAAATGGCGTACCAGCTCCGCCTAATATGTACATCATACACTCTCTGCTTTGAAACGCTCCAATCAAAATTTGATCATGGATGAAAAATCATGATCGCGCTTTTGTCGTTTTGCGCATGCGCACCTTATGCAGAACTTACTGTTTGAACAATAAGAAGGACGCTTGCAGCGTAGGAACTAAAACACAATCTGATAGATTTCAGACGTGCAGCATAGACGGACTTCCTCTACGTCACTTCCGTATATATAGGAGCATGCGTGTTTACACGTAAATGACGTATGAGGTTGACCATGCACGAGTATGATATCGAAAGAGAAGGGGAGTTCAAGGTAGGAGAAGAAGGGAATGGGCGGAGTTTGTCGGCCATCTTTAACATCTGAAAACAAAGTTTTTATTTCTGGGATCTCCGTTTGTGAGGCAAACTCCGTAGGGTAAAGGGGGTGAGAGAGAACTATCAGCACTTATTCTAACATATAAGCAAAGGTTAATACGGGTGTAGACTGTCCCTGTAAAGAATGGCAAGGTGGTACATATCAGTCCTCAGCCACTGGGCCATCTTCTAAAGACATGTACAGTATATTTACCACAGGCCCAACACAAACTGTAAATGGAATCTTACTAGTACCAAAGTTACAAAGTGTCATACCTTAAATTTTAAAATGTTGAACACAAAATTAATTTGCAGATCTTGGATCCCTTCTCTTCCATTGCCTCATAATTATCATGGACAGTCCAGTATTGTGAACTGCTGGTGCAATACCGCCCCCTGCAGATTCGCTAGCAGGGGGTGTCAATCAACCCGATCGTATTCGATCGGGTTGATTTCTGTCTATATCTGTCCGACGCCTCAGAGCAGATGGGCAGGTTATGGAGCTGCGGTCTTTAAACCGCTGCTTCATAACTTCTGTTTCCATACAGAGCTTGATAAATATGCCCCATGGTATCTATACTGATGTATCTACAGAAGTTATTTTTTTTTCTTCAGTTAATAAGAAAATTTCACAATGGGCCTGCAATTAAAAACTGGTTCTTCTTTTAAAAGGGTGGTTTACCTGTGTTCTGGATGAAAAAAAATACCCAATATCATTATCAACATAAAATACCAGATTTTAAATAACAATTTTTATCACTGTTAGGCAGTTCTCAAATATTTATTTCAATTTAGCTGAAATCCCAAAAGAATGTTGCAATCTTCGGTCTGAATGGAGAATGTTTCCCAGGAGGTCTTCAGAGGATTCAGAGGATTACTGCTTATAATGTGTATTTGCAATATAAATCTGGAACATCCCTTCCTTATGTTATGTACACAAGTCTTTGCAAACTGGGAAATCTCAATATATTTCTTCCTGATAAATTGCTTTATAAATAAATAATAAACAAGAATATCTTATTAACATCAGCTACGTGAAGGGTGCATGGACTGGACATTAATATTCAGTCATCTTCTATTGCCTTTTTTCATACTAAATCAAACATACTTTAGGAAAACAAAAAGAAAATGTGTTTAAATACTTAAGATTCAGAAACAATCTTCAGGGGTCAATTTATCAAAGGCTTTGCAAACCTTTCGACCCCATACTACTGGAGGTTCTTACAAGAGAACCTGCATGCTGTATTTAACAAGTCTAAAGTGGCAAATTTCAATCTCCCCGGTATAGTCCGACGGGGGAGATTGACAGCTCCTGCCAGCATGTGATTGGCTGTGCGCGGGCTTGAGGCGGGATTGCACGCGAGCACAAAATAACGCTTGTGTGCAATGCTAAATTCCACCAGGGGAATTCAGCCTGCCAGAGGCGAGCTGCAGCGGACAGGGGCGCGTATGTGCACCCATGTGCACCCCTGTCCGCCTCAGCTTGATAAATCGCCCCCTTAGTGACTAAAAAGTCAAAATATTTCTTTAAAGGCTAATGGAGGTAACTGAGGACCCAGTTCTCGAAAGTGATTCGCCAGAAACAGCAGTTATGAAGCAGCGGTCTAAAGACCGCTACTTCATAACCCTGTCCACCTGCTCTGATGAGGCGGACAGGAATTGCCGGAATTCAGCCCGATCAAGTACGATCGGGTTGATTGACACCCCCCTGCTGGTGGCCGATTGGCCGCTAGTCAGCAGGGGGCGGCTTTGCACCAGCAGCTCTTGTGAGCTTCAGGAAGCTCCAGCAGTCTCGGCTGTGAAGATCATTACACATGGGGGCCCGAACGGAGCTTGTGGGCCCGTGTTTCTGGCGAGTCTTCATAACCCTGTCCGTCTGCTCTGATGAGGCGGACAGGAATCGCTGGAATTTGAGAAGCTTTAAAGACAAAGGGTGGCTTTTTGAAAATTCCAAGATTTAGAGACAATGGGGCCTATCTATCAAGCTCCGAATGGAGCTTGATGCCCCGTGTTTCTGGCGAGCCTGCAGGCTCGCCAGAAACAGCAGTTAAGAAGCAGGCGGACAGACATCACCGAAAATCAACCCGATCGAGTACGATCGGGTTGATTGACACCCCCCTGCTGGTGGCCGGTTGGCCGCGAGTCAGCTGGGGGCGGCGTTGCACCAGCAGCTCTTGTGAGCTTCAGGAAGCTCCAGCAGTCTCGGCTGTGAAGTTACAGCCGAGATCTGGAGTTCCTGAGCTCCAGGCATCTGCCTGCATATATAACCGGAGCACAATCTCTGCTCCGATTCTAACTTAGTGCAGATGCCAGATCATTACACATGGGGGCCCGAACGGAGCTTGTGGGCCCGTGTTTCTGGCGAGTCTTCATAACCCTGTTCATCTGCTCTGATGAGGCGGACAGGAATCGCTTCTTCATAACCCTGTCCGTCTGCTCTGATGAGGTGGACAGGAATCGCTGGAATTCAACCCGATCGAGTACGATCGTGTTGATTGACACCCCCCTGCTGACGGCCGATTGGCCGAGAGTCAGCAGGGGATGCCATTGCAACATCAGCTCTTGTGAGTTGCTGGTGCAATGTTAAATGCGGAGAGCATATTGCTCTCTGCATTCAGCAAGGTCTTGCGGACCTGATCCGCACTGTTGGATCAGGTCCGCAAGACCTTTGATAAATAGGCCCCATAGTGACACCGTCTGTGTCACTGTGTGTAACGATTATCTGCTGGTGCCGGCAGGAGGTGTGAGAGGGAATCTGGGAGGTGGGTAGGCTGCCCAGCAGTGGAGGGAGGCGGCAGAAGTGCAATGGCCCTAAATTAGAAAAAAATAAAGGGAGAATGAGGAAACGGGTGCTACACTGCAGAAAAATGGTGGTGTGGAGATGTGGGGTCCTAACTAATGATTATATAAAAAAACATAAAGGTACTGGCAGACAGCTGCCAGTACTAAAGATGGCGGCACTAGTTAGAGGGGGGGATTAGAGAGCTGTTTGGGAGGGATCAGGGAGGTTAGAGGGTAAGGGGGATCCTAAACAGTAGAAAATATAAAAAATAATAAAACAAAATATGAAAAAAAGCCTTTTTCATTAGCAGACTGCCAGTACCTAAGATACTGGTGACCAGTGGGGGGTGAGGGAGGGAAGAGAGCTGTTTGGGAGGTATCAGGTAGGGATCAGGGGGTGGGAAGTGTCAGGTGGGAGGGTAATTTCTACACTAAAGCTAAAATTAGCCTTACAAGCTACCTAATTAATCCATTCACTGCTGGGAATAATAGAAGTGTGGTGCACAGCTGCAATAAGCGGCCTTCTGATTACCAAACGCAATGGCAAAGCCATATATATAGTCTGCTGTTTCTGAACAAAGGGGATCCCAGAGTAGATTTCACAATCATTTGTGCCATGATTGCACAAGTGGTATGTAAATAATTTCAGTGAGAAACCCACATTTTGTGATATTTTTTTTATATATATATGATTGCATTTGGCGGGGAAATGGTGGCATAAAATATTCTAAAATGGGCCTAGATCAATACCTTGGGTTGTCTACTTTAAAAAAATATATAGTTTTGACAGGTAAATAAAAAAAGCAATGCTTTATTTCTATTTAAATGGATAGCAAAAAATGCTAAAAAGTTTCCGGTATTTTGGGCAAGTTTTTCTCTGAAAGTCCCGGTAGTGAAGGGGTTAATTGTATGCATTAAAAGTCATATGAAAAATGCACGTGTTTAGGGACATTAAACAGTTTAAGATTTATGACTGAATTTATCAAGCTGCATATGCCGCTTTGATAAAATGTTTAATGATGTAATTGACATTGCTCATTTTCTGAGAGATAGGAGAGTGAAATGTTTAATTTTATACCATGTTTTACAGTTGTAACATTTTACACTTTTCTAAATAAATCCCTTGCAAGTTCTTGGCACCAATTTAAAAAAAAGGACATTACAGAATTAGAAAAACTTCAGAGAAGGGACACAAAACTAATAAGGGTGATGGATAATTTAGACTACGATGAGAGGTTAGCCAAACTGGGCCTGTTTTTTCTAGAAAAAAGGCACTTGAGAGGTTATATGATTACTTTATTTAAACATATTCAAGTCCCAAATACAGAGTTGGTGGAAGCACTGTTTATTCCAAGGCAATTGTTTGTGTCAATAGGTCACAATTTAAAGCTAGAGGAAAAGAAATTTAATCTGCAGCAACGTAAACGTTTTTTTCCCTGTAAGAGCAATCAAATTGTGGAACTCATTGCTTAAGGAGGTAGTGAATGTGAATACCTTAGATAAATTTAAAAGTGGCTTAGATACATTTCTGACTAGAAACAGAATTTATGGGTGTGATTACTTGTGTTGGATTCTAATTGTATTAATGTAAATTCAACTGGCAGCTACTTTATTGTAAATAAAATAAGATCTGTATCGGTTGAACTTAATGGATTTCATTCTTCATTTAACCTCATCTACTATGTTACTTCCCTTTCTGAACACACTGGGTGTATATATAAAATACAGCATATAACATCAGTCAAACAGCTGAGTACAGCTGTTTATACCAAGTTTATTTTATAACTGAAAATGTTTTATGTATATATTTAATGAAATATGTCAGACTGATAGCACAGGTCACAATGTGCAAGACAAGACTTTAAAGTGATTGTAAATGAAAGCGTTTAACAAATGACAGAATTTACTATCACTAAAAATAAACATTAGCTTCTGTTATCAATTCCTAAAAAAACTATATATATTGCTAACTCAGCGCCTTCGGCCGCCAACTGCACAGCGCTTTCTCCAATGAGGTGATGTTTCCACCTCTAGACCAGTAACCGTGTCTGTTATTGGTGTAAGTTGACACGCACGGCTATTAGTTTAGAGGTGAAAACGTCTCCTCATTGAAGAAAGCAATGTGCCGTGGGTGGCCGGAGGCACTGAGTTAGCGATATACTTGCCTTACAGATAGGGTGAATTTAACATAATTTTTTATTAAATGATGACAGAAATTAATATTTATTTTTAGTGATGGTAAATCCTAGCATTTGTTATACGCTTGGGTTTACCATCACTTTAAGAAGCGTAAAAGAAATTTCTGGAAGATTACAAATTGGCCCCTATTTAAGAAAGTCTGGCGGACCTGATCCGACAGTGCGGATTAGGTCCGCCAGACCTCGCTGAATACGGAGAGCAATACGCTTGCCGTATTCAGCATTGCACCAGCAGCTAATTGGCCGCCAGCAGGGGGGTGTCAATCAACCCGATCGTACTCAATCGGGTTGATTTCCAGCGATGTGTGTCCGCCTGCTCAGAGCAGGTGGACAGGTTATGGAGCAGCGGTCTTTGTGACCGCTGCTTCATAGCTGCTGTTTCTGGCGAGCCTGCAGGAGCTTGATAGATAGCTTGATAGATAGGCCCCATTGTCTCTAAATCTTGTAATTTTCAAAAAGCCACCCTTCGTCTTTAAAGCTTCTCAAACCATAAATGTTCAATTAAAGGGACATGTTACTTAAACATTTATGTCATGTATGTAAAAAAAACAACAGAAGAATCTTAAAGGGACACTGTAGTCAGAAATTATATGCAAATAAAATCGTAGTATAGTTTTAAAACTCTTATTTTCTAATGTACTTCATTTATTAAATATGTACCCTTTGACCAATAATTTACTTAGAAATATGAATTGTTTCCCAACCTACTTGTATGTCAGCCGTTACGGATTACCAATCCGTGCTGACAACTGTAGTTGTAAAATGGCGGGTTTTCTGAACTAATGCGCATGCGCGAGTTACCGCAGCGTCACAGGAAACGTCACCATCTGCAGTAGAATAAGGCAAGTAGAATCTATCAGCAGCAGTCGAGTGAGCTGCGCACATCACATAAATACATAGCTTACGATCGCTTCCAGAATCGCCCTAGAGTAAACGAGCAAACTATACTTAAAATGAAAACTAGCAGGTACGCTCAGCACTTTTCCGGCCCAGCGTACCTGGTTTTCAATCCGCCGCCCTGGAGGCAGCGGATCCCATAGGAATCAATGGGAGTCTGACCATAGCGAAAGTTCAGGTTCGCTGTTGCCAGACATCCCATTGATTCTTATGGGAAATGTCAACACCCTAACATGTACCCCGAGTCTAAACACCCCTAATCTGCCCCCCCTACACCGCCGCAACTAAATAAATGTATTACCCCCTAAACCGCCGCTCCCAGAGCCCACCGCCACTATAATAAATATGTTAACCCCTATACCGCCGCTCCCGGAGTCCACCGCCACTATAATAAATATGTTAACCCCTATACCGCCGCTCGCGGAGCCCACCGCAAGCTACATTATACATATTAACCCCTAATCTGCCCCCCCTACGCCGTCGCCACCTATAATAAATGTATTAACCCCTATCCTGCCCCCCCTACACCGCCGCCACTGTAATAAAATGATTAACCCCTAAACCTAAGTCTAACACTAACCCTAACACCCCCCTAACTTAAATATTAATTAAATAAATCTAAATAAATGTAACTCTTATTAGCTAATTGAATCCTATTTAAAACTAAATACTTACCTTTAAAATAAACCCTAATATAGCTACAATATAATTATTATTTATATTGTAGCTATTTTAGGATTTATTTTTATTTTACAGGCAAATTTCAATTTATTTTAACTAGGTACAATAGCTATTAAATAGTTATTACCTATTTAATAGCTTACCTAGCTAAAATAAAGAGAAATTTACCTGTAAAATAAATCCTAACCTAAGTTACAATTACACCTAACACTACACTATCATTTAATAAATGAATCCTATTTAAAACTAAATACTTACCTGTAAAATAAACCCTAAGATAGCTACAATGTAATTAATAATTACATTGTAGCTATTTTAGGATTTATATTTATTTTACAGGTAACTTTGTATTTATTTTAGCTAGTTAGAATAGTTATTAAATAGTTATTAACTACCTAGCTAAAAGAAATACAAAATTACCTGTAAAATAAATCCTAACCTAAGTTACAATTAAACCTAACACTACACTATCATTAAATTAATTAAATTAATTACCTACAAATAACTACAATTAAATTCAATTAAATAAACTAACTAAAGTACAAAAAATAAAAAAAGCTAAGTTACAAAAAATAAAAAAATAAGTTACAAACATTTAACAAATATTACAACAATTTTAAGCTACTTACACCTAATCTAAGCCCCCTAATAAAATAACAAAGTCCCCAAAATAAAAAAATGCCCTACCCTATTCTACATTAAAAAAGTTCAAAGCTCTTTTACCTTACCAGCCCTTAAAAGGGCCTTTTGCGGAGCATGCTCCAAAGAAAACTGCTCTTTTGCCTGTAAAAGAAAAATACAGCCCCCCCAACATTAAAACCCACCACCCACATAGCCCTAATCTAACCTAAACCCCCCTTAAATAAACCTAACACTACCCCCCTGAAGATCATCCTACCTTGAGTCGTGTTCAGCCAGCCGACCACCGATGGAACCGAAGAGGAGATCCGGAGCGGCAGAAGTCATCATCCAAGGGGCGCTGAAGAAATCTTCCATCCGATGAAGTCATCATCCAGGCGGCGCTGAAGAAATCTTCCATCTGATAGAAATCTAAATCCAGGCGGCGTCTTCAATCTTCATCCATCCTGAGCGGAGCGGAGCCATCTTCAGAGGAGCCTACGCGGATCCATCCTCTTCTTCCCGACGACTAACGACGAATGACGGTACCTTTAAGTGACGTCATCCAAGATGGCGTCACTCGAATTCCGATTGGCTGATAGGATTCTATCAGCCAATTGGAATTAAGGTAGAAAAATCTGATTGGCTGACTGAATCAGCCAATCAGATTCAAGTTCAATCCGATTGGCTGATTCATTTATTAAATGATAGTGTAGGTGTAATTGTAACTTAGGTTAGGATTTATTTTACAGGTAAATTTCTCTTTATTTTAGCTAGGTAAGCTATTAAATAGTTAATAACTATTTAATAGCTATTGTACCTAGTTAAAATAAATTGAAATTTGCCTGTAAAATAAAAATAAATCCTAAGATAGCTACAATATAATTATTATTTATATTGTAGCTATATTAGGGTTTTATTTTAAAGGTAAGTATTTAGTTTTAAATAGGATTCATTTAGCTAATAAGAGTTACATTTATTTAGATTTATTTAATTAATATTTAAGTTAGGGGGGTGTTAGGGTTAGTGTTAGACATATGTTTAGGGGTTAATCATTTTATTACAGTGGCGGCGGTGTAGGGGGGGCAGGATAGGGGTTAATAAATTTATTATAGGTGGCGACGGTGTAGGGGGGGCAGATTAGGGGTTAATATGTATAATGTAGCTTGCGGTGGGCTCCGGGAGCGGCGGTATAGGGGTTAACATATTTATTATAGTGGCGGTGGGCTCCGGGAGCGGCGGTATAGGGGTTAACATATTTATTATAGTGGCGGTGGGCTCCGGGAGCGGCGGTATAGGGGTTAACATATTTATTATAGTGGCGGTGGGCTCCGGGAGCGGCGGTATAGGGGTTAACATATTTATTATAGTGGCGGTGGGCTCCGGGAGTGGCGGGATAGGGGTTAACATATTTATTATAGTGGCGGTGGGCTCCGGGAGCGGCGGTATAGGGGTTAACATATTTATTATAGTGGCGGTGGGCTCCGGGAGCGGCGGTATAGGGGTTAACATATTTATTATAGTGGCGGTGGGCTCCGGGAGTGGCGGTATAGGGGTTAACATATTTATTATAGTGGCGGTGGGCTCCGGGAGCGGCGGTATAGGGGTTAACATATTTATTATAGTGGCGGTGGGCTCCTGGAGCGGCGGTTTAGGGGGTAATACATTTATTTAGTTGCGGCGGTATGGGGGGGGGCAGGATAGGGGTTACTAGGTATAATGTAGGTGGCGGTGGGCTCCGGGATCGGCGGTTTAGGGGTTAATACATTTATAAGAGTTGCGGCGGGGTCTAGGAGCGGCGGTTTAGGGGTTAGTAACTTTATTTAGTTGCGGGGGGCTCCGGGGGTGCCGGTATAGGGGGTAGAACAGTGTAGTATAGTGTGACAGCTTGTTTACATATAAACTGAACAAAAAAAGTTACTGCTTTAGTTCTTTTTAATTGTAAACAGCCGTACAATATTTAGCTAGATATAAGACGTGTCAATGTTATCTAATACGTAGAAAGTCTGGATAACCGATTCAATAGATTTTCCCTCTAATGCGCAAGCGTAAAACTAACAGAGATGTGGGTAACTTCGGCTTCTACAATTACAAATGCGCATGCGCGATTTAGCTGAATTGACGCGCAGGCTTATTAGGAAGGGTTATGCTGGTAATGATATGCATAGGAGCGAAATGTTATTGGTCAATCATTTCATATACACACTATGCCGAAAACGATGGGCTGGGAAAGGTGACGTCATGGCCGGGTAATATTTATATAAGGTTTGTAAGCTTCGTTTTATACAAAATATAGGTTAGTAGCTTTTAATAGATGATAATTATACAAAATATGGGACTATTGAGTAACGAAAAAAGTAAAAAACAGTAATCCTTTAAGTAAAAGTTGTTTAAATGTAAAGTTAAACTAACAGGAGGGACATGATTGTGTGCAACTGAGACCTGGGATTCTTTATTTCACTAGCTTAAAAGGACAACCCAACAGAAAAAGTTGGTTTATTCAGTACAGAAATAAAGCACTGCTACACACTTTGGAGCATTCTCTTTAAGACAGAGAAAAAAAAATATGTATATGTTTCATGTCCCTTTAACAAATGTCAACAGTAAAAAAAGTGCTATAAAAGGTAGAACCATTTGGTGGTAAATAGAAATATCAATTATTGCAGCAGATGAGAATGTTAACATACTCACAATGAATGAAAAATCCAAATAAAAGGCTACAAGCAAACTCTAAAGCTGCAACTTCAGATAAACACTTGAGAAAATAAGTTTAGCACATGAATAAATTCCTTCAGGAAGGAAATATAGAAAAGCCAGTAGTATATTATGGATAGACTCACATGGGCATATTTATCAAAGCATCAACTGAAAATACGCTTGAATTCCGCGTCGTGAGATTGATCCGCCGTAATTATCAAAGCGTCAAGATCGTCAAATGTTGAAATTTGTGATGTTATATACACTCCCACAATCTCAATCCGACACAGACAGATGCTTGCATCATTCCAGATGTTTTGAAGTCACATTCGACTCTATTTGACTATTTTCACAATTTATCAAATATTTAACAGGTACGCTCGATTCTATTCCTATGCCGCATACTAAGTTTTCAATCCGCCACCCTTGAGGCCGCGGATGCCATAGAATTTAATGGGAGTCTGAAAACAGAAAGCTTATGTTTGATGCTGCAAGACAATGAAGTATATTACATAATAAAAGTAAATTAGAAACTTTATTAAAATTTATACCCTTTCTAAATCAAACAATATTATTGCTCCACATTTGGTGCACTAGTAGATATAGGGATAAAAATGAAAAACACATTACTACTTATGGATTATGTTACAAAGGTGTCTCTCATACAAAACAAGGGGACAATATAATTTCTCCAAATTTGTTGAAAGGTTTTGCCCCAAACATATTGCACTAATAGATAAAGAGATATAAATACAAAACATAATATAGCTAAACTCCATTTTATTTTTTTGTGAAAAATCTATGTGCACCGTTTAAGCCATGTAATACAAGTCTCAATCTCCAATTTGCACCAATTATGACGCAAACTCCTAAACAACCCACACACTAGTAAATTTTTCAACCACTTTTGATTGTAATATGCATAATCACATAATTTATGGCATCAGCCAATCTGATTCAAATATACATTTTAAACTATCACTAACAAATCAAATTGCTCGATACTTGTGTCATTGATCACTCTTTAGAACTTGTAAGTGCCATTTGTTACATTGTGTATTATACTTTGAAAGTATGTATATGTGGAATTAGTATTAAATATAAACATTGATGCTGACATTAGGACACACTGTGTAATATTTTAGACAATGATTTTAAAAATCATTTGATGTTTGATTCAATATAATCTTAAACTGATAGCTCAAAGGGCTAGCCCATCTAACATTAAACTGTCATGATTCAGATACAGCAGACATTAAAATCACCTCTTTACTGTCATGCTATTGTAAGTGTATTTCTTCCTTCTCTTAAATTTCTTTTTTCAGTAAGAAATGTCATCTTAGATGCCAGCCCATTTTATAACACCTGTGTAGGGGTGGTTTTTAAAACTAGATTGCAATCAGGAGGGCTTACACAGGTACAACGAGAAAACTGGCTCAGCTCTTAAAATATCTTTTGATTGCAAATAAATACATACGATACCCTGATGACATGCTATATTCGCAATTAGTCATGCTCAGAATAATAATACATTTACACTACATACATATAGTGGTATAAATAAACACAGAGATATGATAGACAACATTGTTTAGAACAAAAAAGGAACTTAGGGACATGTAAATATGTTTGCAAAAGATTTCTGACATAACACACATATACAGTATATAAATATATATATATATATATATATATATATATATACAGTGGGGCAAAAAAGTATTTAGTCAGCCACCAATTGTGCAAGTTCTCCCACTTAAGAAGATGAGAGAGGCCTGTCATTTTCATCATAGGAATACCTCAACTATGAGAGACAAAATGTGGAAACAAATCCAGACAATCACATTGTCTGATTTGGAAAGAATTTATTTGCATATTATGGTGGAAAATAAGTATTTGGTCACCTACAAACAAGCAAGATTTCTGGCTCTCACAGACCTGTATCTTCTTCTTTAAGAGGCTCCTCTGTCCTCCACTCATTACCTGTATTAATGGCACCTGTTTGAACTTGTTATCAGTATAAAAGACACCTGTCTACAACCTCAAACAGTCACACTCCAAACTCCACTATGGTGAAGACCAAAGAGCTGTCGAAGGACACCAGAAACAAAATTGTAGACCTGCACCAGGCTGGGAAGACTTAATCTGCAATAGGCAAGCAGCTTGGTGTGAAGAAATCAACTGTGGGAGCAATAATTAGAAAATGGAAGACATACAAGATCACTGATAATCTCCCTCGATTTGGGGCTCCACGCAAGACCTCACCCTGTGGGGTCAAAATAATCACAAGAACGGTGAGCAAACATCCCAGAACCACACGGGGGGACCTAGTGAATGACCTGCAGAGAGCTGGGACCAACGTAACAAAGGCTACCATCAGTAACACACTACGCCACCAGGGACTCTGGGGGATCCTGCAGTGCCAGACGTGTCCCCCTGCTTAAGCCAGTACATGTCCGGGCCCATCTGAAGTATGCTAGAGAGCATTTGGATGATCCAGAAGCGGACTGGGAGAATGTCATATGGTCAGATGAAACCAAAGTAGAACTGTTTGGTAGAAACATAACTCGTCGTGTTTGGAGGAGAGAGAATGCTGAGTTGCAACCAAAGAACACCATACTTACTGTGAAGTATGGGGGTGGCAACATCATGCTTTGGGGCTGTTTCTCTGCAAAGGGAACAGGACGACTGATCCATGTACATGAAAGAATGAATGGGGCCATGTATTGTGAGATTTTGAGTGCAAACCGCCTTCCATCAGCAAGGGCATTGAAGATGAAACATGGCTGGGTCTTTCACCAAGACAATGATCCCAAACACACCAACCAGCAATGAAGGAGTGGCTTTGTAAGAAGCATTTCAAGGTCCTGCAGTGGCCTAACCAGTCTCCAGATCTCAACCCCATACAAAACCTTTGGAGGGAGTTGAAAGTCCGTGTTGCCCAGCAACAGCCCCAAAACATCACTGCTCTAGAGGAGATCTGCATGCAGGAATGGGCGAACATACCAGCAACAGTGTGAGACAACCTTGTGAAGACTTACAGAAAACGTTTGACCTCTGTCATTGCCAACAAAGGATATATAACAAAGTATTGAGATGAACTTTTGATATTGACCAAATACTTATTTTCCACCATAATTTGCAAATAAATTCTTTCCAAATCAGACAATGTGATTGTCTGGATTTGTTTCCACATTTTGTCTCTCATAGTTGAGGTATACCTAGGATGAAAATTACAGGCCTCTCTCGTCTTTTTATGTGGTATAACTTGCACAATTGGTGGCTGACTAAATACTTTTTTGCCCCACTGTATATATATATATTATATATATATATATATATATATATACATACAGTATTTTACGAAAGTGAGTAGACCCCTCACATTTTTGTAAATATTTTATTATATCTTTTCATGTGACAACACTGAAGAAATTACACTTTGCTACAATGTAAAGTAGTGAGTGTACCTCCTGTATAACAGTGTAAATTTGCTGTCCCCTCAAAATAACTTAACACACAGCCGTTAATGTCTAAACCATTGGCAACAAAAGTGAGTACACCCCTAAGTGGAAATGTCTAAATTGAGTCCAATAAGCCATTTTCCCTCCACAGTGTTATGTGACTTGTTAGTGTTACAAGGTCTCAGGTGTGAATGGGGAGCAGGTGTGTTAAATTTGGTGTTATTGTTCTCACACTCTCATATTGGTCACTGAAAGTTCCACATGGCACCTCATGGCAAAAAACTCTCTGAGGATCTGAAAAAAAGAATTGTTGCTCTACATAAAGATGGCCTAGGCTATAAGAAGATTGCCAAGACCCTGAAACTGAGCTGCAGCATGGTGGGCAAGACCATACAGCCGTTTCACAGGACAGGTTCCACTCAGAACAGGCCTCACCATGGTCGACCAAAGAAGTTGAGTGCACGTGTTCAGCGTCATATCCAGAGGTTGTCTTTGGGAAATAGACGTATGAGTGCTGCCAGCATTGCTGCAGAGGTTGAAGGGGTGGGGGTTTTGCCTGTCAGTGCTCAGACCATACGCTGCACAATGCATCAAATTGATCTGCATGGCTGTCATCCCAGAAGGAAGCCTCTTTTAAAGATGATGCACAAGAAAGCCCGCAAACAGTTTGCTGAAGACAAGCAGACTAAGGACATGGATTACTAGAACCATGTCCTGTGGTCCGATGAGACCAAGATAAACTTATTTGTGTGTGGCGGCAACCAGGTGAGGAGTACAAAGACAAGTGTGTCTTGCCTACAGTTAAGCACGGTGGTGGGAGTGTCATGGTCTTGGCCTGCATGAGTGCTGCCAGCACTGGGGAGCTACAGTTCATTGAGGGAACCATGAATGCCAACATATACTGTGACATAATGAAGCAGAGCATGATCCCCTCCCTTTGGAGACTGGGCCGCAGGGCAGTATTCCAACATGATAACAACCCCAAACATACCTCCAAGACGATCACTGCCTTGCTAAAGAAGCTGAAGGTAGAGGTGATGGACTGGCCAAGCATGTCTCCAGACCTAAACCCTATTGAGCATCTGTGGGGCATCCTCAAACGGAAGGTGGGGGAGCACAAAGTCTCTAATATCCACCAGCTCTGTGATGTCATCATGGAGGAGTGGAAGAGGACTTCAGTGGCAACCTGTGAAGCTCTGGTGAACTCCATGCCCAAGAGGGTTAAGGCAGTGCTGGAAAATAATGGTGACCACACAAAATATTGACACTTTGGGCCCAATTTGGACATTTCCACTTAGGGGTGTACTCACTTTTGTTGCCAATGTTTTAGACATTAATGGCTGTGTGTTGAGTTATTTGAGGGGACAGCAAACTAACACTGTTATACAGGCAGTACACTCACTACGTTACATTGTAGCAAAGTGTCATTTCTTCAGTGTTTTCACATGAAAAGAAATAATAAAATATTTACTAAAATTTGAAAATGTGAGGGGGGTACTCACTTTTGTGAGATACTGTATATATATATATATATATATATATATATATATATATATATATATATATATATATATATATATATATATATATACAGTTGTATGCAAACGTTTAGGCACCCCTGACAATTTTCATGATTTTCATTTATAAATAATTGGGTGTTTGGATCAGCAATTTCATCTTGATCTATCGAATAACTGAAGGACACAGGTTTATTGGATTAACAGAAAATGTGCAATATGCATCAAAACAAAATTAGACAGGTGCATAAATTTGGGCACCCCAACAAAAATATTGCATCAATATTTAGTAGAGCCTCCTTTAGCAGAAAGACACTTCCTATAGCATGTAATAAGTGTCTGGATTTTGGATTAAGGTATTTTGGACCATTCCTCCTTGCAAAACATCTCCAGTTCAGTTAGGTTTGATGGTTGCCGAGCATGGACAGCCCACTTCAAATCAACCCACAGATTTTCAATGATATTCAGGTCTGGGGACTGGGATGGCCATTCCAGAACATCGTACTTGTTCCTCTGAATAAATGCCAGAGTAGATTTTAAGCAGTGTTTTGGGTCATTGTCTTGTTGAAATATCCAGCTCCGGCATAACTTCAACTTTGTGACTGATTCCTCAACATTATTCTCAAGTATTTGCTGATATTGAATGGAATCCATGCGACCCTCAACTTTAACAAGATTCCCAGTAACGGCACTGGTCACACAGCCCCACAGCTTGTTGGAACATCCACCAAAGTTTACTGTGGCTAGCAAGTGTTTGTCTTGGAATGCTGTGTTCTTTTGCCGCCATGCATAACGCCCCTTGTTATGACCAAATAACTCAATCTTTGTTTCATCAGTCCACAGCACCTTCTTCCAAAATGAAGTTGGCTTGTCCAAATGTGCGTTTGCATACCTCAAGCGACTCTGTTTGTGGCGTGTGTGCAGAAAAGGCTTCTTCCGCATTACTCTCCCATACGCTGAATTGTAAAATGATGCACAGTGACACCATCTGCAGCAAGATGATGTTGTAGGTCTTTGGAGGTGGTCTGTGGGCTGTTTTTGACCGTTCTCACCATCCTTTGCCTTTGCCTCTCCGATATTTTACTTCTGGCCTTAACAAGAACTGTGCCTGTGGTCTTTCCTCACTATGTTCCTCACAGTGGACACTGACAGCTTAAATCTCTGCTATAGCTTTTTGTAGCCTTCCCCTAAGCCATAATGATGAACAATCTTTGTTTTCAGGTCATTTGAGAGTTGTTTTGAGGCCCCCATGTTGCCACTCTTCAGAGGAGAGTCAAAGAGAACAACAACTTGCAATTGGCCACCTTAAATACCTTTTCTCATGATTGGATGCACCTGTCTATGAAGTTTAAGGCTTAATGGGCTCACCAAACCAATTGTGTGTTTCAATTAATCAGTGTTAGGTAGTTACAGGTATTGAAATCAATAAAATGACAAGTGTGCCCAAATTTATGCACCTGTCTAATTACTTTTTGATGCATATTGCACATTTTCTGTCATTTCACTACTGAACTATTACTGTGTCCTTCAGTTATTTGATAGATCAAAATGAAATTGCTGATCCAAACACCCAATTATTTAAAATGAAAATCATGGAAATTGTCAGGGGTGCCTAAACTTTTGCATATGACTGTATATACAAGTATGTGCTAAGATATGTACAAATTCTAGCAAAAAAAAAAACATGAGATAAAAGCCTATCATGACGTCTAGAAATACAAATACACATTAATTTATGTGAAAGTATCATATAACAAATAAATATAAAAATAACTTTCTATTAGATATTGTTTGTTGAGGTATAAATCTAGCTATTTCTTGAAAATTAACAGATGAAAAATAAAAGATTAACTTTAGAGAAATGTGCTTGTTCATGGACAGTAATGAAATGGTATAAATAAAGTCGGGAAAAACCTGAATAACTGCGTCATCAATGACTATTAGTTAACAACAGTCTGATGCTCATCGGTCTGTACTTAACGTATGTGTTTTTTACTTTTTTTTTTTATAAATAAGGGGATTGTATGTGGATTCGCGTCCGCGATGTCTGGCGGTGTCTGGCGAGCGTATTGACGCTGACAAATGCACTGAGATTGACGTTTTGATAAATATGCCCCTAAATGTTAGTAAGGCACTTAGTCTCTTCTGTTAGCACAATAAAATTAGTAGTTGCTATGTGAAGACAAAGGGGTCAATTTACAAAAGTGCGAGCGGACATGATAGTTCTGGTGAACTGCTTGTGCAATGCCGCCACCTGCAGATTCACGGCCAATTGGCTGCTAGCAGGGGGAGTTTGCGAAAAGCAATGGAATCATGTGTTAGTTCCATGTGTTTGAGCTTCTAATCAGTAATTAGACAAAGTGATAGCTTACAATGGGCGAGATAATAATAACATAATAATAACAATATCGCTTGACTGCGCTAACATTAGCGTGCAACTCTATCAATGTTCCCTTCTTAGTAAGTCATCTGCCAATTGAAAGGGGCAAACCGAGCGCCTTGTACTGACTCTAGTCTCCCTGCTATCTGGAGCCATCTCTGCGTCAAATGAGAAAGCTCAAATGCTTGTGAACTTTGTCTAAACCCCTGAGCTTAACGAACAGCGGGGACATTTGAAAGTAAAGAGTGGCATTGTCATTCCAGCAGGCCAAGCAACATGGGTAAAGTGTAAAATACCACCCACCATGGATCAACCTGACCCAGTCACACTGTTTGAACCAGAACAAAACAATGTATATTTGGAAAAGCTAAGTATAGGGGAAGGGCTCTTAGAAGTCCAGAACCAGCAAGGGCCTTATATTTCTGTCCCAATCGGAAACAACTCCACATGTGATGTAACATTGCCTGGTAATACAATTCTTTGTTATATTCAGCCAATTGAAAAAGTACTGGAGGCAGAGCAACCAGAAGACTCGAAGTCTGGTGTAAGGGCCCAGGGTGTGACTACTTTAGTTACTCAAGAAACCTTGACATTGTGGCACCCACCTGTAGAGCTCAGTCATATGAGTGGGGAACAATGGAATGGTAGTAAGAAATATGCTGTATGAAGAGTCTATGGCATTTTCTTGTGATAAGAGTGACCTTGGTTGCATCCTGAGGTTGCAAATGTCAATTAATCTCAAAGGCGACATACGAGTGCAGCGGTCATACTCTTCGGTACCTAAGCCTTTGTTCCAAGAAGTCAAGTACTATATTCAAGATCTCCTGGCAAAAGTGTGGATTGTGAAATCCAAGTCCCCTTATTCTGCACCAGTAGTCTGCATCCGAAAGAAGGATGTTTTGCTCCGCCTTTGTATAGATTATAGTCTCCTCAATAAAAAGACTGTACCAGATAGGCGCCATCTGTTGAGAATCCAAGACTTGCTTGATACACTGGGGGGTTATGCATGGTTTAGTATTCTTGACCAAGGAAAAGCTTACCATCAGGACTTCATAGCCGAAGGTTCCAGGCACATGACAGCTTTTATAACACTTTGGGGGCTTTATGATTGGGTAAGAATTCAATTTGGCCTGTCCAATGCACTTGCAGTGTTCCAGCGCAGCATGGAGGAAATGCTGGATTCCCTCAGAGACGAATGTTGCATACCATACCTTAATGACGTGCTATGTTATGCCAAGTCTTTTGATGAACATGTGGCAGTGATTCGCAAGGTTCTCCAAGCCCTCCAACGTCACGGGGTCAAACTTCGGCCTGAAAAATGTGAGCTTTTCCGTAGTGAAGTTAGATATGTGGGTCGTCTTGTGTCTGCTAAAGGTGTGCAGATTTATCCCAAAGATCTTGAAGCAGTTCTGTAACTCAAAGATCATACCCCACAGACCATCAGTGAGGTAAGGAAGCTTCTCGGCTTCCTAAGCTACTATAACTCATTTATTCAAAAATGTTAATGTGTGGCCAAGCCTATCTTTGAGCTTCTCCAGGCAAAGCCTAGGCTGGCACCAGTTCAGCCCAGTCGAAGAAAGACCAAGGGCCCACAAATGCTCTCCCAAATCCCTGTGGAGTGAACAAGAGAGCACCAGAAAACGCTTGAAGCATTGATCGACATGTTGACAAAACCACCAATTCTAGCTTAACCAGACTTTAATTTACCATTCACGCTGCACACTGATGCATCAGAAAGGGGCCTAGGAGCTATCCTCTACTAACATCAGTATGGAAAGTTGAGGGTAATTGTGTATGGCTCCCGGACACTCTCCCCAGCCAAAAGAAATTACTGCCTACATAGTGGTAAACTTGAGTTTCTTGCACTTATATGGGCAGTGTGAAAAATTCAGAGACTATCTGTTCTACGCTCCACACTTTACCATTTACACAGACAACAATCCCCTGACCTATATCATGAGCACTGCAAAGCTAAATGGGGTTGGCCATCGCTGGGTGGGAGAATTGTCTGACTCTCCTCCAAATGCTCCGGACCCTGGCTGACAAAGTAAAGGCAAGATGGAAAGATCACCTTCCTCAGATCATACATGCATATAACTGCACACACCATGAGTCCACTGGGTACTCCCCATTCTATTTACTGTTTGGACGCCATCCTCGCCTCCCTGTTGACCTGATATTTGGGCTGATTGAAGAGGATGAGGGGGTGACTCACAAATGATTTGCTGACCATTGGGCTGGAAAGATAACCGAGGCGTATCAAATAGCAAGTGAAAACAGCAGGCAAGCAAGTGCATGAGGCAAAGCTCAGTATGACCTGATAGTCAAAGGTGTGATTCTAAAGCCTGGTGATAGAGTCCTTGTTTGAAACTTGAGTGAGCGAGGAGGCCCAGGAAAACTCAGGCCATATTGGGAGAAGATAATTTATGTGGTGAAATAACAGGTAGCAGGCAATCCTGTATATGTGTTGAGTCCTGATAATGGGAACAAAAGAGGAACCCTACACTGAAACTTACTGTTATTAGTGAACGACTTGCCTGTGGAGACACCACCACATCAACTGAAACATGCAAAACAGAGACTAAGCAGACAAGGCAACAGAGAGTCAAAGATAAGAGTATCTTCTTACCACAGTGACACGACTGCTTTAGATGAGGACAGCTCTGGAAGATACTGGTTGACAGAGCATAGAAGAGAAAATACTTACCGGCAAGGTTCAGAACTGGGTCAGGAAACAACAGCATCAAAACAGCATCATCAGCACCTGAGAGAAAATAAAAAGAAAGAGATCAAGTACAAGTCCCACTGAGGGAGAGAAACAGTTTGACAGAGAACCAATTGCCAGATGAACTGATCCTGAATCCAACATTTCCACCTGGGGTCAGTGAAGGTGCCCAGTCTGATGAAGTGGAAAGTCTGGCAATAGAAAGCAATATCGAACCAAGACAATCTGTAAGAGAGAGAAAGCCAAAGCAAATGTTTACATATGAAACACTGGGTCAGCCACACCACTAAAAAAACCACATACCATGCTCCACAGTGGAGCAGCATATACCTTTCTTCACTTACCTGTATGGGCTTCACAATATTATATGCCACCACTCTCATATTATACACCTCACAACTCATACAATGTGGCACCATACATTCCCACAGTGACAGTATATTAAGTTAAGAAATTTGTGTTTCAGGGTAATAAAACTGTGACTGAGTGTATATATGTTTTAGTACCTGGAGCCATTTTATTTTGTCAGGGAGAATGTGACACATAAAATGTATGTGCACAATTGTATAACGTTTTATGCAATTTTCATGTTTAATATTGGCATTGAAATATGTTTGTTTAATTGTATTTGTTTTATATGGTGCTTGTAATAATTTTCTATGAAAATGCAACTCTGTTGTGAGATCGTGGGATTCTTATTTTGCAATAATTTACTATGAAAATGCAACTCTCTGTTGTAAGAGCATGGGACTCTTGTTTTGACATGGACTTATGATCCTGAAGGATTGTGGGAGATCATGGGTGGACAATGCATTGAAAGGAGAGAGAAAAAGGGGCTAGTAGCACTCAACTCTACCTATAAGTATTAAACATAAAACTAAATTTTATTATATGTATCTAAAAGTAAAATCAGAGAAACCTCTGTACACCACACCAAACACCCATCCCCACATAACAGTCTGTGTATCACTCCCCTGTTTCCTGGCCAATAACTGGAAGCGTCGGCTTCAGGTGACAGGAGTGATAAACACAGTGATAACAACAGGTATAGTTAGTAACAATACGCTTCCCGTTATCGGCCAGGAAGATGGCGTCCCTTGAATTCCTATTGGCTGATTTGATTCTTCCAATTTAAATTAGCCAATAGGATGAAAGCTACTTAAATCATATTGGCTGTTTAAATTAGCCAATAGGATGAGAGCAAGTGAAATTTGATTGGCTATTCAAATCAGCCAATAGAATTTCACTTGCTCTCATGCTGATTTGAATTGGAAGAATCAAATCAGCCAATAGGAATTCAAGGGACGCCATCTTTAATCGTGTACCTTGAATTCACTATTCAGTGTACGGCGGAGATCGTACGAAGAGGATCCTCCATGCTCCATGGCTCTGCGGTCGTCAGTCTTCAGTTCCAGGGTCGCCAGTCTTCAGCTCCGCGGTCTTCAGTCTTCAGCAACGCTCCGTGCAGGATATTCCTGGAAGAAGTAGATGTTGCGCTTGGAAGAAGACTTCACCGCCTGGAGCAGTACCTTCTCCGCCGAACTTCAGGAACCATGAGTACCAACCTGGGGGTTAGACTTAGGGTTTTTTAAGGGTTTTTTGGGGGGATTTGTTTTATTTAGACTTGGGATGGGCAGAAAAAGAGCTAAATGCCCTTTTAAGGGCAATGCCCAAACAAATGCCCTTTTCAGGGCAATGGGTAGTTTAGGTTTTTTAGTGTTAGGTTCTTTTATTTTGGGGGGGTGGAGGGGTTTAATGTTAGGTGGGACTTTGTATATTTTTTGTAAAAGAGCTGATTATTTAGGGCAATGCCTTGCAAAAAGACCTTTTAAGGACTACTGGTAGTTTATTATTAGAGTAGGGAGTGTTTTTATTTTGGGGGGTCTTTTTTATTTTAATAGGGATTAGGTTTAATTTTGTTAAATTTGGTAATTTTATTTTTTTATTTTCTGTAATGTTAGTTTTTTTTTTTTGTAAACTTACACCTAGATTACGAGTTTTGCGTTAGAGGCTATGCGCTGCTAACGAGCAGTTTATGCTCACCACTCACTTACAGACAGCGCTGGTATTAGGAGTTTTTACAAACCAGACAAGAAGTGAGCATTGAGCAAAATTTTGCTCATTACTGCACTCCAATACCAGTGCTGCTTACGTTAGCGGTGAGCTGGTGTAACATGCTCGTGCACGATTTCCCCATAGAAATCAACGGGGAGAGACGGCTGAAAAAAAGTCTAACACCTGGAAAAAGCAGCGTAAAACTCCTTAAAGGGACAGTACACTGTAAAATTGTTTTTCCATTAATGTATTTTAAATAACTTTTTATACCACCTGCAGAGTATAAAATATTTGATAAATTGCATTGTCAGGTTTATTTGTGTATATGAAGTAGCTGATTTTGTTTTCTGAAACCACAGCCTATTACAATTGGTTGAACTTAAAGGTGATATCAGATATCATTATGTTATCACTTTGTGTACACAGACTTGCTTCCTTATCTTTTATTTGGCTGGAACATAAAAGCTCAATACATAGGGAGAACAATGGACAATTATAATTTTATTACTTAACTATCCTGCATCCCACTGAGAGTGTAACTTCTTCTGCTGGCTATTTACTTAGGCTTATCAATAGCATATACTCCAGTATCAAAACTTTCAGTATAGGTGGCTATACCACAGGCTAAATCAGCTATTTCAAATGCTGAAATAGGAGTAAATGAGCTTGTTGTAACCAATTTAATACACTCTAGCAGGTAAAAAGGATATTTGGGAATAATTTAAAGGGGAGAACATTTTTGGGTGAACTGTCCCTTTAACGCAGCCCCATTGATTCCTATGGGGAAATAAAATTTACGTTTACACCTAACACCCTAACATGAACCCTGAGTCTAAACACCCCTAATCTTACACTTATTAACCCCTAATCTGCCACCCAAAACATCGCCAACACCTACATTATATTATTAACCCCTAATCTGCCGCTCCGGACACCGCCCCCACCTACATTATAGTTATGAACCCCTAATCTGCTGCCCCCAAAATCACCAACACCTACTTAATATTTATTAACCCCTAATCTGCCGCCCCAATGTTGCTGCCACCTACCTACACTTATTAATCCCTAATCTGTCGCCCCCAATGTCGCCGTCACTATATTAAATGTATTAACCCCTAAACCTAAGTCTAACCCTAACCCTAACACCCCCTAACTTAAATATAATTTAAAATAATCTAAATAAAATTACTATTAATAACTAAATAATTCCTATTTAAAACTAAATACTTACCTGTAAAATAAACCCTAAGCTAGCTACAATATAACTAATAGTTACATTGTATCTAGCTTAGGGTTTATTTTTATTTTACAGGCAAGTTTGTATTTATTTTAACTAGGTACAATAGTTATTACTATTTAATAACCACCTAGCTAAAATAAATACAAAAGTACCTGTAAAATAAAACCTAACCTAAGTTACAATTACACTATAATTAAATTAATTCCCTAAATTAAATGAAATTAAATACAATTAAATACAATTAGCTAAAGTACAACCCCCCCACTAAATTACAGAAAATAATAAACAAATTACAATATTTTTAAACTAATTACATCTAATCTAATCCCCCTAACAAAATAAAAAAGCCCTCCCAAAATAAAAAAGCCCTACCCTACACTAAATTACAAATAGCCCTTAAAAGGGCCTTTTGTGGGGCATTGCCCCAAAGTAATCAGCTCTTTTACCTGTAAAAAAAATTACAAATCCCCCCTCGACATTAAAACCCACCACCCACACAACCAACCCTACTCTAAAACTCACCCAATACCCCCTTAAAAAAACCTAACACTAACCCCTTGAAGATCACCTTACCGGGAGAAGTCTTCATCCAACCTGGTCGAAGTCCTCAATGAAGCCGGGAGAAGTCCTCATCCAAGCCGGGCGAAGTTGCCCTCCAGACGGGCAGAAGTCTTCATCCAGACGGTATCTTCTATCTTCATCGATCCGGCGCAGAGCGGGTCCATCTTCAAGACATCCGACGCAGAGCATCCTCTTCAATCGACGGCTAACACAGAATGAAGGTAACTTTAAGTGACGTCATCCAAGATGGCGTCCCTTCAATTCTGATTGGCTGATAGAATTCTATCAGCCAATCGGAATTAAGGTAGAAAAAATCCTATTGGCTGATGCAATCAGCCAATAGGATTGAAGTTTAATCCTATTGGCTGATCCAATAGGATTTTTTAAATAATGTGGGCGATTAGGTGTTGCTTTTGTAATGCTCCCGGTGGATTCCGAAAATGGCAGGGTGGTGAAAGAATACACCGGAATTCACCAGGTGAATTCTTTTGTCCTCGCGCTGCCAACATTCCATTCAGGATGTGTGCGCAACTACTGACGGCGACGGACATTATAAACGCAATTATAGTTTAGATATATATATATATATATATATATATACAGCGCACAACATTTCAAGCCCATGGCTTATAGCCAGCCCAAAATGTTACTCGTCACTTTGGATCCCACCAACTAACCGCTCCCATCTTTGCATATGTTTAGCCAATATGAAACACCTTATTGTGCAGTAGTTTTTTAATATTGTTTTTGTTTTATACCATAAATTAAATAATGCTACATACAGTAATAAATTAACAAAAATAAGTTCATAGCAGTTAGCAACTAGGGTTCTGATGAAGACAACAGCTGGACAGAAAAATTAAGTTGTTTAAATGAGAGAAAGCAGAGAGTGTTGACATTAATGTGAGGTCATAACAGATCTGGAAAATTATTTTATAATTTTCATCTCTCATCTATCTTTCTCCACTCCCTCCAAATCTTCTCTTTACAACTTTTCTCCTTTTTCTCTTAAATCTCTTCACTCTTTTTTTTTCTCCCCTCTTTCTTAAAGGGACATTCCAGTCAAAATTTAAATGCACATACAGGGAGTGCAGAATTATTAGGCAAATTAGTATTTTGACCACATCATCCTCTTTATGCATGTTGTCTTACTCCAAGCTGTATAGGCTCAAAAGCCTACTACCAATTAAGCATATTAGGTGATGTGCATCTCTGTAATGAGAAGGGGTGTGGTCTAATTACATCAACACCCTATATCAGGTGTGCATAATTATTAGGCAACTTCCTTTCCTTTGGCAAAATGGGTCAAAAGAAGGACTTGACAGGCTCAGAAAAGTAAAAATAGTGAGATATCTTGCAGAGGGATGCAGCACTCTTAAAATTGCAAAGCTTCTGAAGCGTGATCATCGAACAATCAAGCGTTTCATTCAAAATAGTCAACAGGGTCGCAAGAAGCGTGTGGAAAAACCAAGGCGCAAAATAACTGCCCATGAACTGAGAAAAGTCAAGCGTGCAGCTGCCAAGATGCCACTTGCCACCAGTTTGGCCATATTTCAGAGCTGCAACATCACTGGAGTGCCCAAAAGCACAAGGTGTGCAATACTCAGAGACATGGCCAAGGTAAGAAAGGCTGAAAGACGACCACCACTGAACAAGACACACAAGCTGAAACGTCAAGACTGGGCCAAGAAATATCTCAAGACTGATTTTTCTAAGGTTTTATGGACTGATGAAATGAGAGTGAGTCTTGATGGGCCAGATGGATGGGCCCGTGGCTGGATTGGTAAAGGGCAGAGAGCTCCAGTCCGACTCAGACGCCAGCAAGGTGGAGGTGGAGTACTGGTTTGAGCTGGTATCATCAAAGATGAGCTTGTGGTGCCTTTTCGGGTTGAGGATGGAGTCAAGCTCAACTCCCAATCCTACTGCCAGTTTCTGGAAGACACCTTCTTCAAGCAGTGGTACAGGAAGAAGTCTGCATCCTTCAAGAAAAACATGATTTTCATGCAGGACAATGCTCCATCACACGCGTCCAAGTACTCCACAGCGTGACTGGCAAGAAAGGGTATAAAAGAAGAAAATCTAATGACATGGCCTCCTTGTTCACCTGATCTGAACCCCATTGAAAACCTGTGGTCCATCATCAAATGTGAGATTTACAAGGAGGGAAAACAGTACACCTCTCTGAACAGTGTCTGGGAGGCTGTGGTTGCTTCTGCACGCAATGTTGATGGTGAACAGATCAAAACACTGACAGAATCCATGGATGGCAGGCTTTTGAGTGTCCTTGCAAAGAAAGGTGGCTATATTGGTCACTGATTTGTGTTTGTTTTGTTTTTGAATGTCAGAAATGTATATTTGTGAATGTTGAGATGTTATATTGGTTTCACTGGTAAAAATAAATAATTGAAATGGGTATATATTTGTTTTTTCTTAAGTTGCCTAATAATTATGCACAGTAATAGTCACCTGCACACACAGATATCCCCCTAAAATAGCTATAACTAAAAACAAACTAAAAACTACTTCCAAAACTATTCAGCTTTGATATTAATGAGTTTTTTGGGTTCATTGAGAACATGGTTGTTGTTCAATAATAAAATTAATCCTCAAAAATACAACTTGCCTAATAATTCTGCACTCCCTGTAGATGAATTACATATTTGAATAGAAACATATTTGCAATATACTTGTTTGGGCAAAAATGCTTGTAGTAAAAGTTATCACTGTTTTAGTGTTAACATTTTTGTCTGCACCTGCATGTGAAGCATAGCTAGATATTGTCACTGCACCCACATTTTAAATACTGCAGCTGCTCAGAGTGCCACTGGGGCTTGTATCATGTCAGCAATTAACAATTGGAGTCATTACCAGATGCTACAAGGACCTTAGGCTCTCTGAGCAAGTACTGTGTTTAAAATGCTGGTGCACGGTTCATACTTAAATACACTTTTGAAACAGCTATAGCTTTTATTAGAAGCATATTTGCTAATGCATGTATATTACAAAATTGTTTTTGGCTGGAATATCCCTTTAACGTTATATTTTTATCCACTTTCTCTTTTCCTCTCCAATATACCTTTAGTCAATATTTGTAGACATCCACTCACTAACTTTCACTCGCCACTGTTAAAGTTCTACTCGTCAATGGCTAGTGGGCTAGTAGACATTTTGAGCCCTGTGTATATATATATATATATATATATATATATATATTTATATATATATATATATATATATATATATATATGCATAAATATGTGTGTATGCATATATGTCTCAACACAAAAAGAAATTTTGGGAGCCAAAACACGTAAGCATGTTAAGGGGGGAACCCCCACCAACAGTCCGTCTTTGTTGCCTTACATCCAGATGCTGTTTTTACCCGTGGACGAGTAAATGCTAAGTTTTACATAACTCTGAGTGCTCCCGAAATTTCTTTTTGTGTTGAGTCAAGTGATTGGAGGAGGTGAGCACCGGAGAGTGAATCACAGATCAGGATTCTTTAAGCTGGCATCCACAGATCACATGTGTCCAGAGCCAGATTACATCACACGCCGAGAGAGTTAGACTGGGAGTACAGGGACGGTCCAGCTTGTGGCTGGAGCAGTAACGCATCTTTCCCTGAGGAACCTTCACGGCATGTCCGGAGGGTCAGAGGATATAAAGGGCCACAAGTGAAACCGGAAATTCATCCACTTGTAAGTGCTAAACTAAGTACCCAATACTAACTGACTGTGACGAGATCTGATTTCAGAAATATTTGGCTGTGAATGGCACATGTGCAGGATTACCTTTAATAAATAAAAAGGGAGAAGCACTCAACCTGGGAACGAACAATAGCATAATAGCTTGCTCTATGGCTAATTACCACCCAAGAAGCAGCCTTTTTTTCTCAACATGTGCCTTTCACAGAGAAGAACTTTCCTGAAGCATATCAGTCTGATCCTGACTTCACAGTACAGTCCAGCCCCGAAATACCAGGCAATCCCTCTCTGAACGAGAGAAACAGCAAAACTCCAGACTTACGTTTCGGCCTATTGTGAGCCTCATCAGTGAGGTGCAGTCCGTCTTTGTTGCCTTACATCCAGATGCTGTTTTTACCCATGGACAACGGGTAAATGCTAAGTTTTACATAACTATGAGTGCTCCCGAAATTTATTTTTTTGTTGAGTCAAGTGATTGGAGGCACACAGAGCAACGAGCCCACGTCTGGATTCCCGCATCACACTTAGGGAGACCTCCCTAAGTGTCATAATTTGCATAAATAAAAAGGGAGAAGCGCTCAACCTGGGAACGAACAATAGCATAATAGCTTGTTCAATGGCTAATTACCACCCAAGAAGCAGCCTCTTTTTGCTCAACATGTGCCTTTCACAGAGAAGAACTTTCCTGAAGCATATCAGTCTGATCCTGACTTAACAGTACAGTCCAGCCCCTAAATACCAGGCAATCCCTCTCTGAATGAGAGAAACAGCAAAAGCCCAGACGTACATTTCGGCCTATTGTAGGCCTCGTCAGTGAGGTGCAGCCATATCCCTCTAGGCACACTGAGCAACGGGTCCACGTCTGGATTCCCGCATCACACTTAGGGAGACTTCCCTAAGTGTCATAATTTCCATAAATAAAAAGGGAGAAGCGCTCAACCTGGGAACGAACAATAGCATAATAGCTTGTTCTATGGCTAATTACCACCCAAGAAGCAGCCTCTTTTTGCTCAACATGTGCCTTTCACAGAGAAGAACTTTCCTGAAGCATATCAGTCTGATCCTGACTTAACAGTACAGTCCAGCCCCTAAATACCAGGCAATCCCTCTCTGAATGAGAGAAACAGCAAAAGCCCAGACGTACATTTCGGCCTATTGTAGGCCTCGTCAGTGAGGTGCAGCCATATCCCTCTAGGCACACTGAGCAACGGGTCCACGTCTGGATTCCCGCATCACACTTAGGGAGACTTCCCTAAGTGTCATAATTTCCATAAATAAAAAGGGAGAAGCGCTCAACCTGGGAACGAACAATAGCATAATAGCTTGTTCTATGGCTAATTACCACCCAAGAAGCAGCCTCTTTTTGCTCAACATGTGCCTTTCACAGAGAAGAACTTTCCTGAAGCATATCAGTCTGATCCTGACTTAACAGTACAGTCCAGCCCCTAAATACCAGGCAATCCCTCTCTGAATGAGAGAAACAGCAAAAGCCCAGACGTACATTTCGGCCTATTGTAGGCCTCGTCAGTGAGGTGCAGCCATATCCCTCTAGGCACACTGAGCAACGGGTCCACGTCTGGATTCCCGCATCACACTTAGGGAGACTTCCCTAAGTGTCATAATTTCCATAAATAAAAAGGGAGAAGCGCTCAACCTGGGAACGAACAATAGCATAATAGCTTGTTCTATGGCTAATTACCACCCAAGAAGCAGCCTCTTTTTGCTCAACATGTGCCTTTCACAGAGAAGAACTTTCCTGAAGCATATCAGTCTGATCCTGACTTAACAGTACAGTCCAGCCCCTAAATACCAGGCAATCCCTCTCTGAATGAGAGAAACAGCAAAAGCCCAGACGTACATTTCGGCCTATTGTAGGCCTCGTCAGTGAGGTGCAGCCATATCCCTCTAGGCACACTGAGCAACGGGTCCACGTCTGGATTCCCGCATCACACTTAGGGAGACTTCCCTAAGTGTCATAATTTCCATAAATAAAAAGGGAGAAGCGCTCAACCTGGGAACGAACAATAGCATAATAGCTTGTTCTATGGCTAATTACCACCCAAGAAGCAGCCTCTTTTTGCTCAACATGTGCCTTTCACAGAGAAGAACTTTCCTGAAGCATATCAGTCTGATCCTGACTTAACAGTACAGTCCAGCCCCGAAATACCAGGCAATCCCTCTCTGAACGAGAGAAACAGCAAAACCCCAGACGTACGTTTAGGCTGATTGTGGGCCTCGTCAGTGAGGTGCAGCAATATCCCTCTAGGCACACTGAGCAACAGGTCCACATCTGGATTCCCGCATCACACATAGGGAGACTTCCCTAAGTGTCATAATTTGCATAAATAAAAAGGGAGAAGCGCTCAACCTGGGAACGAACAATAGCATAATAGCTTGTTCTATGGCTAATTACCACCCAAGAAGCAGCCTCCTTTTGCTCAACATTTGCCTTTCACAGAGAAGAAATTTCCTGCAGCATATCAGTCTGATCCTGACTTAACAGTACAGTCCAGCCCCGAAAAACCAGGTAAAACCCCCACTAAATTACAGAAAATAATAAAATAATTAAAAGTTTTTAAACTAATTAAACCTAATCTAATCCCCCTAATAAAATAAAAAAGCCCCCCAAAATAATAAAAATCCCTACCCTATACTAAATTACAAATAGCCCTTAAAAGGGCTTTTTGCGGGGCATTGCCCCAAAGTAATCAGCTCTTTTACCTGTAAAAAAAAAAATACAATACCCCCCCAACATTAAAACCCACCACCCACACACCCAATCCTACTCAAAAACCCACCCAATCCCCCCTTAATAAAACCTAACACTAACCCCTTGAAGATCACCCTACCTTGAGACGTCTTCACCCAACCAGGCACAAGTGGTCCTCCAGACGGGCAGAAGTCTTCATCCTATCCGGGCAGAAGAGGACCTCCAGACGGGCGGAAGTCTTCATCCAGATGGCATCTTCTATCTTCATCCATCCAGAGCGGGTCCATCTTCAAGCCAACCGACGTTGAGCATCCTCTTCTTCCGACGACTCCCGACGAATGAAGGTTCGGAATTAAGGAAAAATCCTATTGGCTGATGCAATCAGCCAATATAATTGAAGTTCAATCCTATTGGCTGATCCAATCAGCCAATAGGATTGAGCTTGCATTCTATTGGCTGTTCCAATAGAATGTGAGCTCAATTCTATTGGCTGATTGCATCAGCCAATAGGATTTTTCCTACCTTAATTCCGATTGGCTGATAGAATCCTATCAGCCAATCGGAATTCAAAGGACGCCATCTTGGATGATGTAATTTAAAGGAACCTTCATTCGTCGGGAGTCATCGGAAGAAGAGGATGCTCCGCGTCGGTTGGCTTGAAGATGGACCCGCTCCGCTCCGGATGGATGAAGATAGAAGATGCTGTCTGGATGAAGACTTCTGCCCGTCTGGAGGTCCTCTTCTCCCCGGATAGGATGAAGACTTCTGCCCGTCTGGAGGACCACTTGTGCCCGGTTGGGTGAAGACTTCTCAAGGTAGGGTGATCTTCAAGGGGTTAGCGTTAGGTTTTATTAAGGGGGGATTAAGTGGGTTTTAGAGTAGGGTTGGGTGTGTGGGTGGTGGGTTTTAATGTTGGGGAGGTTGTACTTTTTTTTTACAGGTAAAAGAGCTGATTACTTTGGGGCAATGCCCCGCAAAAGGCCCTTTTAAGGGCTATTTGTAATTTAGTATAGGGTAGGTATTTTTATTATTTTGGGGGGCTTTTTTATTTTATTAGGGGGATTAGATTAGGCGTAATTAGTTTCAAAATTTGTAATTATTTCTTTTCTGTAATTTAGTGTTTGTTTGTTTTTGTACTTTAGTTTATTTTATTGTATTTAATTGAATTTAGTTTAGGAATTTAATTTAATTTAATTATAGTGTAGTGTTAGGTGTAATTGTAAATTAGGTTAGGTTTTATTTTACAGGTACTTTTGCATTTATTTTAGCTAGGTAGCTATTAAATAGTTAATAACTATTTAATAACTATTGTACCTAGTTAAAATAAATACAAAGTTGCCTGTAAAATAAAAATAAATCCTAAAATAGATACAATGTAACTATTAGTTATATTGTAGCTATCTTAGGGTTTATTTTATAGGTAATTATTTAGTTTTAAATAGGATTAATTTATTTAATTGTAGTAATTTTATTTAGATTATTTTAAATTATATTTAAATTAGGGGGGTGTTAGGGTTAGGGTTAGACTTAGGTTTAGAGGTTAATAACTTTATTATAGTGGCGGCGACGTTGTGGGCGGCAGATTAGGGGTTAATAATTGTAGGTAGGTTGCGGCGACTTTGGGGGCGGCAGAGTAGGGGTTAATAAATATAATGTAGAGTTCAGAGATGTTGGGGTCAGCAGATTAGGGGTTCATAGGTATAATGTATGTGGCGGCGGTGTCTGGAGCCGCAGATTAGGGGTTAATAATATAATGCAGGTGGCGACAATGTCGTGGCGGCAGATTAAGGGGTTAATAAGTGTAAGATTAGGGGTGTTTAGACTTAGGGTTCATGTTAGGGTGTTAGGTGTAGACATAAAATGTATTTTCCCATAGGAAACAATGGGGCTGAACGCTGCTTTTTTGCAGGTGTTAGTTTTTTTTTCAGCCAGCTCAGCCCCATTGTTTCCTATGGGGAAATCATGCACGAGCACGTTTAGCCAGTTTACCGCTACCATAAGCAGCGCCGGTATTGAAGTGAGATGTGGAGCTAAATTTTGCTCTCCGCTCACTTTTCTGCGGCTAACGCCAGCTTTCAGAAATCTCGTAATACCAGCGTTGTTTGTAGGTGAGTGGTGAGCAGAAACTGAGCGTTAGCACCGCAAGCCTTACCGACAAAAATTCATAATCTAGCCAAAAGTATTCTGCATGAAGAGGAAATTGATATTTATGATACCATCTTTTTATTTTAAAGGGACATTATACACTAGATTTTTATTTGCATAAATGTTTTGTAGATGATCCATTTATATAGCCTATACAGCTTTTTTTTTTTTTTTTTTTTAAACAAATGTATAGTTTTGCTTATTTTTAAATAACATTGCAGTGATTTTTAGACTCCTAAACAAGCCCCAAAGTTTTAGAAGAATACTGATGTATACCTACTCCAGCTTGCTCCTGTTTGTGTAAAGGGTCTATTTATATGCAGAAGAAGGGGGAGGGGGGAGTGTTTGCTCTTTTTGCTATAGAACCACTTTCAGTGGGTGTTCCAGCTAACCTTCTCAACAGAGCTAAACTGGGAGCTTCTAAGTAAGTTTTTAAAAGGTTTTATACTGGATATTTAGATCAGTATCTGTGCATAGTATTCTTTATTGTAGTGTCTATTACATGCAGTTAAATTAAAATTGGTGTATACTGTCATTTTAACTATTTTATTATAATTATTTCATACACAGTTTATCTGTCTTGTTTTTCTGTGGCATACTTCAATATGATGCACTTTACCTATTTCAAAGTGGCACATTTATCTGGCCCTTGTCTCTGTGACACTTGGTCACAGTAATACACTTTCTCAGTTCATATCAGTGAAGCTCAACTCCATCCCTCATATGTAGCTAACAAGCCAGAATCTACGGTTTTAGCAATTTGAGGTGAATCAGTGATTGAGCAGTGGTCTAACCTAGGCAGGGAAATACTCACACTCTTCTCTGTTAGGAGTACTTAAAGGGCCACTAAACCCAAAATCTTTCTTTCATGATTCAGATAGAACATACAAATTTAAACAACATTACAATTTACTTCTATTATTTATTTTGCTTCATTTTTTAGATATCCTTATTTGAAGAAAAAGCAATGCACATGGGTGAGCCAATCACATGAGGCTTCTATGTGCAGCAACCAATCAGCAGCTACTGAGCATATCTAGATATGCTTTTCAGCAAAGAATATCAAGAGAATAAAACAAATTAGATAATAGAAGCAAATTAGAAAGATGTTTAAAAATGCATTATCTTTCTAAATTATGAAAGAAAAAATGTGGGTATCATGGCCCTTTAAGGGTAGAAATAAGAAACACAGCTTTCTTTGATATGTCATGTTTACAATATCTACATCAGGAAAAACAATAAAGAAGGCCAATCCCTGGAGTACCCCTTGCCAATGCCCCAAATACCCCCAGGGGTACATGTACCACAGTTTGAGAAATTAGCTGTTAATATACCTCTACAGTGTCTGCTCCTGGGTCAACCTAGATATAGTTTTTAACAAAGAATACCACAAGATCAAATTTGATAATAGAATTAAATTTAAAAAGTCTCCTAAAATTGCATGCCTTATCTAAACCATGAAAGTTTCATTTTTACTTTCACGCCCCTTTAAGTGTGTTCCTGGATCAAAACGCATTAATTAGCCCCAGTGAAACATTTTATTTTAAATACTGTTCTCTAAATATGATACTAAAGTTTGCATCATTACACAATCCGCTGAGTATGTAATGCCAACCCCGTCACTCGCGTGACCAATCACCTGAGAGAAGGGACTGTACATGGAGACCGATGTCTTTACTGTTAAAAATTGCTTAGTTTTGAATGCAGCCTCTTGTATCTTTTAAAGGATGAAAAATATTTACATTAATATCTTTCTGACTCCAAATTTTGATTCTTCGCTAATTTTGCACTCAGTTCACTGCCTCGCTGGTTATGCTATTCTTAACACCAGATTCTTCCAATTGTTCTCTTTGGACAAATGTTCACCATTCATATATACTGTAATATCCTAAAGGGACATTGCACTGTAACTTCCCTTCCCTTTAATGTATTCCCAGTTTTTATTTTATCTGTTGCAGTAGTATTAAATTGTTGACAAATAACTGCTTTACATTTATTTTGTCATTTGAAATAACTGGTTTTATCTGTTAAAACTTCAAACTGTATTGAAAATAAAAATACTGCTGTACATGAGATAAATAACCCCTTAATGACCACAGCACTTTTCCATTTTCTGTCCGTTTGGGACCAAGGCTATTTTTACATTTCTGCAGTGTTTGTGTTTAGCTGTAATTTTCCTCTTACTCATTTACTGTACCCACACATATTATATACCATTTTTCTCGCCATTAAATGGACTTTCTAAAGATAACATTATTTTTATCATATCTTATAATTTACTATAAAAACAATTATAAAATATGATGAAAAAATGGAAAAAAAAACCCAAAATTTGTTACACATCTACAACCACCAAAAAACACCTGTGCTAAATAGTTTCTAAATTTTGTCCAGAGTTTAGAAATACCCAATGTTTACATGTTCTTTGCTTTTTTTGCAAGTTATAGGGCCATAAATACAAGTAGCACTTTGCTATTTCCAAACCACTTTTTTTTAAAAAATTAGCGCTAGTTACATTGGAACACTGATATCTTTCAGGAACCCTTGAATATCCCATGACATGTTATGTTTTTTTTTTAGAAGACATCCCAAAGTATTGATCTAGGCCAATTTTGGTATATTTCATGCCACCATTTCACCGCCAAATGCGATCAAATAAAAAAAATCGTTCACTTTTTCACAATTTTTTTTACAAACTTTAGGTTTCTCACTGAAATTATTTACAAACAGCTTGTGCAATTATGGCATACATGGTTGTAAATTTTTCTCTGGGATCCCCTTTGTTCAGAAATAGCAGACATATATGGCTTTGGCGTTGCTTTTTAGTAATTAGAAGGCCGCTAAATGCCATTGCGCACCACATGTGTATTATGCCCAGCAGTGAAGGGGTTAATTAGGGAGCATGTAGGGAGCTTTTTGGGGTATTTTAGATTTAGTGTAGTGTAGTAGACAACCCCCAAAGTATTGATCTAGGCCCATTTTAGTATATTTCATACCACCATTTCACCGCCAAATGCGATAAAATAAAAAAAAACTTAATTTTTTTCCAAATTTTAGGTTTCTCACTGAAATCATTTACAAACAGCTTGTGTAATTATGGCACAAATGGTTGTAAATGCTTCTCTGGGATCCCCTTTGTTCAGAAATAGCAGACATATATGGCTTTGGCGTTGCTTTTTGGTATTTAGAAGGCTGCTAAATGCCGCTGCGCATCACACGTGTATTATGGCTAGCAGTGAAGGGGTTAATTAGGTAGCTTGTAGGGTTAATTTTAGCTTTAGTGTAGAGAGCAGCCTCCAACTTGACACATCACTCCCCCTGATCCCTCCCAAACAGCTCTCTTACCTCCCCCACCCCACAATTGTCCCCGCCATCTTAAGTACTGGCAGAAAGTCTGCCAGTACTAAAATAAAAGGCATCCTTTTTTTCTTTCTTTTTTTTCCTTTGCATATTTACATATGCTGCTGTGTAGGATCCCTTAGCCCCCAACCTCCCTGTCCCCCCCAAACAGCTTTCTAACCTCCCCCTCTATCTTCTTGGCAGCCATCTTGGGTACCCAGTTTACAATATAATGTATTTTTTTTTTTCTGTAGTGTAGCTTTCCCCTTCCCCCCAGACCAAACCCTACCCCCTCCCAAATCCCTTAGATTACTTTTTGTGGCATTCCCTCCCGCCCTTTCTCCCACTTATACTTTATATTTTCTGTAATGTAGCGGTTCCCACCGGCTCCCTGCCCGTGCACGCGCCCGCCGCCCCTGTGCACACGTGCGCGCCCCCGACTGTCTCACCCCCGATCCCGCCCGCCTCTCAGGCTCAGAAACCATTGATGGCCGCCCACCCGCCTCCCACTGCAGCTCCCATCCACCCACCAACGAATCCGGCCATCGATGTCCGGTGTAGAGAGGGCCACAGAGTGGCTCTCTCTGCACCGGAGGGGTAAAAATTGTTATTGCAGGATGCCTCGATATCGAGGCATCCTGCAATAACCGGAAAGCAGCGGGAAGCGATCAGGATCGCTTTCAGCTGCTTTCCAAACCGAGGTCGTACGCCATACGTCCTCAGGCGTTAACTGTATTTTTTTCTGAGGACGTATGGCGTACGTCCTCGGTCATTAAGGGGTTAAATAAATTAACCTTTGGGTAGGAAAGAGAGTTATTTTTGTATCTGAAATATTTGATTTTGCTCATTAAACCCACAGCCATAATTAGCATTTCAATACCTAACTATTATACTATGCATACACAAAGAGATAACATGAGCAAGTCTGCTCTTTCTGCAAAGTCATATCACTGACAACAATAGGTGATTGTCTTACTGAGTTAGACTCTACTTCAGACTATTTGCAATCCTGGTAGAAATGGGATGTCTCTGAGTTACGTGTCACGCTATCTATATTTTACAAATATTTTTAATTTTGAACCAAAAAAATATCTAATTTTGAATCGTGAGTCAACGACTACTCTTCAACCACATATTTTCTGTGTTATTTAGCCAAGGCAAACCTCTTACTCTGAAATCTCAGAAATGGTTTATGTGCTGCAATTTTTCCATTTTTGCCAGCTTCTCTGAACAGCTGTATCATTTACTTGAACTTGTAGTTCAAAAGCTGTTAATATCTAGTTTTGCAGACTTGTGTCTCAAAGGAACTTGTTCTATGATTCTGAAATCACCCTTGGCCTGTATGACCTTGTCCTTTCCTGGCAAGTGCCAATTTCTTCAAACTGTTTGATGGGTTTGGCCACAGCAGTTACAGACACTTGAAAAGCTTTTGTGATATATCTTATAGGCTGACCCTCATTTCGTAATGTAATGACAGTCTGTAGTTTTTCTGAGTGTATATTGCCATTTTCTGCTTCCTTACATTCAGGAATTAATAACTTGTGCCTGTTACCTGTGTTTACAATAAAAGTAAAAAGTTATCGCTTTCGCGCTATCCTGATGCGCCCCCGATGCGTGCGCGCTTGCGATAACCTATTCCACCGTAGAAGTTGACGGACAAAAAAAAAGTGGAAAAAAACACCTCATTTACAAACCCAATCCCATATTCGCTAACCTGACAATAAAATATGAATATTTCACATTCCAATGTTCTTCACATACAAGAATAAGTTCTACGTATTCATAAATAGATATCTCTACATATATCTAATGGTATTTGATACAATATATATCTATACCTATATATATGCATGATTATTGATTGAGATTGGCTCTCTGTGATTGAGGAGGCTCTCTGTGGATCTGGAGCATACACTTAAAGAGAGGAGATATCCCCGCACCGCAATACAAAAAGCCAAACAGGCAGTTTTGCATAGCTCAAGGGAGAGTCTCCTGGAATTCAAATCACGCAATAAGAATGATCATGATGGGGTAACCTTTGTCACTGGACACAGTGCACAATGCTCACAAATTTGTGCCATAGTACGTAATCATTTCTCGATACTAAAAGCTGATAACAAACTTGTGGATACGGTTAAGAAGGGTCTACGATGCTCCTACAAAAAGAGTCCAACTCTGGGAGCAATCCTATCACCAACTCTTCTTCCCAATAAGGAAAATTCGAACAGTTCCTGGTTAAAAAATCTGGGTATGTTCAAGTGTGGGCACCAGAAATGTAGACCCTGTGAATTTGTCAAGGTAACAAAAACGTTTACCAGTTATGTTACACAAAAGGTCTATAATATTGGTTCATGTATGAACTGTACATCTAAATATGTGGTGTACCTCATTGAATGTACCCAGTGCAGGATCCAGTATGTGGGACTTACCTCTAGGAACATAAACACTACAGGGAGTGCAGAATTATTAGGCAAATGAGTATTTTGACCACATCATCCTCTTTATGCATGTTGTCTTACTCCAAGCTGTATAGGCTCGAAAGCCTACTACCAATTAAGCATATTAGGTGATGTGCATCTCTGTAATGAGAAGAGGTGTGGTCTAATGACATCAACACCCTATATCAGGTGTGCATAATTATTAGGCAACTTCCTTTCCTTTGGCAAAATGGGTCAAAAGAAGGACTTGACAGGCTCAGAAAAGTCAAAAATAGTGAGATATCTTGCAGAGGGATGCAGCACTCTTAAAATTGCAAAGCTTCTGAAGCGTGATCATCGAACAATCAAGCGTTTCATTCAAAATAGTCAACAGGGTCGCAAGAAGCGTGTGGAAAAACCAAGGCGCAAAATAACTGCCCATGAACTGAGAAAAGTCAAGCGTGCAGCTGCCAAGATGCCACTTGCCACCAGTTTGGCCATATTTCAGAGCTGCAACATCACTGGAGTGCCCAAAAGCACAAGGTGTGCAATACTCAGAGACATGGCCAAGGTAAGAAAGGCTGAAAGACGACCACCACTGAACAAGACACACAAGCTGAAACGTCAAGACTGGGCCAAGAAATATCTCAAGACTGATTTTTCTAAGGTTTTATGGACTGATGAAATGAGAGTGAGTCTTGATGGGCCAGATGGATGGGCCCGTGGCTGGATTGGTAAAGGGCAGAGAGCTCCAGTCCGACTCAGACGCCAGCAAGGTGGAGGTGGAGTACTGGTTTGGGCTGGTATCATCAAAGATGAGCTTGTGGGGCCTTTTCGGGTTGAGGATGGAGTCAAGCTCAACTCCCAGTCCTACTGCCAGTTTCTGGAAGACACCTTCTTCAAGCAGTGGTACAGGAAGAAGTCTGCATCCTTCAAGAAAAACATGATTTTCATGCAGGACAATGCTCCATCACACCCGTCCAAGTACTCCACAGCGTGGCTGGCAAGAAAGGGTATAAAAGAAGAAAATCTAATGACATGGCCTCCTTGTTCACCTGATCTGAACCCCATTGAGAACCTGTGGTCCATCATCAAATGTGAGATTTACAAGGAGGGAAAACAGTACACCTCTCTGAACAGTGTCTGGGAGGCTGTGGTTGCTGCTGCACGCAATGTTGATGGTGAACAGATCAAAACACTGACAGAATCCATGGATGGCAGGCTTTTGAGTGTCCTTGCAAAGAAAGGTGGCTATATTGGTCACTGATTTGTTTTTGTTTTGTTTTTGAATGTCAGAAATGTATATTTGTGAATGTTGAGATGTTATATTGGTTTCACTGGTAAAAATAAATAATTGAAATGGGTATATATTTGTTTTTTGTTAAGTTGCCTAATAATTATGCACAGTAATAGTCACCTGCACACACAGATATCCCCCTAAAATAGCTATAACTAAAAACAAACTAAAAACTACTTCCAAAACTATTCAGCTTTGATATTAATGAGTTTTTTGGGTTCATTGAGAACATGGTTGTTGTTCAATAATAAAATTAATCCTCTAAAATACAATTTGCCTAATAATTCTGCACTCCCTGTAGAATTCGGGAGCACTTTTCCTCATTTAAAACCACAAGATCAACAACTCCAGTGATCCAACATTTTGGCATCTATCATAAGGGTGACCTTAATTCCTTCACATGGTGTGCCATTGAAAAAATATGTAGACTGAAAAGGGGCAGAGATATTGACCGCCTCCTAGCAAAGAGGGAAGCTTACTGGATCTTTACACTGGGTACAAGGATACCCAGGGGTCTTAACTTGAGTTCTGATATTATGAATACCTGGGAGTAGACACCTATGTGAGTAATATGGGAATGAAATAAATATATGTAGATAAACATAGACAGCTTGTAATATATTATTCTTCATGTCAGAAAGGAGAGTTGGGTAGTGTTTAGACCCCATTGCTATTTATGTTCCTCAAATAAACCCCATAGGAGTTTTTCGCTCCTTTTATACTCCTTAAGGTATGTCTTTAATCCCAAGACACAGGGAAGTATGTGTATCTATGGTTTATATACATTAAGTAATCAACCCTTCGAGACTCTTGAGTCCCATAATATGCTCCCTAACACTTAGGTTTACAATCATTACGAAAGAGAGTATCGATTTAAGTATTAGAGTATTAGGTCATGCCTTACTTTCTTATTTTTCCTTCATTATTTCACATGATTCCATTATTTCTTTCCATTTGCACTTAATGTAGTATTTATTTAGAAGATGTGATGTAACTTATCAATCAAGAGGCACAGTTCGTAGGCATTGTAATTTACTTTACTGAGTAACGGACATCACAGTATATTTGGATGATAAATTTTGTGTATTGTGTTTCCCTTATTTAGCTTGTACCTTATAGCATCACTATGTTACAATATAGGTCTTTCACTGTGTCAATATTGTGTATGCTGTCGTAACTAAGATGTATATGACTGCGGTTTACATGCAATAACCGCTATTGGATACTTACGAGTGGGTGTTGTATTTTGTATAACCAATTAGAATTCTTGTTGGTCTTTTTAAACTGGTGTAACACTAAGCACTACAGGCTATGATTACGGCTACCTGAGCCGAAACGCGTAAGCCATTTGTGCTACACCACTTCTATGCATGCATTCTCCTCCATGTTGCAGTATCCTCGTTTGTGAAGTTTATACTTTTAACAATTTGCAATAAAAAAGTTGGGATTTTATCTCGTTTGGCGAATCCACCATTCTTTTGTATGCTCACGCCTATATATATATACAGGGCTCAAAATTTCAGGTCATAAGCTACTAGCCAGGCCAAAATGTTACTCACCTCTTTTAATCCTACTCACTACCTGCCCACATCACACACACTACTCTATCCCCTCTTTGCACATGTTTATTGTGAAGCACATTAATGTGCAGTCATTTTTAATATTTTTTATTTTATACCTTAACAAATTAAATAATGCTACATACAGTAATAGATTAACAAAAATAAGCACACAGCAGTTAGCAATATCAACTTGGTGGTTCTAGGTAAGTCAACAGCTGGATAGAAATAGGAAGCTGTTGAAGTTAGAGAGCGGAGAAAGAGAGTGCTTACAGTCATGGAAGGTTTTAGCAGACCTGGAGATTATGTTATAATAATTATCATCTCTCCCTTCTATCTCTTAACTTTCTTTCTCCCCTCCCTCCTCTCTTCAATTTCTCTTTTTACCCTTTCCCTTATCTCTCAGGCCATATATTTTCTTTACACTTTTTCTTTCCCCTCTCATATCTTTTCACTCTTTTTTTTTCTCCATTCTCTCTTAAATCTATCTTCTTCTCCACTTTTACTTTTTGTCTCCAATCTCTCTCTCTCTCTCTCTCTCTCTCTGCCCCTGTTTACCCTCTCAGAAGTAACATTCTAAGCACTAATGGGGTCCCCACAGCCCTAGAGGAATAACTTATCCTTGCCCTTTCTAGGATATTTAAAGGGGCAGTTCACCCCAAAAAGTTCTCCCCTTTAAATTTTTCCCAATTATTCATTTTACCTGCTGGAGTGTTTTAAATTGTTTACAATTAGCTCCTTTACCCCTAATTTGGGATTTGAAATAGCTGATTTAGCCTGTGGTATCCCAACCTATACTGAAAATGTCTATACCGGAGTATATTCTATTGAATAGCCTAAGTAAACAAAGCCAGCAGAAGAGATTACACTCTCAGTGGGATACAGGATAGTTAAGTAATAAAATGATAATTTTCCATTGTTCTCTCTAAGTATTGAGCTTTGATTTTCTAGACAAATATAAGATAAGGAAGCAAGTCTGTGTACACAAAGTGATAACGTAATGAGATCTGATATTACCTGAAGCTCAACCCATTGCAATAAGCTGTGATTTAAAAGCACAAAACCAGCTACTTCATATAGCCAAATAAACCGAAAAATGCAATTTCTCATAAATTTTATACTATGCAGCTGGTATAATAAGTCATTGAAAATACATTCATATAAAAACAATTTTACAGTGTACTGTTTCTTTAATATTCCTTCAGATAATATTTTTAGCACATAGCCCAAAATGTGTATTTGTCAATGCTGCAAAAGGAATGTACATTTTTTTCACTCACTAACTTTTACTCGCCACCATTACATTTCCACTCGTCAATGACTAGTAAAGAGTGGAAACTTTGAGCCCTGTATACAGAGGCGTAACTAGAAGCCACAGGGCCCAGGTGCAAGAATCAAAGTGAATTTGATACATATCTTTTTTTTTTTTTTAACATTTAACCCAGAACAAAAATGTGAATCAGATTACGTCTGCAAAAGTAGGTACCCTGTGCCCACAGTCTGTGAGATGGTCTGACCCCCTATTATTGTATATAGTGACGCTGTTTAACCCACCAGTACTGTATATAGTGAGTCGGTGACACAGTCTGTAATCTGCCGGTGAGATGGCTGGCCTGACCCTACCCTCCATGCTGTAGTAACAAAGCCTGTAATTTGCTGGTTCCACAAACATACACACATACAGTACATGCATAAATATACACACAGTCACATACATACATACATACACACATACACATAAACACCAATTGGTAAAACAGAAAGACTAACCCCTGTAGTCAGAGACACTAGTGAAGCATCATGTCACACTCACATGATATCAGTGTAGGCAGTGGCATGTCAATGTTTTTTATTAAAAGCTGGGGCCCCCCCCTGCCCCCCCCCCTGTAGTTTCGCCCCTGCCTGTATATATATATATATATATATATATATGAATATCTATTTATAAATACTTAGAACATCTACTTAAATGGACAATTTACTCAGAAAATAAATTTCCTTTAATTTGTTCCTGATGATCCATTTAACCTGCTGGAGTATTTTAAATTGTTTACAAGTATTTCCTTTACCCTTATATTGGCATTTGAAATAGTTGATTTAGCCTGTGGTATCCCTTATGGCCTTAGGCCAAAGCTATAGATAAGCTGTGTAAACACAGCCAGCAGAATAAATTACACTTCCTGTGGGGTATAGAAGAGATAAGGTAATAAAATGTTAATTCTCATACATTTTATACTCTGCAGCTGGTAAAAAAAGTAATTGGAAACACATTAAGGGAAAACAATTTTACAGAATACTGCCCCTTTAACCGCAAAGGGCTCCAATGCACTTATAAATATTTATGTATATATATGTGAACATATGTATTAATGTGTTTGTATGGGTATATATTTCTGTAAATACATATATACACATATAAATACATAAATACATATGTATACATATATATACATACATATACTGTAATGCTCGTGGGATATTCCTCTATCAGACCAAACCTTGCCAGTAGTCTTCTTATCCCGGCGTCAAGTGGAATGATAGGAAATATCCCAGAGCAGACAGAGTTTGTAAAATGAGGTAAGCAGTACTCACAGTAGGCAGGGTAGTCCTTGGCGGCAACAGGAAGATAATGCAGCAGTATAGCAGTTCAGGGGTAAACCAATAGAAGGACCAGGAACAGGCAGGAGTCAGCAACAAAAGGAAATACAGCAGTATAACAGTTCAGGGGTAAACCAATAGAAGGACCAGACAGGCAGAGTTCAGTAACAGTATAGCAATCCAACAGTTCAAGGGTTAAGCAAACAGAGTAGTCAGACAGGCAGAGTTCAGCAACAGTATAGCAATCCAGCAGCTCCGGGGTCAAGCAGGCAAAGTGGTCAGACAGGCAGAATTCAGCAACAGTATAGCAATCCAGCAGTTCAGGGGTTAAGCAGGCAGAGTGGTCAGACAGGCAGAGTTCAGCAACAGTATAGCAATCCAGCAGCTCAGGGGTCAAGCAGGCAAAGTGGTCAGACAGGAAGAGTTCAGCAACAGTATAGCAATCCAGCAGTTCAGGGGTTAAGCAGGCAGAGTGGTCAGACAGGCAGAGTTTAGCAACAATATAGCAATCCAGCAGTTCAGGGGTTAAGCAGGCAGAGTGGTCAGACAGGCAGAGTTGAGCAACAATATAGCAATTCAGCAGTTCAGCAATACAATACCCAGGAGCACGCTAAGCAACACCTATACTTGGGCCCAGAAGATAGTGAATGAAGAACTTACATAGGTGCAGGATTCGTGCCACAGGAGATCCGGACTGGCTTCATAGAAAAGGGTGTGTGCCGCGATGCCGTCATCACCAGCTCCTGAAGCAACCGCCGCATCCATGGCAACGGCCATGACAACGGAACAGCGGCGGTGAACCCAGGAGTGGCGTGATATAGCCCCCCACTTAAGGGTTCCCTCCGGGAATCAGAGCCGGCTTCAAAGGATGAACAGCATGGAATCTGGAGACCAAAGATGGAGCATGCTCATCACGGGCTGGGATCCAGGAAAGATCCGCCACAGTGTAATGCGCAGGGTTCTGAGCAAGACAACAGGAGACAGTCTTTTAAGGACCTTGTAAGGGCCGATAAACCTAGGCCCTAATTTGTGACTGGATTGACGTAGACGAATATGTTGAGTAGAGACCCAAATACCTTCACCCACTGAAAAGGCATGAACAGAAGCTCTATGATGATCAGCAAACCTCTTGTATCTGGAGATAGCTGAACGTAACTTAGAGCGAATACCTTGCCAATGAGTAGTGAGGTTAGTAACGCGTCAGTCTGCAGCAGGAACCGCTGTGGACTGAGCAGAAAGAGGAAAGACATAAGGTTGGTAGCCTGCTGTGGCTTGAAATAGAGAACATAGTAGAGAAGAGTGCCAATGAGTGTTCTTTGCCAGCTCAGCTAGGGGCAACAATTCAGACCAGTTGTTATGCAGAGAATTAACAAAAGTTCTAAGACAGGCTTTGAGATCTTGATTCACTCTCTCAGTCAGCCCATTAGTCTGAGGATGGTAGCCAGAAGACAAGGAAACAGTGGTTCCAATCAATTTGCAAAAGGCTTTCCAAATAGTAGCGATGAATTGTGGACCTCTGTCGGAAACAATATTCACGGGAATGCCACGTAGTCGTACCACATGTAACAGAAAAAGAGATGATAATTCATGGGAAGATGGCAGTTTCTTTAGTGGTACAAAATGAGCCAATCTGGAAAAACTGATCCACAACAACCGAAATAACCGTATGATGGTCAAAAGGAGGGAGGTCTACAATGAAATCTATTGTTTTGTGCGTCCAAGGTTGTTTGGGAATGGACAACGGTTGAAGTAAGCCAGGAGGCAAGGATCGGGGAGTCGTATTGGCAGCACAAGTCGTGCAGGCTTTTAATAATCCTGAGCGTCAGACTTCATGGTAGGCCACCATACATGTTGGGAAAGAAGTTTAAAAATTCACATCAAACCAGGAAGTCCTGAAAGTAGGATCAGAGGTACATAGAAGATATTGGGAGCCGCGGGGGCTTCAGGAGGCTTTCTAGACTGGACACGTTGCAGTCTCTGAAGAAGAGAGGTGTTAAGTTGAGCAACCACACAGGAGGGGGTATGATGTGTTCAATAGGAGCCTCAGAGGAATCACTAGACTGAGGAAAATGACGGGAAAGGGCGTCAGCCTTTTTATTTTTGGTCCCAGGAAGATACGAGACCACAAAGTTAAAACAGGAAAAGAACAAGGCCCATCTGGCCTGTCGAGGATTTAGTCAATGAGCAGTCTCTAGGTAGTTAGATTCTTGTGGTCTGTGAGAATTTGAATGGGGTTGTCAGTACCCTCTGGCCAATGATGCCATTCAGTCAAGGCCATCTTAATGGCTAAGAGTTCATGATTAACCACATTGTAATTCCTCTCTGCTGGAGTAAAGCGTTTGAAGAAAAAGGCTACAGGGTGCAACTTGGAGGTTAAAGGATGCCTTTGGGTTAAGACTGCTCCAGCTCCAATTTCGGAGGTGTCAACCTCTAAAGTGAACTGCAGGTCAGGATCAGGATAGCGGAGCACAGGAGCAGAACAAAAGGCCTTTTTCAGATGAGAGAAGGCATCCATGGCTTCAGGAGACCAATTTTTGCAGTTCTTGTTCCATTTAGTCAACTCAGTGAGTGGAGCAACTATCTGGGAAACGTTCTTTATAAACTTGCGGTAATAATTGGAGAACCCCAAGAATCTCTGTAGTTCCTTTAATGAAGTGGGTTGAGGCCATTCCAGAACTGCGGTGAACTTAGAAGGATCCATGGCAAAACCTTCCTTCGAGATGACATAGCCAAGGAACTGGATCTGAATTTGATTAAATTCACATTTCTCTATTTTGGCTACCAGAGAAATGTCTCTGAGGTGAAGAAGTACCTGTCTCACGTGTTCATGAGGCTCCTCAAGGGTGGAGGAGAAAATAAGGATATCATTCAGATAGACAATGAAAGTGCGATTGAGGAGGTCACGGAAGACATTGTTGACAAATGCTTGAATGACTGCAGGGGCATTACACAGGCCAAAAGGCATTATGAGGTATTCATAATGCCCTGATCTCGTGTTGAAGACAGTCTTCCATTCATGTCCTAGGAATATATAAATAAGATTGTATGCCCCACGTAGATCCAACTTAGTGAAGTAGCGAGCATTTTGGAGCGAATCATAAAGTTCAGTGATTAAAGGAATAGGATAGCGATTCTTGATAGTGATGTTGTTTGGGTCCCAAACACAGAAGATAAAGCAGAAATGAAGGCATCAGCATCGTTCAGGAGTTGAGCACTCTGTTCCAAAAGGGGAGAGACACAGGCTAGGGCCTTGTCTTTCAATAAAGAAATGATAAAAGTGACCTTTGACTGATGAGACTGAATGGTGTGAAGATCATTGCGAAAGTGCAGCCTGCACTGGTTGAGAAAACCCCTACAATCGGTGGTACCATCATACTTGTCAGGTAATGGTATATGGGGTGTACTTCCAGAAGCAGGGGAAGAAGCTGCAGCACTAGCAGCAGGGACCGGCTGTGTAAAAACAGGAGCAGCGTTCTTCTCTGCAACCAGTGAGGAAAGCATAACAGTTATTGCCTCTAGTTTAGAATCCAAATTCTGCAAGTGCATGGTATGGGTTCCCAGCATCTGTCCCAGAGCACAGAGAGTTTGTAAAATGAGGTAAGCAGTACTCACAGTAGGCAGGGTAGTCCTTGGCGGCAACAGGAAGATAATGCAGCAGTATAGCAGTTCAGGGGTAAACCAATAGAAGGACCAGGAACAGGCAGGAGTCAGCAACAAAAGGAAATCCAGCAGTATAACAGTTCAGGGGTTAACCAATAGAAGGACCAGGCAGGCAGAGTTTAGTAACAGTATAGCAATCCAACAGTTCAGGGGTTAAGCAAACAGAGTGGTCAGACAGGCAGAGTTCAGCAACAGTATAGCAATCCAGCAGCTCAGGGGTCAAGCAGGCAAAGTGGTCAGACAGGAAGAGTTCAGCAACAGTATAGCAATCCAGCAGTTCAGGGGTTAAGCAGGCAGAGTGGTCAGACAGGCAGAGTTCATCAACAACATAGCAATCCAGCAGTTCAGGGGTTAAGCAGGCAGTGTGGTCAGACAGGCAGAGTTCAGCAACAATATAGCAATCCAGCAGTTCAGCAATACAATACCCAGGAGCACGCTAAGCAACACATATACTTGGGCCCAGAAGTTAGTGAATGAGGAACTTACATAGGTGCAGGATTTGCGTGACAGGAGATCTGGACCGGCTTCAGAGAATAGTGCATGCAGCGATCCAGTCATTGCCGGCGGCTGAAGCAACCACCGCTTCCATGGCAATGGCAATGGCAACAGAAAGCGGTGGCGAAACCAGGAGCGACGTGACATATACAACTTTAGAAATGTATATAAATGTATGTCTATGTTAAATCCCTTTGTCTTTGTTTTTTTTTCTAACACCTGAGACCTCATATCTTTGATCCCTCATAACTTTTTTGTGCAATATGTTTTTAATCATTTTTATTAGATATTGTTATTATAAGTGTAACTGTACTTTGTAGTGTATTTTTGATGTGTTTTGTGACACTTGTTTATTTTGCGAAACAGTTAACCACAGCTCTGAGGACACGCTAACCCGACGAGTGTTAACTTCAATTGCGCTCAAGCGATCACGGTTATTAATTTAACTTGCGCACAAAAGAATGCGAAAACACAATATCGCTTGCGTGCAAATGTTTGCACTTCATTTGTAATCTGGCCCTTAATTGTTCACAGATATTTGTACTTTAGTACTAGCTGAAATGTTTACAACTGGCATTAAGCTTATCGTATTTCTACAACAGTTCTATAATATATTAGCCAATAAAAAAAGGTGTCAATATGAAGATAGTTTCTTAGAGTTGTCGGCAATTGGTGCACTCAGTAAGTAAAAGCTATTTAAATTTGCCAGGAAGATCACTCACTGAACATCAAATACTTCCTTTAAATTAATTTTGAAGGTAACTGCTTATCATTACAATAACAAGCAAATAGATTAAATTTGATCAGAAATAATGACCTAGCATGCCCTTATAAAATCTTACATTTCATTATCATGATTTAGATTTAAAACACGTCTTTTGTTCAAATGAAGATAAAACAAACAAAAGTCTTGCAATTTGGCTCTCTATTAATCATGGTGACACTGTTCCTTTAAAGAAATCTTCTCTGCAATGGATTCCTGAGATTAACTATACGTTCCTAGTCATCTAAACTTTCAACATAAAACATAAACACAGCAGAAGAAAATAGGCTAATGTATGGATCACTAAACTGCATAATGGTTCAGTGGCATGCAAGTCAAAACAAATCACATTACATTAATGGAGATGACTTAGAGAACATTTTTTTATGAAAAGAAATAACATTTTCTAAAGACAACAGATGTTTTGCTTTGTAATGGATTCTAGGCAAGTGAGTAATTTTTATTATTTAAAGGGAATTCATCTAAAGAGAATTTAGTTATGAACAATATAGGCATTATCTGTTGTAAAATTAATTTACTATTTCCTTTTGTGTTTTTTCTTACTTTTTTTTCTTCCAACATACATGAATTATTATTTTTTTATCACTCAAACAAAGTGAGGACATTCCTAGTTTTATCTTTTTCTTAAAGGGTAGTCTTGGAAGCAGCAAAGTACTTCTAGGTGCTAGCTGCTGATTGGTAGCTGCAGCTATATGCCTCTTGTCATTGGTTTAGCTGATGTGCTCAGCTTGCGCCCAGTAGTGCATTGCTACTCCTTCAACAAAGGATACCAAGAGAACAACGCAAAAATTATTGTAAAAGAAAATGTCCCATTTCATGTCCCTTTAATGGGAATTTGAAACCAAAACTCTTCGCTCTCCCCTAATATTCTGCAGGTGAGCAGTAATAGAAATATGACTGCACCACCAGGAGCTCTTCATTTGAAAACATAATGTTTGAAATGTGTTTGTGAGTAGTACAGAGTTTAAGCTTTCAAATTTACATTAAAGTGCCAGACTGATATACTACATCAGACCAGGAAAAAAGTGCTATATACGTTGTTGTTATTATTATTATTGTAAACACTGTGTACTTACATTTTTCTGCATACCAAAATGAATTAACATATTGGGCCAGTGCATTTTTTTAATGAATTGTTTGCTGCTGTTGTTTATCAATAACCAAACTCCAAACACCATTGTGCCTACTTGGAGACGCCAATCCAGTGTAGACACAGATAGCCATGGTCATTTTTTAGTAGCAATATATGGTTTTATATGTATATATTATCGTATCATCTCTGTCAAGGTCAATTAGGGACAAAGATGTGGCAGGGTTAGGCATGTGAATCCTGCCTTGTTCACTGTGAGTTTGTAGAATTGGAAAATCCACAATTTTACAGAAGAAGGGAAAATAATAATAATTATATTGTAAAGTTACACCGGGGTTCACTCAAACGTATCAATAGAATAATCCAAGGGAGGCACTCTCCGTAATAGTAAAGTGTTTTATTTAAGAGTGAACATTTTCGGGGTGTGATCCCCATCCTCAGACTCCTGAAAAATCAAACAGTGTCTCCCTTGGATTATTATTATATATATATGTGTGTGTGTATATATATATATATATATATACTATATGTAGAACCGGCTAACAAGTTATTGAGCTGGTTGTCTGTTCCTGAGAGTGCGCTTCTCTCTATGTGTATTATGTCTCCCTAAGGGAAAAAGGGGCAACCAGACGTGGACTCCTTGCTCAGTGGAATTTGGCTACACCTCACTGAAAAGGCCCAATGAAGGCTGAAACAATTGTCTGGGGTTGCCGTGTTCCTTGTTCAGAAATTCAGGACTTGTCTGGTATTTCAGTACTGGACTAACCTTAATAGGCAGGATCAGGTTCTACTCTGTGAAAAGTATTACTGGGCTAAAAAGAGGCTGCACCCAGTTGGTAAATCGCCATAGTACAAGTTAACAAGTTGTTGAGCTGGTTGTTTGTTCCTGAGAGTGCACTTCTACTAAATTCTTGAGCTCATTTTTACCCAGTAGTCATAATAGACATAAGTTATCAGAAATATTTTTTTATATAGTACTAATATTTTTATGAAGCACTTTTTAATCACCCAAATGGACAAATTTAGAATAGAATAAACAGCCATGTAAGCTACTGACCCCTCTTGAATATTGGCCATTAGCCACACTCTACATTATGTAAAAATGCCCAATAGGGTTACAATCATTCACAATGGCCTTTACTGGTGTTTTCAATAGTTCTGTTGGAGCATTTCATGAAATTATCTGTGATGCATAAACTGTTAGGTAACATCAGAATTGGAGTAATTTGTTTTACAACAGCAAAACTTAACCTAAGACTTCGTAAGTTCTTACTGTAGCAGTCCCAGTTAGCCATGCTCATTATGTAAGCAAAATATGTTTTGTAGTTCTTAACCCCTTTTGCCATATGGATGTAGATCTACATTATGCGGAGATAAGTTACGTTTTTTTATAGGATCGTATCTGGCAGCCAAATAGTGGCATCAAATATACCAAAATTGGTCTAGATCAATACCTTGGGTTGTCCACTTTAAAAAATTATATCATTTTCATAGGTAAATCAAAAGCTCTATTTCTGTTTAAACTGGATGATAGCAAAAGGCAACATTCAAAATGTTTTTCTCTGAAATTCCTGGAAACAAAAGAGTTAATTTCTCTGCTGAAGCCAGTCGGGGACAGATATGTTGCAGGGTTAGGCTTGTAAAGCCTGACAAGTGCACTTTGAGTTCTTAAAACAAGAAAACCCATAATTTTCAAACTAAAACTGCAAGAAAAGGGGGTCAAATAAATAATAAAAATATATTGCAAAGGTTTTGTTTATTTTACCTACGCATAATTATATATTTTATATTGCAAAGGAAGAGTGTCCCTGTCCCTTTAATCAAAGAGGTAGATAGGGATGAAAAACATATTTTAGTATGTAGAGTTCAGGAAGCAGATGTGTTGTAGATAATTAGAAATGAATCCTGCAGTGATAGTAAACAGTATCCATGGATCTGCTTGTATGTGAGTGGGTTGGATTTCATCAACAGAAACTCAAACGAACAGTAGTACATAGTAACTTTTTCCTACTCTCTGTTTTATACCTGTTCCTATTTCCTCCTTCCCTTAATTAGTCAGCAGTCTCACTGACGCTTTGGATGCTGCAAGGATTACAGTGCATCCCCTTGAGAAATGTGAAAGTGCAAACACACATAATAGTAATGAATTGTTAGTTTGTATTTTAAATACAAAATATTTATATATAAGTCTCTAATATGACTTTAGCAGGTGACACCAGTATACCTTTAAATAAAAAAATGGAATTTGTCCACACCTGTGATTTACTTAATTTCATTTTCTTGTTTAAAGGGGCATAACAGTCAGTCTGAATATGTATGGATAATATGTGTATATTACTGCCCCTTTAAGTACTGCACTGAAAAATATCTGCTATAAAATTAATGACTTAAAGGGACAGTCAACACCAAAATTGTTATTGTTTAAAAAGATAGATAACACCATTACTACCCATTTCCCATCTTTGCACAACCAACATTGTTCTATTAATATACTTTATAACATTTAAACCTCCAAATGTTTTCCTGTTTCTAAGCCACTACATACAGCCTCTTATCACATGATTTTTTATTAGCTTTTCCCAATAGGAGACTGCTAGTTCATGTGGGCCATATAGATAACATTGTGCTCACACCCGTGGGTTGTGGATGACACTGCACTAATTGGCTAAAATGCAAGTCAATAGGTAATAGTCAATAGATATTAAATAAATAGCCATGTGATTGGAGGCTGTCAAAAGAGGCTCAGATACAAGGTAATCACAGAGGTTAAAAGTATATTAAAGGGACAGTACACTGTAAAATTGTTTTTATATGAATGTATTTTCAATGACTTTTTATACCAGCTGCAGAGTATAACAACATTTATGAGAAATTGCATTTTCAGGTTTATTTGTGTATATGAAGTAGCTGGTTTTGTGCTTTTAAACCACAGCCTATTACAATGGGTTGAGCTTCAGGTAATATCAGATCTCATTATGTTATAACTTTGTGTACACAGACTTGCTTCCTTATCTTATATTTGTCTGGTACACCAAAGCTCAATACTTAGAGAGAACAATGGAAAATTATCATTTTATTACTTAACTATCCTGCATCCCACTGAGAGTGTAACTTCTTCTGCTGGCTGTGTTTACTTAGGCTTGTCAATAGCATTTACTCCAGTATAGAAACTTACAGTATAGGTGGCTATACCACAGACTAAATCAGCTATTTCAAATAGGAGAAAAGGAGCCACTTGTAACCAATTTAATACACTTTAACAGGTATAAAGGATCATCAGGAATAATTTAATGGGGAGAAAATGTTTGGGTGAACTGTCCCTTTAATATAACCATGTTGGCTGTACAAATCTGGAGAATGGGTAATAAAGAGATTATCTTTTTGAACAATAAAATTTTTGGAGTTGACTGTCCCTTTAAAAGTATTTCATACTAATACTTGGTTAGTTTGTTTTAAACCCCTGCAAAGGTTACTGCAGCTCCCAAGCAGAAAACCACCAGTGTTTGTTGGCTACTTGTTAGTAGCATTTGTGGCAGTAAGTTCTGTAATGTAGGTGCAAGCACTTTCATAGGCAAGTTTGGACTTAGCCTGCATCGAGGTGCGTTAGAGCTTGATAAAATGGCGTACAAAGCCGAGAAGCACGTTGCTTTTTATAAAAGTTTTAAGCTTCACTCTTGTTTTTATGAAGTGTATTTTTCTGAAGCCCCTTCCTGCTTAGTGTGCGCTATACCTTACGGAAGACTGAGTTGTCTTAGCAAGAGTGCTGTGGGAAATTGGCTTGAGGTCCGGTGGATTACACTAATCATTTGTGAAGAGGAGCTCTGTACGATTGTGAAGTGGTTCCAGGCGCCAGTGATGAGCTTGCCGGGCAGCTCTGAGATACCGGTCAGCGTTTTTGTCACTATTTTAGTGCTTTATTACATGTGAGTGGGTTAATCCTTTGATTTATATGCACTATATGAAATACCACACTATGAGACGCCTCCTGTTTGTTATTGAAAAGAAGATATTATACGTGTTTTATATAGAAACTTGTAGTTGCCATTTTGTTTTCAGATCACACTGAAATGGAAGCTGTGCTTTAACAAACAATAGTTGAAAATAATGTTTAAAACAATACTCTAACATACTTCTATTATAAAAAAAAAAATTGTTTCAGAGTAACCTTTGATGAAAAGCAGTAAAGTAAGATTAGGAGCGTGCACATGTCTGAAGCACTATATGGCAGCAGTTTTGCAAGAATGTTGTACATTAGCAAGAGCACTAGATGACGGGACTATTTCCTGTCATGTAGTGCTCCAGACGTGCACGCTACCTAACTAGATAGCTCTTTAACAAAGAATAACACAAGTAAAAAAAAAAATTCCTAGCAGAAGTACATTGGAAATGTTTTTAAAACTGTATGCTCTGTCTGAATCATGAAAGAAACATGTTGGGTTTCATATCCCTTTAAAAAGAAAACACACAGGCAGTTATTAGGGGACTCATGATAAAAGAAAAATCCATGTATAACAAAAAAACTAACAAACAAATAGCACAATTACACTTGGAAATAGATACATTAGTAAAAGAACATAAATCAACTAACACGACATCAACACTTCTAACAATACAGGACAAAAGACGAAAATTAGCAACGTTATTAAATGAAAATTCACTCAAAACAGCACACAGACTGAAAACGAATTACTTCTTATTCGCCAATAAACCTGACAGATACTTAGCCAATAAAATTAGGGATAACTATCGCTTTATGGCAATACCATATATTCAATCCCCAGACAAGGGTTTAATTTCTAATCCACAAGATATTGTGGATAGCTTTACACAGTACTATAGAGAATTATATGATGGGAAGAAAGTGGAACATAACTCATCAACCAAAGACTTGCTACATTCTTTTTTAAAAGCAGCCAATTTGTCTAAAATCACAGAATTTGACAAAGAAAGTTTAAATAAAGAGATTACACATTCGGAAATTATCAAAGTGATCAGGGACCTAAAACCTGGAAAGGCCCCGGGTCCGGATGGTTTTACGGGTGAATACTATAAATTATTTATTTCCACATTAGTACCCCATTTAGTGAAATTCGCAAACCACGTACTGGGAGGACATGATCTGCCAGAAGCCAAAATTATAGTTTTGCCTAAGCCAGGGAAAAATCCCCAGGTGTGCTCCAGCTATAGACCGATATCGTTAATCCACCAAGACATTAAAATAGTGATGAAAGTACTGGCCAACAGACTTAAGCTAATTCTACCGATGGTAATCCACCCGGATCAGGTGGGGTTCATTAAGGATAGGGAAGCCCCAGACAATATACGTAGAATGACGGCGGTGATTGACTATTTGACTGAGAACAGGGTGCCTTCTCTGTTTTTGTCATTGGACGCAGAGAAGGCATTCAACAGAGTGGACTGGACTTATATGAGGGCTGTGATGACTTGGATGGGCTTTGGGGGCCCCTTTGTCACTGCGGTCCAGAATTTATATTCCAGACCGACGGCCTTTGTTAGGGCGATAGGGCACCAATCTAAAACATTCCAAATTCTTAACAGCACCAGACAAGGGTGCCCACTTTCTCCTCTCTTGTTTGCTTTGTGCATAGAACCTCTCGCAAATACAATAAGACAGTCCCCAAACATAACAGGGTTAGGAATGGGACCCTATAACCACAAGATTACTCTATTTGCAGCTGACGTTTTACTGACCCTGACGAGACCATTGATATCACTTCCTAACCCTAGAAGACTTTTCAACTATCTCGGGATACAAAATTAATAGAGATAAATGCGAAGCACTCCCGTTAGCATTACCTAAAACCACAACAAAAATTATAGAGGCCAACTTTGACTTCAAGTGGGCCAAAAATTCAATCCAATACTTGGGGATAAAGCTAACCACACATTCTACATACCTTTATAAGGCAAACTATATACCACTGTTTAAAACTATAAGGACGGATATGGCTAAATGGTTAAAAGCGAAATTCTCCTGGTATGGGAGACTGTCCTCCCTAAAGATGAATGTCCTACCGAGATTGATGTATTTATTTAGAGCACTGCCAATTAAAGCACATAAACCAGACATAGACGCACTACAAGCTACCATGAACGGGTTTCTTAGAAATAATAAGCAAGGCAGAATACCATTCCAAGTTCTGACGACACACAGACAATTAGGGGGGGTGGGGCCCCAAATCTCTGGGACTATTATTATGCAGCAAGAATAGGAAAAATCTCACTATTTGATAAAAGGGGGGCCGATTTGATCTGGCCGGCATTAGAGTCTCATTTGGGGGGCTATAAGTCTCCAGGGGAAATTATTTGGGGTAGGATAGAGACAAGGAGAGTTCATAAATCAGGAATCACGGAGATGTCACGACAACTGTGGGTTTCCGTAACCAAAAACCTCAAGTTAATGCCGTTAAAATCTAAACTTATTCCTCTAAGATTTATCATACCGGGGGAATGCAGACCCCTGGTGGACAAATGGGAAAACAAGGGACTTTATTTAATGGGAGTCCTATTACACATGCTCAATTACAGCTTAAACTAGAGGATTTACCCTTGTATTGGTTTTTATATTTGCAGATTGCCTTCGGCTTTAAGGAGTTATCTTTCTGATACCACACACCAACAAACCACGCAACTGGAAAGGATATGCAGTTCTAGGGACAGACCAAAACATGCTATATCACATTTATACATTTGTATCCAAAAAGCGAGACATAACACAAAATCTTCAGTTGTGAGTAAGTGGGAAGCAGACCTAACAAGAGAAGAAGAGATAGAGAAATGGGAGAGTACATTTTTTTACTCCTGCAAGGGGTTACTTAGTGCAGACCTGAGGGAAAACGCTATAAAGACTTCTTTTAGATGGTACCTCACGTCCCTAAAAAGCTCCCATCTGTCCATTGGAGGCTCTAGATTTTGTTATAGGGGTTGTGGGGCAGTTGGGACATATCTTCACATGTGGTGGGAGTGTCCAGGAATAAGGACTATATGGTCCAATCTTTCTAAGTTGTTGAGCAACATATTAAATGAAAACATTGTTCTCACTAGAGAACAAGCATTATTGCATGAAAAAATCATAGGGTTGAACTCTCCCACCAATACTTTGGTTAGAATTTTATGTACCACTACCAGGACCAGTATCGCAAAATATTGGAAAACAGGGGTCCCAGAATGGTCAGAGATTATAGCTCGAATGAAGCACATATATTGCATGTACGAAATGGCAGCTCACATTCAAAACACATTAGATTCTTTTAACAAGGTGTGGTTCTACTGGATTCTCCAGGGGGACAAAATATGAACCAAGCAGGGGTAAACCACGGGGAGGAGGTAGTGAGTAGTGGGGACCCATCGAAGAGATTATCACATTAGGAACAGGGAAAGGCAGCATAGATAGTATGAATGTCAGTGTAATAGGTTCAAAGGTTGGAAATAACTTATAAAGATTTAATTCTGTGTGCGTGACTCGTTACCAGATAAGGTGACAAGAAATGTATGATCTAAGTTATCTTTGGTTAACCCTTTTATTTTTATTTCATTCTGTTATTTTTCTTTTGTTACATCTCACTGGTGATGTTTGATTTTCTGAAGATATTATCAGAGTTATGTGTGTGTAACTGTTGTGCAATTATATGTATATGACTAAATACTCAATAAAAATTATTTCAATCTAAAAAGAAAACACACACCATTTGCAGATTTTGGGATCCTGAAGTATCTATAGAAGTATGTCCATCCTTCCAAGATAAGTATGGCATTTATTTGGTTACTGAGTGTTGAGGATGTATTCTGATGACAAAAGGTTAAAGGGACAGTCAAGTCCAAAATAAACTTTCATGATTCAGATAGAGAATGTAATTTTAAACAACTTTCCAATTTACTTTTATTACCAATTTTGCTTTGTACTCTTGATATTCTTAGTTGAAAGCTAAACTTAGAAGGTTCATATGCTAATGTCTTAGACTTTGAAGGGCGCCTCTTATCTGAATGTATTTTGACAGTTTTTCACCACTAGAGGGTGTTAGTTCATGTGTGTCATATAAATAACACTGTGCTCACATACGTGGAGTTACCTAGGAGTCAGCACTGATTGGCTAAAATGCAAGTCTGTCAAAAGAACTGAAATAAGGGGGCAGTCTGCAGAGGCTTAGATACAAGATAATCACAGAGGTAAAAAGTGTATTAATATAACTGTGTTGGTTATGCAAAACTAGGTAATGGGTAATAAAGGGATTATCTATCTTTTTAAACAATAACAATTCTGATGTAGATTGTCCATTTAATGTCACACATGCAAAAGAGCATTTCCCTTGCAGTGAACAAAGGGGTTACTTAAACAGAGCATTGCTGTAACCTTAAGAAGTGTGAATGGGCTATTCGAATGAATATTTTTGAATGTTATTGAAAATTTGAAAACGAAAATTAAAAAAAAAAAGTTAGAATGTTATATAAACATTTGAAAAGTCCTTTTTTGGAGCTTTTGGTTGAAAACTTGTTCATGGAGGCTGGAGTTTAACAAATAAAATGATATAACATTGTGCTCACTTGAGAAACTCGGCTACCAATTCAGTCAGAAAGCAAAAAACGTTTCGGGGGCAAATTACTGATAGATTGCAATCGAAGCCTATGTGTTTAATCCCTGCATAAGTGTTAAATAGATAGGTAAAATCTCAGGTAGAAGCAACAAACATTTGCATTCACAAGCAGGATACACCCAGTCAGCAAATCAGGAGTCACAGTTGCACAGCCAATCACCAGCCATTTCCTACTTAGTAGTTGCAAAACTTGAGGGTGCTTTATCTATGTGTCTATGTGTCTAATCCTTTTCCATCATTGTTATTTCATATTTGTTATTACTCTTTGTACTTATTTACAATGACTGAATTACACATATGTCTGATACCTGGTGTCAGTAACATATTTCGATTCTGTGCTGACCTATGCCTACCAAATTCGAAAATGTTATACAATTGCCTTTAAAAAAACAAATGCTGTTTATTTAATAATTGTACAAAGAATGCAACTCCATAGGGTGTACTGATACGCACACTGTCAACATAACAAATACAGGGAGTGCAGAATTATTAGGCAAATGAGTATTTTGACCACATCATCCTCTTCAAGCTGTATAGGCTCGAAAGCCTACTACCAATTAAGCATATTAGGTGATGTGCATCTCTGTAATGAGAAGGGGTGTGGCCTAATGACATCAACACCCTATATCATGTGTGCATAATTATTAGGCAACTTCCTTTCCTTTGGCAAAATGGGTCAAAAGAAGGACTTGACAGGCTCAGAAAAGTAAAAAATAGTGAGATATCTTGCAGAGGGATGCAGCACTCTTAAAATTGCAAAGCTTCTGAAGCGTGATCATCGAACAATCAAGCGTTTCATTCAAAATAGTCAACAGGGTCGCAAGAAGCGTGTGGAAAAACCAAGGCGCAAAATAACTGACATGGCCAAGGTAAGAAAGGCTGAAAGACGACCACCACTGAACAAGACACACAAGCTGAAACGTCAAGACTGGGCCAAGAAATATCTCAAGACTGATTTTTCTAAGGTTTTATGGACTGATGAAATGAGAGTGAGTCTTGATGGGCCAGATGGATGGGCCCGTGGCTGGATTGGTAAAGGGCAGAGAGCTCCAGTCCGACTCAGACGCCAGCAAGGTGGAGGTGGAGTACTGGTTGGGGCTGGTATCATCAAAGATGAGCTTGTGGGGCCTTTTCGGGTTGAGGATGGAGTCAAGCTCAACTCCCAGTCCTACTGCCAGTTTCTGGAAGACACCTTCTTCAAGCAGTGGTACAGGAAGAAGTCTGCATCCTTCAAGAAAAACATGATTTTCATGCAGGACAATGCTCCATCACACGCGTCCAAGTACTCCACAGCGTGGCTGGCAAGAAAGGGTATAAAAGAAGAAAATCTAATGACATGGCCTCCTTGTTCACCTGATCTGAACCCCATTGAGAACCTGTGGTCCATCATCAAATGTGAGATTTACAAGGAGGGAAAACAGTGCACCTCTCTGAACAGTGTCTGGGAGGCTGTGGTTGCTGCTGCACGCAATGTTGATGGTGAACAGACAAAAAGTGTCCTTGCAAAGAAAGGTGGCTATATTGGTCACTGATTTGTTTTTGTTTTGTTTTTGAATGTCAGAAATGTATATTTGTGAATGTTGAGATGTTATATTGGTTTCACTGGTAAAAATAAATAATTGAAATGGGTATATATTTGTTTTTTGTTAAGTTGCCTAATAATTATGCACAGTAATAGTCACCTGCACACACAGATATCCCCCTAAAATAGCTATAACTAAAAACAAACTAAAAACTACTTCCAAAACTATTCAGCTTTGATATTAATTAGTTTTTTGGGTTCATTGAGAACATGGTTGTTGTTCAATAATAAAATTAATCCTCAAAAATACAACTTGCCTAATAATTCTGCACTCCCTGTATTTAGCCTAGCACACACATTAAATAAACACCACAGATGCACGGTCAAGCACACTGAGTCGCGTTCACACATATAATCAACACCCACATTAAATATCACATATGCACAGTTAGGCACACTGAGTCATACAGGCCCATTTATCAAAGGGCTTGCGGACCTGATCCGACACTGCGGATCAGGTCCGCAAGACCTCGCTAAATGCGGAGAGCAATACGCTCTCCGCATTTAACATTGCACCAGCAGCTCACAAGAGCTGCTGGTGCAACGCCGCCCCCTGCTGACTCGCGGCCAATCGGCCGCCAGCAGGGAGCTGTCAATCAACCCGATCGTATTCGATCGGGTTGATGTCCGGCGATTCCTGTCCGCCTGTTCAGAGCAGGCGGACAGGGTTATGGAGCAGCGGTCTTTAGACCGCTGCTTCATAAGTTGTGTTTCTGGCGAGTCTGAAGACTCGCCAGAAACACGGCCCTTCAAGCTCCATACGGAGCTTGATAAATGGGCCTGATACTCACAAACATAATAACACGTGCACACACTCTGATCACCACACCCACACACATTACCACAGATGCACATTCAGGCACACGAGTCACGTGCACACACATAATCACATACATGCACACACACTGATCACCACACACTGTCAGGCACAAGTCACACACATACAAAATTACACACGTGCACACCACACATGCACAGTCAGTCACACACACATACATAATAACACATGTGTACACACATTGATCACCACACACACATTTAACACCACAGATGCACAGTCAGGCACATGCACACACACTGATCACCACACCAACACATACATTAAACATCACATATGTATAGTCAATAAAAGACAGATGCACACTCATAATAACACACTTGCACATACACTGATCACCACACCCACACACATTAAACACCACAGATGCCTAGTCATGCACACACACACTAAACACCACACATGCACAATCAGGCACACTGAGTCACACACACATAATCACAAAAGTGCACACACACTGATATATAGATGCAGTCAGTCACATTCACATACATAATCACACAGGCACACACACTGATCACCAAACACACACACAAACAAATATATGCCCACACTGATTACCATACATATACACAAACACACACACAAGTAATCATACACATACATACACATGCACCTATGTACACACATATGCACATAATGAACAACACATACACATGTACACATTGATACCACCACATACACCCCCCCACACACATTTGATACATGCACACTCACTGACCCTACCACATAAATACAAAAAAACGTTTCATGCTCGGCACCCTTGCAATATATATATTTCATGTCACTCTATTTTTCCCTTGCTTCTGTCTTCACTGACACTTTGACCCTGGGATCAGATTTCATAGGACTCATTGCATCTGTGCACACCAGCAGCCTAAATGCTGCATTGCTTATGAATCTATTTCTTCAAGCCAAGGGCATAACCATGAAGCACATAAACCAATCCAGTATTGTTCATCAGGCTTATAGAGGTGTAACCATATTTTTACGTAGATGGTAGTTCTGGGGGGAAAGAGATTGTTGTCCAAGGGAATGGGCTAGGGATGGGCGAATGTGTTTATATTCTAATTCGAATGTTAGAACGAATGTTATTGTAAAAATTTGATTTACATAATCGAATGTTGATAAGAACGAATATTCTCAAAAATTGTATAATCAAATGTTATTTCGTTTTTGAATGTCACTTTCGGTTTTGAATGTGCATAATAGACCGAATATACAGATTCGAAAATCTAATTTGTATATTCGTTTTATTATGAACATTCGAATTTGAATATTACATTTATAAAACACAGTTGTAGACTAGAAATACTCTTGAATTCGAATATTATATTTATAAAACACAGTTGTAAACTAGAAATACTCTTGAATTCGAATATTATATTTATAAAACACAGTTGTAGACTAGAAATACTATTTCAAATTTGAAAATTACATTTATAAAATATAATTGCAGATTATAAATACTACTTAGAAAACAAAATTGAATATTAAAAATTAGATTTGGATAAAACAAATTTGAAATCAAATGGGATGTAAAATACATAGTTAAACATTCTATTATTCAAATGAATATTTTTGAATGTTATTGAAAATTTGAAAACGAAAATTAAAAAAAAAAATGTTAGAATGTTATATAAACATTTGAAATTAGAATTAGAATGAATTAATGTATCAAAATTTGTTTTAAATTTTGAATGTTTATAAACATTTGCCCATCCCTAGAATGGGCCAGGGATGGCGAGAAACACATCAGATAAAAAATATGTCACTCTTTGATAAATGGGGTCTTGTTGAACTAGGGGTAAATTCACCTATGACTGGTATAAAAACAATTTGTAGTTTACAGAACCAGTAAACATAAATAAATAGAATTCTCACCGGGGCAGTACCCTGATTAAAATTACAATGAAGTCTTTTTTATTGTTGTTGTGGCATCTAAAAGAAGAAATTACATTGTTTTACTTGTTTATTCTTTCTTTCTTTTCTTTCTTTCATTTTTTTAATAAACAGATGTTTTTATTCATGTGGGGAATGTCACTATCCCAAAGCTGTGAGGCCTTATCAGTTAGTGAGTAATCTAACCCCAGGGATAAATTATGCACAAACATGCACTTCCTGACAGCTTCAATATCAGCTTAAACAGATTTAACTTTTGAAGCAAACAAATATTTGTAACACATTCGATTGCTGCTCTTTTCTGATAGATTTGTTTAAAGGGACATTACACACTCATTTTTTCTTTGCATAAATAATCACATACATGCACACACACTGATCACCACACACTGTCAGGCACAAGTCACACACATACAAAATTACACACGTGCACACCACACATGCACAGTCAGTCACACACACATACATAATAACACATGTGTACACACATTGATCACCACACACACATTTAACACCACAGATGCACAGTCAGGCACATGCACACACACTGATCACCACACCAACACATACATTAAACATCACATATGTATAGTCAATAAAAGACAGATGCACACTCATAATAACACACTTGCACATACACTGATCACCACACCCACACACATTAAACACCACAGATGCCTAGTCATGCACACACACACTAAACACCACACATGCACAATCAGCCCATAAAGTTTTTTTGTTTTTTTTTAAATGTATAGTTTTGCTTATTTTTAAACAACATTGCTCTGATTTTCAGACTCCTAACCAAGCCCCAAAGTTTTATGTGAATACCGTCAGCTACCTTCTCCAGCTTGCTCCTGTTTGTGTAAAGGGTCTTTTCATATGCAAAAGAAGGGGGAGGGGGAGTGTCTTATTTGCCACTCGCAGTGGGCTTTCCACCTACCTTTTCAACAGAGCTAAACTAAGAGGTTCTAAGTAAGTTTTTAAACAGTTTTATACTGGATTTTTATATCAGTATCTGTGCATCTTATTCTTTATAGTAGTGTCTATTACATGCAGTTATATGAAAATGAGTGTATACTGTCCCTTTACGTTTAATGTATCTCTATCTCTTTAAAAAATAAAAGCAGCTTCAATATATATATATCTGAAATTTTAATTTTAAATTATTAAATTAAAATATATGATCTGGGGTATTTTTATATCAATTTAATCAGCTTTAACTTTTTCCTTCCTTTTCACATTCACAGTATCATGTTTTGGCTTTTAACTTCCCTTTAAAGGTATATGAACTTACAATATTTATTCCAGTATTCATCAAGCAAAACAATGAGACCAAAGCAAATTCGATAATAGAAGTAACTTGGAAAGTGGTTTAATTTTTTATGGTCTGTGTGAGTCATGACATTTTTTGGGAGTTTCATGTTCCTTTAAAAAAAAATGTAAAGCAAACAAAAAACATAAAATAAATAAATAAAAAAAAATACTGAGTTGGATGAGCCAATGACACCAGGCCTTCATGTGTAGCCACCAATCAGCAACTACCTCCCAGTAGTACATTGCTGCTCCTAAGCCTACCTAGGTATACTTTTCAACAAAGGATACAAAAAGAAAAAAAGCAAATTAAATTATAAAAGTTATTTGGAAAGTTGTATGGGTCCCATTTAAGAAGCTGTGAACACAGCAGTGGAGTGCCTTCAGTCGATAGTTAAAGGGCCACTAAACCCAAAATCTTTCGTTCATGATTCAGATAGAGAATACAAATTTAAACAACATTACAATTTACCTCTATTATTTATTTTGCTTCATTTTTTAGATATCCTTAGTTGAAGAAAAAGCAATGCACATGGTGAGCCAATCACACGAGGCTTCTATGTGCAGCAACCAATCAGCAGCTACTGAGCATATCTAGATATGCTTTTCAGCAAAGAATATCAAGAGAATAAAACAAATTAGATAATATAAGTAAATTAGAAAGATGTTTAAAATTGCATTCTCTTTCTAAATCATGAAAGAAAAAATGTGGGTTTCATGACCCTTTAAGAAGCAGCGATCACTGCCACTGCTTTTTAACCTATTACACCAACTCCTAACTGGCAATGAATCCCCCCAAATGTGTCTGAACAGGTGATTGACAGTACCTGCTTGCTGCCAGGCAGAAAAAGGGCGTAGATGTCATGAAAAAAATAACATTTTGGGTTCCATGTCCCTTTAAGGAAAAACTGCCTTGTCTTTCCCAGCCTTTTAAACATCCTTTAGCTGGAATGGATAACAATCAGATCTTACTACACAACAAATATATACAGTACATAGAAAATAAATGCTTGCTTAAAAAACTATTTAAAATGGTAAAATGACAACAATTAGGGTTTTGTAAATCTAGAGGGATGCATCCATTGAAAAACATTCTTTATTAGACATAATTGGTCTTTTTTGCTGTGACCAGTTATTAGTCAGATGTAAATGTGCTTGTGCACTAATGTAAGGTAAAGTTTTAAATTCATTGTGTGGCATTAAACACTAGGGGGCATATTTATCAAAGTGCGAGCGGACATGATATGATGTAGCGTATCATGTCCGCTGCACATCGATAAATGCCATCAGCATATGCTGTCAGCATTTATCATTGCACAAGCAGTTCACCAGAACTGCTTGTGCAATACCGCCCCCTGCAGATTTGCAGAGCTTGATAAATCGGCCCCTAGGCATGATCTGAGGCATTGGATATTTGTTGTGCCGGGTGTATTTAAGAAACAGAGCAAGACAAAAATATCTGTATGTGCACAAATGTTTGTGTGTTGCACTTTTTCTCTAATAAATCTGGTGCTGAATATAGCTGAATGTTTCAGGCAATGAATATTTACTGGCTTTGATTCACTAAGGCAGTGATTTGCAACCTTTTTTTTGCCGTGGCACACTTTTTCACATTAAAAAATCCTGCGGCACACCACCATCCCAAAATTTTACAAAATCACACATTGTAGCCTAATACAGTATATATATATATATATATATATATATATATATATATATATATATATGTACACACTGTACTATGCTGTCATGCCGTGCCTCCTACAAACTATACATGACATATTGACACTCATTCACAAAATCATAATGATTGTCTGTGAATGAATGTCAATGTCATGGTTGTAATGATGCCTGATGAGTGTGTCACATACCTCCCAATATTTAAAAATTTGAAAGAGGGACACCCCGCACTGTTGTCAGTCTGCCGCGGCACACCTGAGGATCTCTCATGGCACACTAGTGTGCCACAGCACACTGGTTGAAAAACACTGCACTAAGGAATAACAAAGTCCAATAAAATGCACATGCCTATTAAACACCTCTTACTTTTATGTAAAAATTGTGCTTATCCAAAGCTTCATAGAAGGCCAAAAAGCAAATCCTGTAAGCTGCTAATCAAATAGCTGGTCTAGGCAATTTGTAGCATTTTGATAAACTAGAACAGGCTCAGGCAAATTGCAACATGCAGTGATGAACACAATTCACTTTCTTTCTCGATATTTTTGTTTTTAGCAACTAATTCATGAGGAAAACAAAGTGTTTGCTCTGAAATACATATGATGATAAATAACTGAGTATATTCATTATTAAAATAAAACATGTTTCCTACTGGTGACATGATCTTGGCAGATAAATAAAGTAACTTCTAAAGCATTTTTTGTAGAATTAAAGGGACATGAAACCCAATATTTTTCATTAATGATTCAGATAGAGCATACAATTTTAAAAAAACTTTCCAATTTAATTCTATTATCTAATTTGCTATATACATTTGGTATCCTTTGTTGAAAAGCATACCTGGATAGGCTCAGGAGCTTGAAGCTAGTTGCTGATAGGTGGCTGAACTTGTAGGCTGATTTTCGTTGGTTTAAAAATGTGTTCAGCTAGCTCACAGGAGTGCATTGCTGCTTATTCAATAAAAGATGCCAAGAGAATGAAGCAACATTGATAACAGAAGTAAATTGGAAAGTTGTTTAAAAATGTATGCTCTATCTGAATCATGGAAGATTTTTTTGGGTTTAATGTCCCTTTAATGTTACAATTCTTTGTGATTAATCCCTGCAAAGAGGTTCAACTCATAGTTAAAGGGATACTGAACCCAATTTTTTTCTTTCAAAATTCAGATAGAGTAGGCAATTTTAAACTTTCTAATTTACTCCTATTATCAATTTTTGTTCACTTTCTTGGTATCTTTATTTGATAAAAACAGGAATGTAAGCTTACAAGTTGTCCCATTTTTGGTTCAGAACTCTGGGTAGCGCTTGCTGATTGGTGGCTACATTTAGCCACCAATCAGCAAACGCTACCCAGGTGCTGAATCAAAGATGGGCCGACACATAAGCTTACTTTTATGCTTTTTTCAAATAAAGATACAAAGAAAAATTGATAATAGCAGTAAATTACAAAGTTGCTTAAAATTGTCTGTTCTATCTGAATTGAGCTTCAAGGTCCTGCTCATGAACTGCAGAGAATTGCTGGTCCCAAGCAGAAACAGTTTGCAAGCAAAGCAGAGGCAGATGCATGAACCCACCAATCATGTCTGTTTTCATCACGGCAGCTAAAGTGCTTGCAGCTCAGTGCAGGACTTTAACTATGTATTTAACCTATTTGTGGGGGTTAAACCCATTGATTTGGAGCAACAATATTGCAAAAATGACACACTCTAACAAATTAGAGCATGTCATTTTTGCACTAGAATGCTTCTGTAAGCTGATGTGTGACAATTGCTTGCATTTTGAAAAATTAGTCAGTACCAATAGTACAAGAGAGTTAAACACCCATTGTAAAAAAGTAGCATGGACACAATAATTTTATTTACTTTTTAAAGATATGTAATGGATACAAGATTTCAATTCATCCACTTAATTTTAAAAAAAAGAAAGTCTGATACATATATTTATATTTTTAACACATACTTATGCTCAATCATACAGCCTATAATGGTTTTTGCAAAGTATTCTGGGAGCTGTGTATTCCATTTCATACATTATTGCTCACTGTAAGCAATATCTTTCTCATGTTATTGCTTTTGGCGTAAGATGAGCATAGCTGATATACCGTGTTATCATATTAATGTTTATGCAGTTTCCATTTCTAGGAAGATTTTCATAGTCTACCTAGGTTGAACAATTAGTTAATTAAAATTCTCTCTGGATAAAAAAAAAATCAATTTTCTCTCAGGTCACTGAGTTATCTAAAATAAGCAAGACATCAGGCCAAGATAGGTTCTGAGTTTGTTTGCTAGACTGGCGCTGTCTGACACATTCCCTCGTGTGAGGAAAATTGATTCAGAGGAGACAAGGAACGTAAACATGTTTTCTACACTTATAGTGTCTTCATGTAGATGGAAAACAAATAGTTTAGCTTTCAATTTTGCCTTCAATATATTCAATTAAATTTATTCACATACAGTAACTGTAAAAAAAAGTGTAATATATATATATATATAATTCCAAGTAATAGATCCGTACTCGCTAGACTTTCAAAAAACAATAGTTTATTGTGTACAGTGACGTTTCGGGGAGCCAACTCTTCCCATCATGAGACTGATGAAGGGGACAGTTGGCTCCCCGAAACGTCACTGTATACAATAAACTATTGTTTTTTGAAAGTCCAGTGAGTACGGATCTATTACTTGGAATTGGATATTGCTGCTCCTGACACCCTGGCTCATATCTTAAGAGGTGAGAGTGCAAATCCCTATGAACTTTTGTATATATATATATATATTTTTTTTTATGCATCTAAGAAATAACGGCAAACGATGTCTTAAAGATATTAATAAGTAGTAAGTAAATATGTTTAGGCCTATGCCTCTATTTATGAAAGGTCTTGCGGACCTGATCCGACAGTGCGGATCAGGTCCGCAAGACCTCGCTGAATGCGGAGAGCAATGCGCTCTCCATATTCAGCATTGCACCAGCAGCTCACAATAACTGCTGTTTCTGGCGAGTCTGAAAACTCGCCAGAAACACGGGCCCACAAGCTCCATTCTGAGCTTGATAGATAGGCCCCCATGTCTGAGTGTCAGTATAAGTTATTTGTAATTAAAGAAATAGACACAGAATTAAGGAATTAACCTTAATTCATCAATGTCACTGCAAAATCAAAATGCAATTGCAGCACAAATAAAACATGGACAGTAAAACACAACTTCATTATGTTGTTTAAACTTAATTTTTTGCACAGCTTTGCACCATGCAACCAATCAGAGGCTGCACTGACTGGATTCTCTACTCTGATTGGCTACACACAGGCTGAATAAGGGGACAAGATAATAGGGTACATGAAAAGCAAAAATGAAAAAACAGTAAATGTTTTATTTATTTAACACCGTTTTTGAACTGTGGATTATCCACTAAAATAAATTAGATAGTCAATGCTTTTCAAAACACAGAATTGTAGTGACAAAGTATTACTGTATGTAAGTATTAAACAAATGTTAATAACAGATCACATCAGAATATGCTGTAAATATTTGTTGATAAATTGTATTATTTCTAGACCTACACCAATTTGAATCATGATACATAGAAACCTATATTTATGTATATTTACAGATCATAACTATTAATTGTATCTCATTAAAATTCTCTGAATTGCATATCAAAAGATTACATACATTATGGCTAAGTGATAAACCCTAAGGAACTCTATGCATCCTGTATGTAACATACTATCAAGGAGTAATAATGATTCCATTCCTGCGGGCAATTCTTATGCAGAGCCTCACGTGACACTAAACACATCTCTGTGAAACGAAAGGGAAAAAAACGAAGACATTTTTTTTTACAAAATTAAAATATTTTTTTAATTAACAAAATGCTTTAATAATTAAAAATATCTTGTGCCTTTTTTTTAAAGACAGAAATCACCATCCTGTGGCTGGAATGTGCCCCAGTCTAAGGTGTCTTGCAGACTGAAATAAGTTTTCCTCTAGAAATTACAAGAGAAAAAAAACACACTCCCAGTTTGTGTGCCATTTTCTAGTCAGCTTTTTACAGCTATGCTGCATCACTTTCAAGTGATTCAACATTTGGGTATCATGTCCCTTTAAGTAACCAACAAATGTCTTTATTATTTTTTTATTTGTTTCTAAATTTTGTGTCGCTACAAAACATTTTTTGCACCTTCAGAGTTTTAGGTAGTTTGTGTAAATCAAATATATATGCATTTCTTAAATGTCCTTTTATTTGGGTTTATAGATTTTAGTTTCTATTCCTGATATAAGTAAACAGTATAATACAAATGTCTAATTGAACTGCAGAACAGCAACGCTTGTATTAAAGGACCATTAAATACAGTAGATTTGCATAACAAACAAATGCATATGGGGAAATTTATTAAATCCTGGGGGGACATGATTCGCTATAGCGAATCATGTCTGCCCTGCATCGCTAAATGCTGACAGCATACGCTGTCGGCATTTAACATCGCACAAGCATTTCACAAGAAATACGACCGCGGCTTCTTACGACCGCTGCTTCTTAACTTATGTTTCCGGCGAGCCGGAAACTTTGGGCGGAGAAAGCAGCATCTACTGCTTATTAAATCTCCCCCATTGAGGCCTATCTATCAAGCCGTCAATTTTCTTGTATTCGACGGCACCAATATGCTCGCCTAACATCGCGGCCATGGACCTGAATACGATCTCCATATTTATAAAAAGCTGCGCACTAAGTACGGGGCGATGAGCAGCGGATTGTTGTTATCTAGCAGTCATCGATCTCGCTGCTAATCGGCTTTTTACCAACTTTATTTATACCCTGTCACTAAACACTGCCACTATACTAAAATGTTTAACCCCTATCCCGCTGCTCCCGGACCCCACCGCAACTAAATAAAAGTATTAACCCCTATCCCGCCGCTCCCGGACCCCACTGCAACTAAATAAAAGTATTAACCCCTATCCCGCCGCTCCCGGACCCTACCGCAACTAAATAAAATATATTAACCCCTAAACCCCTGGCCTCCCACATCACTAACACTAACTAAACCTATTAACCCCTAAACCGCCAGCCCCCCACATCACCATAAACTAAATTAAGCTATTAATCCCTTAACCTAAAAACCTTCTAACTTTACATTAAAATTACAACATCCCTATCTTATAATAAATTTAAACTTACCTTTAGAATTAAAATAAACTATATTAAACTATTAATTAAGCTACCCTAACTATTATACTAAAAATACATTAAACTACCAATTAAATTAATTATATTACATATTTAAAAACCTAACCCTACTCAAATTATTTAAATCTACAATTAAAAATTTCTAAATTACAAAAAAATAAACACTAAGTTACAAAAAATAAAAAACACTAAGTTACAAAAAATAAAAAACACTAAGTTACAAAAAATAAAAAACACAGTATCAAAAATAAAAGAATTACACCTAATCTAATCAAAATAAAAAAGCCCCCCCCAAATAAAAAAAAACCCTAGCCTACAATAAACTACCAATGGCCCTTAAAAGGGCCTTTTGTGGGGTATTGCCCCAAATAAATCAGCTCTTTTACCTGTAAAAAAAAAATACAAACACCCCCAACAGTAAAACCCACCACCCACACAACCAACCCCCCCAAATAAAAACCCTATCTAAAAAACCTAAGCTCCCCATTGCCCTGAAAAGAGCATTTGTATGGGCATTGCCCTTAAAAGGGCATTTAGCTCTTTTACTGCCCAGACCCTACTCTAAAAATAAAACCCACCCAAAAAAACCCTTAAAAAAAAAACACTAACCCCAGACGATCCACTTACAGTTTTTGAAGTTCCGCTTGAAGGATCCATCCATCGGCAAGAAGTCTTCATCTGGGCGGCCTCTTCCATCTTCATCCAGCCAGTGAAGTCTTCATCCATGCGGCCTCTTCTATCTTAATCCATCCGGCGAGGAGCGGGTCCATCCTGAAGACCTCCGGCATGGAGCTGGTCCATCCTGAAGACATCCGACGAGGAGCTCCTCTTCAATACGGTCTCCACCGTAAACTGGATCTTGAATGCAAGTGACGTCATCCAAGATGGCATCCCTTGCATTCCTATTGGCTGAAAGGTTCCAACCAGCCAATAGGATTTGAGCAGCTCTCATCCTATTGGCTGATTGGAACGAGAGCTCAATCCTATTGGCTGATTGGAACAGCCAATAGGATGAGAGCTGCTTAAATCCTATTGGCTGATTGGAACCTTTCAGCTAATAGGAATGCAAGGGACGCCATCTTGGATAATGTCACTTGCATTCAAGATACAGTTTACGGTGGAGACCTTATTGAAGAGGAGCTCCTCGTCAGATGTCTTCAGGATGGACCCACTCTGCGCCGGATGTCTTCAGGATGGACCCGCTCCTCGCCGGATGGATGAAGATAGAAGAGGCCGCATGGATGAAGACTTCGCCGGCTGGATGAAGATGGAAGAGGCCGCTCGGATGAAGACTTGCCGACTGGATGGATCCTTCAAACGGAACTTCAAAAACTGTAAGTGGATTGTCGGGGGTTAGTGTTAGGTTTTTTAAGGGCTTTTTGGGTGGGTTTTATTTTTAGAGTAGGGTCTGGGCAGTAAAAGAGCTAAATTCCCTTTTAAGGGCAATGACCATAAATTCCCTTTTCAGGGCAATGGGGAGCTTAGGTTTTTTTAGATAGGGTTTTTATTTGGGGGGTTGGTTGTGTGGTAGGTGGGTTTTACTGTTTGGGGGGTGTTTGTATTTTTTTTTACAGGTAAAAGAGCTGATTTCTTTGGGGCAATGCCCCGCAAAAGGCCCTTTTAAGGGCCATTGGTAGTTTATTGTAGGCTAGGGTTTTTTTTTTATTTTGGGGGGGGGGGCTTTTTTATTTTGATAGGGCTATTAGATTAGGTGTATTTCTTTTTTATTTTTGATACTGTGGTTTTTTATTTTTTGTACTTAGTGCTTTTTATTTTTTGTAATGTAGTGTTTTTATTTTTTTGTAACAGTGTTTATTTTTTGTAATTTAGAAATTTTTAATTGTAGATTTAAATAATTTGAGTAGGGTTAGGTTTTTAAATATGTAATATAGTTAATTTAATTGGTAGTTTAATGTATTTTTAGTATAATAGTTAAGGTAGGTTAATTAATAGTTTAATATAGTTTAATTTAAATGTAGGATAAAAGTTAGGGTAGGTTAATTAATAGTTTAATATAGTTTAATTTAAATGTAGGATAAAAGTTAGGGTAGGTTAATTAATAGTTTAATATAGTTTAATTTAAATGTAGGATAAAAGTTAGGGTAGGTTAATTAATAGTTTAATATAGTTTATTTTAATTCTAAAGGTAAGTTTAAATTTATTATAAGATAGGGATGTTGTAATATTTAATGTAAAGTTAGTGGGTTGTTAGGTTAAGGGGTTAATAGCTTAATTTAGTTTATGGCGATGTGGGGGGCTGTCGGTTTATGGGTTAATAGGTTTAGTTAGTGGTAGTGATGTGGGAGGCCAGGGGTTTAGGGGTTAATACTAATATTTAGTTGCGGTGCGGTCCGGGAGCGGTGGGATAGGAGTTAATACTTTTATTTAGTTGCGGTGGGGTCCGGGAGCGGCGGTATAGGGGTTAATACTTTTATTTAGTTGCGGTGGGGTCGGGGAGCAGCGGGATAGGGGTTAATACATTTTATTTAGTGGCGTTGATGTCGGGCGGCAGATCAGGGGTGTTTAGACTCGGGATTTATGTTAGGGTGTTAGGTTTAAAAGTTACTGGTTTTCTACCATAGAAACCAATGGGATATCTGGCAGCATCAAACATAAGCTTTCGCTGCTTTCAGACTCCCATTGATTCCTATGGCATCCGCGGCCTCCAGGGTGGCGGATTAATAACCAGGTACGCTGGGCCGGAATAGTCACGAGCGTACTGGTTAACTATTTGATAACTTTTAAAAAGTGTCAAATAGTGCAGAATGTGTATTCAGAACATCTGTAATGACGTAAGCATCGATCTGTGTCAGATTGAGACCGGAGGATTGTATGTTACGTCACAGATTTCAAATTTTGCCGGTCTGTAGGCTTTGATAACTAGGTCAAATCAAGCTTGTCACAATTACGCTGCGGAATTCCAGCGTATTTCAGGTTTTCAGCTTGATAAATATCCCCCATTGTCTGAACTTCAAATGAGTAATAGATTTTTTTCTGACAAATTTCAGTTATGTCTATTTCCACTCCTCTTGTATCATGTGACAGCCATCAGCCAATCACAAATGCATATATGTATATTATGTGAATTATTTACATGCTCAGTAGGAGCTGGTGACTCAAAAAATATAACGATAAAAAACTGTGCACATTTTGTTAATGGAAGTACATTGGAAAGCTGTTTAAAATTACATGATATCGGAATCCTGAAAGTTTAATTTTGACTTGAGTGTCCCTTTAAGTATTACATTTGACATATGGATTCCTTTCACAATTAAAAATGTTTTGAAAATAATCATATTTAAAGGGACAGTATAAACCAATTTTCATATAAATGCATGTAATATAGACTGCTAAAAAAAAGAATATGTACAGATACTGATATAAAAATCCAATATAAAACCTTCCAGTTTAGCAGTGCTGATGAGGTTAAGCTGGGGCACCCACTGAAAGGGGCAAGGAAAGCAAGAATAGCAGACACCCCACCCTTCCCTGCATATGAAAAGACCCATTTACACAACCAGGAGTCTGTAGACATCAGTATACATCTAAAACTTTAGGGCTTGGTCAGGAGTCAGGAGAAAATCAGCACAATGTTATTTAAATGAAGCAAAACTATACATTTTTACAAAAACACTTCCAGATGGGCTATATAAATGGATCATCTACAAAGCAAAACACTCCCAAATGGGCTATATAAATGGATCATCTACAAAGCAAAACACTCCCAAATGGGCTGTATAAATGGATCATCTGCAAAACATTTCTGCAAAGAAAAATCTAGTGTACAATGTCCCTTTAATGTTTAAGGAAATATATGTCAAACTCTGCAAGTAGACCTGGAAGTACAAATGTAAACAGACTTAATTTTAAAACAAGGTTCAAAAACATATAGCTAAGTATTTTGCTGGCAGACAACTAACGATTTTTCAACTTCAAACCGACACATTCCAACAATAATTATAGCAGTTTTAGCAGTTGACCTCACAGTAGCCTTTGAGAAGCAGTGCCTTCTCTGTTCATGTGTGGTAGAGGCTAAAATGCACTGCGCTAAAGAATTATTGCTCTATTGTGTAAAGTTACACTGCGGTTCACACAAGTATTTAAGGGATATTCATTTAGCCTCAGAATATAGAAACCATTGCTTGATGATTTCTATTGTTTTATTTATTTATTGGCTTGCAAACTAAAGAAATATAGGCTTTTAAATATGTTTTTACTGCCAACCCTCTGATATACACGAGTAACTTTGGTTACTGTGGAGTTCAAGTGAAAGAGTTGCTAAATATTTACATGCCTGGGACACAAAGCTTGTTCACATCAGAACAAAAAAAAAAGAAAGATTTAAAAATCTCTAATACTTTAAAATGGACAACTCAGGGTTATCCTCTTGGCTACAATAAAGAGCATTTAAACATTGTGTTGTAAAGATGTGCTGCCTTTTCCAATGACTTAAAGGGACATTCCAGCCAAAATTGGAATCGACATAGATTCATTTCAGTTTTTAAGAGAAGCTTTTTTGTAATTTACATGTATTAGCAAAAATGCTTCTAATAAAAGCTATAGTGGTTTCAAAAGTATATTTAAGTATGCACCGTGCACCAGCATTTTAAACACAGTACTTGCTTAGAGAGCCTAAGGTGCTCGTACCATCTAGTAATAACTGAATTTGTTAATTGCGTACATGATTCAAGCCCCACTGGTGCTCTGAGCAGCTGGCACACTGAAAATATCTAGTTATGCTCCACAAGCACGTGCAGAGAAAAATGCTAACACTAAAAACAGTGATAACTTTTACTAGAAGCATTTTTGCAAATACGTTTCTATTCAAAGATGTTATTCATCTATGTGCATTTATATATTGACCGGAATGTTCCTTTAAAGGGACATGATACCCAAATGTTGAAACACTTGAAAATGATGCAGCAGATCTGTTAAAAGCTGACTTGAAAATATCACGATTATCTTTATATAAATTTGAAAAAAAAAATGACTTCAACATTTCCGAAGTAGTCACATCCCATTCAAATAGGATGCTAGTTACAGAACTTGCAAGGGAGCGAACATCTGGCATGTGCAGACACAGTCACTTCATTTTCCTCCTTAATCCCACCTTAGTGAAATCCCATGAGATCACAGAAAAGCCAAGTGTGAACTCAGCACTGATAAAGCTGATTGGCTGTTATTTTTTAACCATGCAGATGACAGTAAAAAAGAGTAGCTCTGGATCAAAAAGCGCTTACTCTGGGGAGATGAAGAAATGTCGTTGAAAAATATCTTCCTTTTTTACACAGAGATGTTAATGTGATATTTTCTTGTCAGCTTTTTACAGCTATGCTGCATCACTTACAAGTGATGTAGCATATGGTTATTATGTCCCTTTAAGCAAAATGGGTGTAAAAATAAATAAATCTTGAATTACTATCAATGGCAAATACTCTCCCCATAAAAGGATATATTACATTATATTATTAAATTGCGTTGGGGAATTTATTTTTGGATTTTCCATATTTGCTGAAATTTGATTGGCAAGTTAAAGGAAGTCTAAAACAGTAGTGGGCATAACTAAAACAGCACGGTTACTTCTCACCATTCTATTGTTTTTCTCCCTGTGTCCGTAGCTCTCTTCAAAGCTGTTTTTCTATTTTAGCCCCTTACAGGTTTCCTTTGATGAAGCTCTTCATCTTAATCCTTGGTGTTGCCATTTTAAGAGTTTAGGTAATTCTTGTGCCTGTGACAGAAAGAGTGCACATTCACTAATGAATCACAATGGTGACTTTTCTTTTAACAATAAAAGAATTCCTTGTAAAAAAAAATCTGCTTAACATTTCAAGAAACATTTAAAACTGTGCTTTTGTCATTAAAATGTGCAGGGCTTTGCTATCAGGGATACAACCCTCAGGGCTAATTATCTTATCTTGTTTGATGAGGCCAGTCATGCCACATAATTCATCTTTTGCATTGAGCTAAGCAATTACTATATGTCTTGTTGCAGGGTCAGTTGAATTCTAGAAAACTGTAGTATGCAACACTAAAGGGACATAAAACTGATTCAGATAAAGAATACCCTTTTAAACAAATTTGCTTTATTCTCTTGGTATCCTTTTTTGAATGAGCACCAATTCACTACTAGGAGCTAGCTGTATAAATTGGCTGAGCCAATGACAAGAGGCATATATGTGCAACCACCAATCACCAGCTAGCTTCCAGCAGTGTACTGTTGCTCCTGAGCCTACCTAGGTATGCTTTTTAACAAAGGATACCAAGACAACAAAGCAAATTATAGAACAGAAGTAAATTGGAAAGTTTTTTGGGGGGGTTTAAGCTGCGTTCTCTATCTGAATCATGAAATTTGAATTTGGACTTTACTGTCCCTTTAAGTTAGTAGGACTGTCAAAAATCTATTAACATTAAAATATAAAGAATCTATTGTTTTTGGTAAGAGCTCTCATTTCAACATTTGTGTGGCTCACTTTAACAATAATATATACTACTGTCACGTGACTGTTATTTTGCAATTTTTTACAGCAATTCTTTGTTTTACAAATCTGATTTAATTGAGTGGCGCTCTATCGTTTGCGCGTGAGGGACATTGGGTTTTCGCCATTTGGGCGCAAATTGAATTCCGCTTGTATTACAAGTTGAAAGTAAATGCAAACGCGTGAGCACAATCTAGATTTAGAATGATTACCGCATCCTCAGAGCTCTTGTTAAATGTTGCGCAAGACAAAAAAGTGTCACAAAACACATAAAAAACATAATTTATGTAAGAACTTACCTGATAAATTAATTTCTTTCATATTAGCAAGAGTCCATGAGCTAGTGACGTATGGGATATACATTCCTACCAGGAGGGGCAACGTTTCCCAAACCTCAAAATGCCTATAAATACACCCCTCACCACACCCACAAATCAGTTTAACGAATAGCCAAGAAGTGGGGTGATAAGAAAAAAAGTGCGTAAGCATAAAAAATAAGGAATTGGAATAATTGTGCTTTATACAAAAAAATCATAACCACCACAAAAAAGGGTGGGCCTCATGGACTCTTGCTAATATGAAAGAAATGAATTTATCAGGTAAGTTCTTACATAAATTATGTTTTCTTTCATGTAATTAGCAAGAGTCCATGAGCTAGTGACGTATGGGATAATGACTACCCAAGATGTGGATCTTTCCACGCAAGAGTCACTAGAGAGGGAGTGATAAAATAAAGACAGCCAATTCCGCTGAAAAATAAATCCACACAGTTTAAATGAAAATATAAGCAGAAGATTCAAACTGAAACAGCTGCCTGAAGTACTTTTCTACCAAAAACTGCTTCAGAAGAAGAAAACACATCAAAATGGTAGAATTTAGTAAAAGTATGCAAAGAGGACCAAGTTGCCGCTTTGCAAATCTGATCAACTGAAGCTTCATTCCTAAACGCACAGGAAGTAGAAACTGACCTAGTAGAATGAGCTGTAATCCTTTGAGGCGGAGCTTTACCCGACTCGACATAAGCATGATTAATTAAAGATTTCAACCAAGATGCCAAAGAAATGGCAGAGGCCTTCTGACCTTTCCTAGAACCGGAAAAGATAACAAATAGACTAGAAGTCTTCCGGAAAGTCTTAGTAGCTTCAACATAATATTTCAAAGCTCTAACCACATCCAAAGAATGCAATGATTTCTCCTTAGAATTCATAGGATTAGGACATAATGAAGGAACCACAGTTTCTCTACTAATGTTGTTGGAATTCACCACCTTAGGTAAAAATTCAAAAGAAGTTCGCAACACCGCCTTATCCTGATGAAAAATCAAAAAAGGAGACTCACAAGAAAGAGCAGATAATTCAGAAACTCTTCTGGCAGAAGAGATGGCCAAAAGGAACAAAACTTTCCAAGAAAGTAATTTAATGTTCAATGAATGCATAGGTTCAAACGGAGGAGCTTGAAGAGCCCCCAGAACCAAATTCAAACTCCAAGGAGGAGAAATTGACTTAATAACAGGTTTTATACGCACCAAAGCTTGTACAAAACAATGAATATCAGGAAGATTAGCAATCTTTCTGTGAAAAAGAACAGAAAGAGCAGAGATTTGTCCTTTCAAGGAACTTGCAGACAAACCTTTATCCAAACCATCCTGAAGAAACTGTAAAATTCTTGGAATTCTAAAAGAATGCCAGGAAAAATGATGAAAAAGACACCAAGAAATATAAGTCTTCCAGACTCTATAATATATCTCCCTAGATACAGATTTACGAGCCTGTAACATAGTATTAATCACAGAGTCAGAGAAACCTCTTTGACTAAGAATCAAGCGTTCAATCTCCATACCTTTAAATTTAAGGATTTGAGATCCTGATGGAAAAAAGGACCTTGAGACAGAAGGTCTGGTCTTAACGGAAGAGTCCACGGTTGGCAAGAAGCCATCCGGACAAGATCCGCATACCAAAACCTGGAGCAGAACAAACAAGCATTCCTTCAGAATCTTGGAGATCACTCTTGGAAGAAGAACTAGAGGCGGAAAGATATAGGCAGGATGATACTTCCAAGGAAGTGACAATGCATCCACTGCTTCCGCTTGAGGATCCCTGGATCTGGAGAGATACCTGGGAAGTTTCTTGTTTAGATGAGAGGCCATCAGATCTATTTATGGAAGTCCCCACATTTGAACAATCTGAAGAAATACCTCTGGGTGAAGAGACCATTCGCCCGGATGCAATGTTTGGCGACTGAGATAATCCGCTTCCCAATTGTCTATACCTGGGATATGAACCGCAGAAACTAGACAGGAGCTGGATTCCGCCCAAACCAGTATTCGAGATACTTCTTTCATAGCCAGAGGACTGTGAGTCCCTCCTTGATGATTGATATATGCCACAGTTGTGACATTGTCCGTCTGAAAACAAATGAACGATTCTCTCTTTAGAAGAGGCCAAAACTGAAGAGCTCTGAAAATTGCACGGAGTTCCAAAATATTGATCGGTAATCTCACCTCCTGAGATTCCCAGACCCCTTGTGCCGTCAGAGACCCCCACACAGCTCCCCAACCTGTCAGACTTGCATCTGTTGAAATGACAGTCCAGGTCGGAAGAACAAAAGAAGCCCCCTGAACTAAACGATGGTGATCTGTCCACCACGTCAGAGAGTGTCGTACAATCGGTTTTAAAGATATTAATTGATAAATCTTTGTGTAATCCCTGCACCATTGGTTCAGCATACAAAGCTGAAGAGGTCGCATGTGAAAAAGAGCAAAGGGGATCGCGTCCGATGCAGCAGTCATAAGACCTAGAATTTCCATGCATAAGGCTACCGAAGGGAATGATTGTGACTGAAGGTTTTGACAAGCTGATATCAATTTTAGACGTCTCTTGTCTGTCAAAGATAGAGTCATGGACACTGAATCTATCTGGAAACCCAAAAAGGTTACCCTTGTCTGAGGAGTCAATGAACTTTTTAGTAAATTGATCCTCCAACCATGATCTTGAAGAAACAACACAAGTCGATTCGTATGAGATTCTGCTAAATGTAAAGACTGAGCGAGTACCAAGATATCATCCAAATAAGGAAATACCACAATACCCTGTTCTCTGATTACAGACAGAAGGGCACCGAGAACCTTTGTAAAAATTCTTGGAGCTGTTGCTAGGCCAAACGGCAGAGCCACAAACTGGTAATGCTTGTCTAGGAAAGAGAATCTCAGAAACTGAAAGTGATCTGGATGAATCGGAATATGCAGATATGCATCCTGTAAATCTATTGTAGACATATAATGCCCTTGCTAAACAAAAGGCAGGATAGTCCTTACAGTTACCCTTTTGAATGTTGGTATCCTTACATAACGATTCAATATTTTTAGATCCAGAACTGGTCTGAAGGAATTCTCCTTCTTTGGTACAATGAAGAGATTTTAATAAAACCCCAGCCCCTGTTCCAGAACTGGAACTGGCATAATTACTCCAGCCAACTCTAGATCTGAAACACATTTCAGAAATGCTTGAGCCTTCGCTGGATTTACTGGGACACGGGAAAGAAAAAATCTCTTTGCAGGAGGTCTTATTTTGAAGCCAATTCTGTACCCTTCTGAAACAATGTTCTGAATCCAAAGATTGTGAACGGATTTGATGCAAATTTCTTTGAAAAAACGTAATCTGCCCCCTACCAGCTGAGCTGGAATGAAGGCCGCACCTTCATGTGGACTTAGAAGCTGGCTTTGATTTTCTAGAAGGCTTGGATTTATTCCAGACTGGAGATGGTTTCCAAACTGATACTGCTCCTGAGGATGAAGGATCAGGTTTCTGTTCCTTGTTGTGACGAAAGGAACGAAAACGATTATTAGACCTGAATTTACCTTTAGATTTTTTATCCTGTGGTAAAAAAGTTCCTTTCCCTCCAGTAACAGTTGAAATAATAGAATCCAACTGAGAACCAAATAATTTATTACCCTGGAAAGAAAGGGAAAGCAGAGTAGACTTAGAAGACATATCAGCATTCCAAGTTTTAAGCCATAAAGCTCTTCTAGCTAAAATAGCTAGAGACATATACCTGACATCAACCCTAATGATATCAAAGATGGCATCACAAATAAAATTATTAGCATGTTGAAGAAGATTAACAATGCTATGAGAATTATGATCTGTTACTTGTTGCGCTAAAGCTTCCAACCAAAAAGTTGAAGCTGCAGCAACATCCGCCAAAGATATAGCAGGTCTAAGAAGATTACCTGAACACAAATAGGCTTTTCTTAGAAAGGATTCAATTTTCCTATCTAAAGGATCCTTAAAGGAAGTACCATCTGCCGTAGGAATCGTAGTACGCTTAGCAAGAGTAGAGACAGCCCCATCAACCTTAGGGATTTTGTCCCAAAACTCTAATCTGTCAGATGGCACAGGATATAATTGCTTAAAACGTTTAGAAGGAGTAAATGAATTACCCAAATTATTCCATTCCCTGGCAATTACTTCAGAAATAGCACTAGGAACAGGAAAAACTTCTGGAATAACTACAGGAGATTTAAAGACCTTATCTAAACGTTTAGATTTAGTATCAAGAGGACCAGAATCCTCAATTTCTAAAGCAATTAGAACTTCTTTAAGAACGAATAAATTCCATTTTAAATAAATATGAAGATTTATCAGCATCAACCTCTGAGACAGAATCCTCTGAACCAGAAGAACCATTATCAGAATCAGAATGATGATGTTCATTTAAAAATTAATCTGAACAATGAGAAGTTTTAAAAGATTTTTTATGTTTACTAGAAGGAGGAATAACAGACAAAGCCTTCTTAATGGATTCAGAAACAAAATCTCTTATGTTATCAGGAACACTCTGAGTATTAGATGTTGACGGAACAGCAACAGGTAATGGAATTTTACTAAAGGAAATTTTATCTGCATTAACAAGTTTGTCATGACATTCAATACAAACAACAGCTGGAGGAACAGATACCAAAAGTTTACAGCAGATACACTTAGCTTTGGTAGCTCCAGCACCAGGCAGCGATTTTCCTGAAGTATCTTCTGACTCAGTTGCAACGTGGGACATCTTGCAATATGTAATAGAAAAAACAACATATAAAGCAAAATTAATCAAATTCCTTAAATGACAGTTTCAGGAATGGGAAAAAATGCCAGTGAACAAGCTTCTAGCAACCAGAAGCAATAAATAATGAGACTTAAATAATGTGGAGACAAAAGTGACGCCCATATTTTTTTAGCGCCAAATAAGACGCCCACATTATTTGGCGCCTAAATGCTTTTGGCGCCAAAAATGATGCCACATCCGGAACGCCGACACTTTTGACGCAAAAGAACGTCGAAAAATGACGCAACTTCCGGCGACACGTATGACGCCGGAAACAGAAAAATAATTTTTGCGCCAAAAAAGTCAGCGCCAAGAATGACGCAATAAAATGAAGCATTTTCAGCCCCCGCGAGCCTAACAGCCCACAGGGAAAAAGTCAAATTTTTAAGGTAAGAAAAAATGATTAATTCAAATGCATTATCCCAAATATGAAACTGACTGTCTGAAAAATAAGGAATGTTGAACATCCTGAGTCAAGGCAAATAAATGTTTGAATACATATATTTAGAACTTTATAAAAAAGTGCCCAACCATAGCTTAGAGTGTCACAGAAAATAAGACTTACTTACCCCAGGACACTCATCTACATGTTGTAGAAAGCCAAACCAGTACTGAAACGAAAATCAGCAGAGGTAATGGTATATATATAAGAGTATATCGTCGATCTGAAAAGGGAGGTAAGAGATGAATCTCTACGACCGATAACAGAGAACCTATGAAATAGACCCCGTAGAAGGAGATCATTGCATTCAAATAGGCAATACTCTCCTCACATCCCTCTGACATTCACTGCACGCTGAGAGGAAAACCGGGCTCCAACCTGCTGCGGAGCGCATATCAACGTAGAATCTAGCACAAACTTACTTCACCACCTCCATAGGAGGCAAAGTTTGTAAAACTGATTTGTGGGTGTGGTGAGGGGTGTATTTATAGGCATTTTGAGGTTTGGGAAACTTTGCCCCTCCTGGTAGGAATGTATATCCCATACGTCACTAGCTCATGGACTCTTGCTAATTACATGAAAGAAAATACAGTTACACACATAATAACACTATCTAATACAATTATTCGCAGGACTGCATAGTTAGAAAACACATAAATACATATGTACACATATATAGACATGGAACCCTAGATGTGAGCATGAAAAATCATATTCATGCAATATTCATATTTTTTAACTGTATATTTACTGTAAATAGTACACATTCCAATGTTCTGCACATAGCACAATATGTTCTATGTATTTGTAAATAGATATTCCTATACATATCTGTATATTTCTATACCTATACAGTATATATATATATACAATTATGTGTGTGTGTATGTATATATATATATATATATATATATATATATATATATATATATATATATACAATTATAAATATATACATATGTGCAAACATTCATCAGATATATATTATATTTAAATATCTCTTTAAGAATAAATAGAATATATTCTGCTATGTGTAGAACAATGGATTACGAAATATGCAATATTATCTTCTTATATTGCGTTTTAAATAACCACATATTTTTTTTGCGACTCGTGGATATAAGGTTTTTTTTCACCTTTTCAGCTCCATTGAAGTCTATGGGAGAATGCGATTTTGCATTTGTGACTTTTCAAAGTCTGTTACAGCAATGTTACGAACATGAGAGCGCAAGCTTTTTACTTTCAACTCGTAATACGAGCACGAATCTCCAAATGCAAAAAAATACTTCTAGCGGGTTTAACATGCAAACATACAAACTACCACTCCACTCGTAATCTAAACCTGTGTTTATTTCCTTTAAACTGAACAAAGAAATAAGTATAATGCCAATTTAAGAGATACATCAAACTAGCATTTTTTTCTATTCAGAAGATAAATATGTCTAATCTCATTTTACAACTGATCATAAAATTTAGTATCTGCTTGCTGTTTTCTATACCTCAAAAGAATAAATCCACATTGAATGTATTATTATTATAATTTATTTGTAAAGCGCAGCCAAATTATGTAGTAATGTAGTTAGTTACAAACTGCAATCACTACAAACCATACGCAAACAGTTTTAAAGTCAAAATTAAGCTTCCAATATTTCTTTTTATATGTATCCTTTCTGAGGCACCAAATCCTAGTGAGCATGTGTAAAAGCTCACAGTGTATACATGTATGAGTCTGTAATTGGTTGATGGCTGTCACATGATACAAGGGGTATGGGAAAGTTGGAAATTTTGAAATTTGTCAGGGAAAATCTGCTGTTTATTTGAAATTCAGAGTAAGTGCTATTACATTCGCTTTCAATTGTGCATTTAAGGATCCTTTAACAGTTCTGCCTCAGATTTAGGGCTAGATTATAAGTGGAACACTAATTAGCGCTTTCTCTAGAATGCGAACTGCACTAGTGGCAAGCCTTTTGTGCTTGTCAGATTGAGCTGGTATTACGAGTTAAAAGTAAAAATATATTGCGCTTGCGCTAACCCGACAAGTGCAAAGAGCAGGTCTTACACTATCGCTAGTCCCCCATAGAAGTTAATGGTGAAAAAAAGTGGGGAAAAACACCCTACTCAAGCAAACCATAGTCAAAACATAAGCCCCTACTCTAATAACCCCTTAAGTGCCACATAGCCCACCACAAAGGCCCCAACACAAAGTAAAAGACTACACTATTAACAACTAAAAAAACAGCTGCCCAACACAAAGTAAAACATTAGGGGCGCGATCCGATAAACGGCGTAGTTTGCGGCGCAAGCGAGGGAACCCGCGTCGCCCGCAGTTTCAGCTCGCAACTCGAGCTATCCCATATACGGCGCCGTCAGTTGCTAACGTGCCGTAAGTCGGATAAACCAGCGATGTCCAGAAATCTGCGCAAGTACAAGTTTCTGGCGTCGCCAGTGACTTGAGCCACGTTAGAAACTGCCGGCGCCTACAAAACCTGACTAAAGTCTAAATCACCCGCACTGTCTAACACGCCTCCCTAACATAGCCCGACACGTCTAACCCTCTATCCGCTATCCCCCCTCTCTATCCTAACAATAAAATATGTATTAACCCCTAATCCGCCGCTCCCAAACCCCGCCGCAACCTAATAAAGTTATTAACCCCTAAACCGCCGCCAGCTATATTAAATCTATAACCCCCTAAAGTGAGCCCCCAACACCGCCGCCATCTACCTTACCTACCCCCTAAAGTGAGCCCCTACCCCGCCGCTATCTATTTTAAAATTATTAACCCCTAATCTAATCCCCCTACCCCGCCGCCATCTATATTAAATTATTTAACCCCTAAAATACTAAACTATCCCTACCACTAAACCTAAATCTAACCCTACAAATAGCCCTGAAAAGAGCTTTTTGCGTGCCATTGCCCCAAAGTAACAGCTCATTACTTTAAAAACAAAATCAAAACCCTAACAATAAAGCCCAAGATGGTACTCACCAAAGATGATGATGGTGACGCTCCATCCCGGCGGAGGTCCTTCTTTATTTCGGCGGCAGTCCATCTGCTTATCTTCATCACATTCTATTGGCTGATTTGAATTTGAACATGCATATCTACCAATAGGTATGCAACGGTACACCTATATATAAGAAATATCTTGCATTCCAAATTCACAGTGTGGCTGGTGACCGCATAAAGAGGACTTCCGTGTTCAAGCTCTGAAGATGAAGACCACCGCCGCCGGGATGAAGATAGAGCCCTCTATCATCATCTTTGGTAAGTACCATTTTGGGCTTTAATGATAGATTTATTTATTTTTGGGGTGTTTTTTTAAGTTTTAAGTTAAGGCTATTTGTAGTTTAGTTTTAGAATAGGTTTTTTGGGGCGGTGGGTTTTTTATTTTGGGGTTTTAGAATAGGCATAATTCCTTTTTTTATTTTTGATAATTTTTTTGTTATTTTCTGTAAGATTAGGTTGTTTTTTTTTGTAATGTTATTTTTTTTAGTAATGTTAGTTTTTTTAAATTTTAATAGAAATGTTAGGTTTTTTATTTTAAAAGGTAAGATTAGATTTTTTTAACTTTCACAGGTAAGTTATTTTTTTAAAAGTAGTAAGGTTATTTTTTGGTAAAGGTTAGTCTATTTTGGGTTATCTTAGGGGGTGTTAGGTTAGGGGATTTAGATGTTAGTGAGTTATTTTGCATTGGGGGGCTAGCGGCTTAGGGGTTAATAGTATAGAGGTTTAGTTTGCGATGTTGGGCTTGGCGGTTTAGAGGTTATAGTGTAAATAGTTACTTTGTGATGTGGGGGGCTGGTGGTTTAGGAGTTAACAGTGTAGAAGCTTACTTTGCAGTGGGAGTGTGGCAGTTTAGGGGTTAATAGTGTAAAGAGGTAGTTTGGGATGTGGGAGGGCAGGCAGTTTAGGGGTTCATAGTGAAGTTTAGTGCAACTGTTTCAACCGGACAAACTCTTTATTCAACCTTTAAGGTTGCGTAAAAATTTTGAGTGGTAAATGTGATTGCATTTGCACAATCCCATTTACTTTAAACTTGTAATACAAGTGCATATTATCACTCTACGCTACCCATAGAAAATATTGGAGCATAAATTACTGAGTTTGCGCAAACAAATTTGAGGTATTTTAAGCAGCGTGCTGCTTGTAATATGGATTTGAGAACACTACCTTTTTATAGCGCTCCACTCTTAGGGGTTAATTTATACACTGTCGGCATACGCTGTTGGCATTTATCATTGAACCAGCACTTCTTGTTAACTGCTGGTGCAATGCCGCCCCCTGCAGATTCGCGGCCAATTGGCCGCTAGCATGGGGGTGTCAATCAATTTTAATTGATTTCTATCCGCGGCCTCAGAGCAGGCGGACAAGTTATGGAGCAGTGGTCTTTCGACTCGCTGGAAACACGGGTTATCAAGCTCCATACAGAGCTTGATAAATTGACCCCTATATCTGGTAATTAATGTGTAAAATGTAGCTATCATCTAGTGCTCTTTGGAGAGAAAAAAAACTATTTTATCTGAGTATTATTTCCAGAGCTTTTTATGCTTAAGCGCACCAGAACTGTCTAACGTCCTTGCATTTAATTGACTAAAACATGGAAAATATGGAAATCCAAATTAAACTTTCATGATTCAGATAGTACATACAATTTGTAAAAAAAAATCCCAGTTTACTTCTGTTATGAAATTTACTTCTTTATCTAGGTCTCTATGGTTGAAAAAGTCCCTTTCCCTAAGGACATACTGAGGCTCAGGAGTGTGCATGTGCCTTGAGCACAATGGATGCAGTGTGTGTAGCAATGTTATAAAAGAAACCTGTATGGAGAGCTTTAGCTTCAGCAGTGTTACATGACAGAAGGTAAAACCTATAGGTCTGTCTTCACTTGCTAATACTCACACACACACTATTTGGATGTCTCCTATGAAACAGATGCATTCCCATTATTAAGCAGTGCTTCAAGCTATACAGATTAGTTTACCATATGTTTTACCATAGAGTGGCTGAAGCAACTGAACTCCAACACTCCCTCTACAGGTTGGTTATAATATTGCTACAACTACTGAACCATATTTTTCAATTTATCTGTAGAAAAGTTTCCCAGCCAAGTATTCTGTCCGTCTGTGTTCAGAGCGAGTGGGCACCAACACTACCCACAGGTAATTGCATGTGCAGCCCCACCATCTGTTAAAAAAAGAAGGCTTGTCACTCACATCAGGCAAATTAGTCCTGGATGATGTTTCTCCTCTATGTCAGGGGTAGCAGAGAAGTTAAAGGGACACTGAACCCAAATTTTTTCTTTTGTGATTCAGATAAAGCATGCAATTTTAAACAACTTTCTAATTTACTCCTATTATTATTTTTTCTTCGTTCTCTTGGTATCTTTATTTGAAAAAGAATGCATCTAAGCTAAAGAGCCAGACAATTTTTAGTTCAGACCTCTGGACAGCACTTGTTTATTGGTGGGTGAATTTATCCACCAATCAGCAATAACAACCCAGGTTGTTCACCAAAAATGGGCCGGCATCTAAACGTACATTCTTGCTTTTCAAATAAAGATACCAAGAAAATGAAGAAAATTTGATAATAGGAATAAATTAGAAAGTTGCTTAAAATTGCATGCTCTATCTGAATCCCGAAAGAAAAAAATTTGGGTTCAGTGTCCCTTTAAAGGGACATAAAACCCAAAATTTTTCTTTCATGATTCAGATAAAATATACAATTTTAAACAACTTTCCAATTTAATTCTATTATCTAATTTTATTCATTTTCTTGTTATCGTTTATTGAAAAGCAAGAAGGTAAGTTGAGGAGTGTGCATGTGTCTGCAGCACTATATAGCAGCAGTTTTGCAAAAATGTTATACATTAGCAAGAACACTAGATGGCAGCACTATTTCCTGTTATGTAGTGCTGTAGAAATGTGCATGCTACCTATTTAGATATCTCTTCAACAAAGATGAAAGCAAATTTAATAATAGAAGTAAATTGGAAACTTTTTTAAATTGTATTCTCTATCTGAAAAACAAAAGAAAACTGTAGTTTTCATGACCCTTTAAGAAGCAGGTTGAGGTTGCAGACTTGCATGAGTGAGCCTTAAAGGGACAGTAAACACCTTGGTATTGCTATAAAAATGTTTAGCTATGCATAATGAAACAACTTTGCAATATACTTTCACTATTCATTTTGCCCCCTTTTCATGTAATTTAGCTCTGAAATTTGAGCAATTTCTAATACTCAGAAATTGAAATGCACCCTGCTGACTTTTCAAGGTCATCTCTGCTAGATATCTGTCCCTACTTGGCTTTAAATTATAACACTGCAAACAAATACTTTGTATACTAACTTTATGGTCGTGGATAGTCTGGTTTTCTGTGGACTAAAGCCCAGATTGGCTCCACCAAATAAGGCAAATGGTGGGTGGAGTTTGGCTACTGAAAAATAATTGCAGAAAAAAGGATGTTGATTTAGGGGGCCCCCTCTGAAGTAATGTTTGGTGAAACGCGTGTCAGGGGACAACCTTGCTTGCTGAAATTTGACGAATATAATAACAAATAATATATAGAAGGGAGGAATTGGAAGGGGCATTAACAGTGTAACTTTATAGAGTGAATTGAACAATAGTATAGTCATTATAACACACAAGGATAAGTGTACCTACTGAATATTATAATACCCCTAATCCGCTATGCACACTATAGACCCTCTTTCCAGTGACAATAACTAACGTTACTATTACTCCGTAATAAACCTAATAAAATTCAGTATAAGTGTTTTTAAAGTTTTAGTCAGTGCACTATTGTTCGGAACATTGTAAATATTTATTTTAAATTGTAAAGTTACATTTTAAGGGATTGAATTTACTCCTTTAAAGACACATTTCAAACTCTATTTCTTTTCATATTAATGTGATAGAGACTTTATCTAGCTGATCTTTGGCTGATATGCTATTCTATAGCAACACAACAGGAATGTCTTGCAAGTACACAGTGTTTACTACTGTCCCTTTAACCTCCAAAGGTGTCTTTGCAGCTTGATAACTGGAGGCCAAAGCAAACATTTAGTCTCCCTTTAAAATGTTTATTTAAGGACAGCAAAATAAAATTTCAATATTACTTATTTTGCCTAAATTTCTGTAAAATACCACTAAAAAGGTGTATGTTTCACTTCCTCTAGAGGCCAGAGTGTAAAATATCATACTTAAGTATGGTGACACTTACCTGAGCATGCAACATTCTACACAGTGATTGGTCAGAGCACAAGCTTATTTATATATTTCCCAACGGGCCACAGCAAAGGAGACCAAGAACATGGATTCCACTAGGCTTTTAAAATTGTGTATCATATCAGTGAAGCAGTGGAATTTATTAAAACAATTGTATTAAATTATTACAACAACCATATTGCCAAATTGAATGTTCTAAACAACTATATTCTGAATCATCTTACTCATTCAGAATACCTGCTTTTTACTTGAGGCCTCAGTTATTATGCAGAATATACATAACACAATGTCATATACCTTTGGTCTTACCGAGTTATATTTTGAATTTGGATCTTGGGTACATTTCTGAGATAAAACAGGCAAATTATTGTCCTGTACTTCTTTACCTTTCCGATTAATTCAGGAACCGATCTGTGGGTAAAAGGGAATTTGTTTTTGGTCTTCTTACTTCAGTTTATAATCTCTGTTTTTAGGTTTATCAAAGTGTTAATGATAAGAGCATTTTCCTCTTTACTTGTCTACTTTTTTTCCTGACTTTCTTCACCAGTTAGATAAGTGAATAATGGTGTATTTCTCTACGTGTTTTTAAGTAATCAATTTACAAATATCCAATAGATCAGTTATTTCAGGGGTGTGTGTGAAAATATTTTAGGGACATTGTTAAAAATCTTGAGAATAGAATTTTAGTTAACTTTTAGCCTACAAACCAGGACTTTACGGAAAAAATGTGGTTGCTTTTTCAGGAATAAAATATGTTGTTACTCTCATTTTGGACAATAAGACCAAAAACTATCAGATTCTCTTTTCCCGGATACCATTAGACCCTCTAATTATATTATTTAATGTTCCCCCAAATGTAAAATCTGCAAAACCTTATTTCAATTTATAATTATTGCGGCCAAATTGTTAATTCCCAGAAGGTACAAATCCGATATTGTCCCCAATATCTGGGAATGGAGAGAAAAGTATATATAAAAAAAAAATGTTTGAGAGATACTATCTAACACAATTCAATTTTATTATGGGACGGCAGATATATGGCAAAGCTATATATAAAAAAAAAAGGGGTAACCAATTGTATATTATTCATCTGGTGCTGAGGCTGATCACAGAAAAGTCCTAGCCCTGAAAACAAAACTTGCTCACACACATCTATTTTTGAGAGCTTGAGTTCCAAAACTCACTGGATTGTAAATAGATAGCTATTAACGTTACCTTGTGTTTCTTTTGCATTATAACGTTTATGTTTGTGTAGACTTAACCTTGGGTTTTCTCCTTTTCTTTTTTTCTGCATTGACATATATTGATTATAACTCAAGTTTATCATTTTCATATAATACCACTATAGATTAGACAATACTAAATTGTATTCCACAGAAAACAAAGACTTTTTATGGGATGGAACCGAGCTGTTCCCCTATCTCACTATACAGACCCTTATCAAACACATTTAGTTTTTTTTTATATTTTTTATTGAGTTTTAATCGTACATTTTATATTTATTGAAAGACATTAACAAAAGGAAAAACTTTTTTAACAAAATATTACTCATTTTTCCTGCTTAGTGTCTTCTCTTGAATCTTCCTGTTCACAAACTTAATTTACTGTTGCATACTATAAATTGATGTAATTAAGTCAATATCTAAGTTAATTCAATACTTAATAACCATTTCTCCAGCTTAAAGGGACACTCTACCCAAATTTTTTCTTTCGTGATTCAGATTGAGCATGAAATTTTAAGCAACTTTGTAATTTACTCCTATTATCAAATTTTCTTCATTCTCTTGGTATCTTTATTTGAAATGCAAGAATGTAAGTTTAGATGCCGGCCCATTTTTGGTGCACAACCTGGGTTGTCCTTGCTGATTGGTGGATAAATTCATCCGCCAATAAAAAAGTCCTGTCCAGAGTACTGAAACCAAAAAAAAAGCTTAGATGCCTTCTTTTTCAAATAATGATAGCAAGAGAACAAAGAAAAATTGATAATAGGAGTAAATTAGAAAGTTGATTAAAAATTGCATGCTCTTTCTGAATTACAAAAGAAAACAATTGGGTACAGTGTCCCTTTAACCAAACAATTTTATGTGTGTCTCTTCTATGTGGTACATATGTTACTCTAACTTGTATTGTTGAAAAATTGCTTAAATATAAAAAATAAAATAAATACTGTTGCTGTTGTACACTATTAAATTAGCACAACTTCATTTTTCATCACTATCTAAATTTCTTTTCTAAAATGTGATTATTAAACTAATTATCAATATGAAGTAAATTTCCATACTATGAAAGCACTCCCCTGTGGAATTTATTATAGTTTTCTAGGTAAATGTTGCAGTGTATAGAATGAGTATAGATCACCCAGTTACTGAAAAATATACCATGACTTTCCTTTACTGTATTAGTGTAACAGAAATAATAGAAAAATCCTATGAATTCCAATTTTGAAAACACATCATGTTTTGTTGTTGTTTTCATAACTTTAAGGAAAGCCTGCAATCTAATTTTGTCATTTTTTCCGCCTGGGAGGCCTTGCCTTTATCACAATAGATGCATCCCAGCTGCTGGGCCCTCTGCAAGGATTCATAGCAGCTCATGACCTACCTACTATTTATCCTCTTCGTATTTATCTATGCACTGAATTGTAAACTCATCTAAAACTCTTATGTTACAATATATTTATTGACTCTATGGTTGATTTTTCTGGTAATATACATTGAATCTTTAACAGTACTATAAGATTAAAGTATCAATATAAAACTGAATTCCCAAAGGGTCATGAACAGCTGTTTAAATGTGCATTGCATGTGCAGAGACACTATATATATATATATATATATATATATATATATATATATATATATATATATATATATATATATATATATATATATATATATATATATACAGAAATTTTCACAAATCCACTGTTGCAGACTAGTAAGATCCCCCCATTTAACACCAATTGGACTAAAGGAATTTTTTTTTTTTTTTGAGTGTGAACCTATATCTGGGTGATTATTATTATTAGACAAAACTATATATGACTGAAGTTTTTGTGCCAAACACTACTTGATGATACATCCATGATAAAAAGAAATCTTTATCTAAATCCAAGCCACCAATAAAACATGACTTAAAAATATTGGCACACTTGTCATACCACTATATTATATGGCACTAAATAAAAAGTATGCAGTGCTTCTTTATTTATACAAATTGCAGTAATAATTTCTTAATTGAATCAATAATAATAGGAATCAGCCCAGACAACTGTAACTATGCTTGGAAAAAAAATGATCTTTGAAGATTATCTCTCAAGCACTGAGAACATACTTATGTGTTCATAAAATACATATCCCTTGTTTGCCAGATGGTCAGTGGATGACCGTGTGCAACAGCCGCATAGTCCAGTGATTTTCAACCAGTGTGCTGAGGCTCAGTGATATACCCTGACAGCTATTGAAATGTGCCTGGAGTCAAAGGAATAAAGGAGCCAGTTACAAAACTTACCAGGCTTGCATTATTAAATCATTCTTGAAGCAGTATTAAAATATTAATGTCGGTTTAGCTTATATATAATTTTACTATATTTCCAAATGTATTTATAAATACTAAATGCATGTAAATAAATGATATTGTCAATCAGTTTAGATGTTAAATTAGTGTGACATGTAACTATATTTGTTGTTGTGTTTTCTGTATATCTGGGTAGCATATTCAGGAGTAATTTGAGGAAGCACTTCTTTACAGAAAGAGTGATTGATTCATGGAATAAACTTCCACAAGAGGTGGTAATGACAAACACTGTGGGGGACTTTAGGAATGCCTGTAACAAGCATGAGGCTATTCTACAAACTAGATAAGTTTATACTTTTAGGAAATATTGGGCAGACTTGCTGGGCCTATGGTTCTTATCTGCCGTCAATATCTATGTTTCTATCTAAAAAAAGCAAGGTTAGAAACCACTGGCGGATGAAGGTAACAGTTCTATATATTGCTTCTCTAATGCTAGTTTATGTGTGTAAGCATATACATAAATACATGTTACTAAGCATTTATATACAAAAGTACCATAGGTAGATCTTTTGTTAAACCGTCCTGTTTGTTGGAGCCTTCTAACAATTCTCACCCTTTAACATACTTGACTATGGCATATGGAACCTTCACAGGCTACAATAAACTTGGTGTTCTCCATGCGTTTGTGTAAGGGACATACAGATAAAGTCAAACACCATTCACTGCATTGTTTCTTGTATAAACGGAGGGTGTCTAGCTGCATCTGAAGACACCAAGGTCAGGCTGGGATGACAAATGGGATGATGTAGCTTCTCAGGAGGCAAAGATGCAGGGCATGATTTTTTTTTCTTGCACCAGAGATCCTGTATCATCTATACCTACCAAACTGCCACTTCACTCTTGGAAGAATCTAGTTACCAACCCCTTCAATGTCAAGGCCTTATATCTTCCACTTCTCAATTTTTGAGAATGATTTATAACTGCAATATGGAGTTGAGAGAAAACAATGGTAAAATAATTGAACCACTCGAGAAGTTATTACAACAGCACAAATGGGGAAAAAAAACCTGAAAAAAATATTTAATTTCTATTTTTTCCATGTTAGCAAACATTTAGTGTTAATTATATAAAAGAGAAAAAAATATGGAAAAAAAACGCTATGATCTTTTCGTGCTTTAACAGAGCAGCTTTCAGCATTTATACTGTACTCCTAGAAATTTCCTAGACAGCAGAACGAGCTGTGACACTCACTCATTACTTGGAGAAATGGCCTGCCAAGATTTTATTCCCCTACATTGACTGTACGTGTTCAGAATGGAAGTTACATTGTTACCAAGCTACATTTTGGATACTACAGTTTTTTTTCCAAAATACATGAACCAATGCTGTTAATGGCATTCCATAGCTCCTCCCCCTTACACTAGTCACATAGCTCCCTGGAAAGACATTGTGAAACTAGATTTAAGAATAAAAAGACAACACCAATCACGTTTAAGGGTTCAGTTCCAGCTGATTTTATTTCCTTTAAAAAAACAAAAAGTTATTTACAGAAGGTATATCAACAATCTGACAGGCAGTGAAATAGACATGATTAGCTGGCATATTTTATGCCTCAAATCTTTGCTGCAGCTTGATGGCGAGACAAAATTATTTAATACGGCATATTGCACAGGATGGATTACAAAAAAGTTTTAAAAAATTATGTTAAAACAGACCTGCCTCAATAAGGTAAAGTCCTAGTGCCTGTCATGTAATACATAAACACACATTCTTTTTTTTTTGTCTTTTTCTTTTTTTGCTTATCATAGTAGACTTAAAATGTACAAAGATGTCTTCAATTTTTGTTTTTAATCATAAAACACAACAGCTAGAAACCTGAATACATATGCTATCATCATGCCAAAGAGAGACTAAAACAATTATAGTTTAGCGACAAGTATAAAGGATTAAATAGTCAAATACAAGAATGAAAACGCAGTACATAGTGTCGCGAACTCAAATCGGCATTTAGATAGATCCAGTGGTTTAAACGGCACGGTTTATTTTTTTTATTTTTATTTTTTGAATTATAAAAAAAGTGCAAAAATGTGGTCAAAGTTTAAAGCTACAGAATCCCTTTTTTGCTTATTATGTGCACTGGTTGCTTTAAAGCATCTGAATACAGACTAACTTAGCTAACCTTTCTAAGATAAAAAGGACAAACAAGCAATTCTTACAAACTACAAATCATCAAAAGGATTAGAAAATTTGAACGTCTAAAAGTAAAGGAGACTGGCTGAGCAGTATAAAACAAAAACACCACGTGTGGCTCAATGTCCTATCACTGTCTGTATACTGTAAAAAGGCAATTAAAATATTGTTCCCTTCTCCTCTTTGGAGTCTGCCATGCAGAAACAGTGCCAAAAATTAATGTGCTGTCAGGGTTCCACCAAGGAGATGGCTGCACAAAATAATAAAAATATCTTAAGTATAGTAATAAAGCGCTATATAAATACTACATATGATTAATACAAGACATTATTTTTGTATTCTCAAACAATATACAGTGTATTAGGAATAAACTGGAGGTGTGAACACAATATGAGTGCACCAGGCTGTAAGGGATGCTGTGACTTTAAAATAAAAAGCCTGCAGATTGAAGTGTGTGTAAACATGGAGAATTAGGCTGGTTCAAATTTTTATTGTACGAGATATCAACCAGCCGCCCTGTGTTTTTAATATTGTCAGGAAATCCAAAACAGCGATTGACACCGATTAAAACACCCCCTTTATATATTTTTTACAAAAATACACTGAGAAAATAATCAAACGTTTTCATCTCTTCTTTCTTTTTTTAAAAGTGTCAAAAGTCTACATTTAAATATAAAAAATTAAAAGTTAAAACTCTAGCCCTTCAGTGAAGGAGACATAAAAATGGAGTGGGTAGGGAAGGAGTACTACCAAACAAAATGAAAAATATTTTTTTGTAAATAATAATAAAAAAAAGTTTGGCCAGTATAAATAGATCTACGTATAAAATGGCATTTGATTACATTTACAACAGGGGGAAACAATGTGGATCACCAATGAAAAAGATAACAAAAACAATCTGTCATTTACACCTACTGAATAATAACATACATACTCTGAGAAAATTTTGGTCCTGAATTATTTGTAAGTCCAGCACAGATTTGAGTTGCGTTTGAATCCTTAAAGAGTTAAAAATGAGAAAAAAAGCTGGTGATTTTTGTAGGAATCAAACATAGCGCCATCTATCTGCTTTATATTATCCTAACACTAAAACTGTTCAACAGTCTTACAGAAACCTTAAAAAGATAGACAGGATAACATGCTATATTAACCCACCAGTGAAATAATCCAACACCATCACGATTCTGAGCAAGAGAAACACATTTTTAAAAGAATCGCCCTTTCCCCCCTCCCCAGTACCACATAAATATGTAACTTGGTGTAGTTCAAAAAGCTCTGCCTTCCTTTCCAAAATAGTGTCCTTGATAAAAAGTCCATCCTTTCAGGAATGGGTAAAGAAAAAGCTGGGTAACCCAAAGGGGTGCCATCCTTCTTCAGACGTGCAAATCCATTACAGTCCCATAACTACTAAAATTAAAAATAAAAAAATCCCTAATCCTCTAGACTGACTCCCAAAGAGGAAAAGGGGGTTATGGGGAGGTTATTTCTGGCGCCTCTTCGCCCACCTAAATGATGTCAGTCTCTTTTTCACTTTAAGTATCTGCTGCCCCTTCCTCTCCTCTCCTGCTGGAAGGTGTGCAAGCCTGCTGCTGTGAGGGAGAGTCCAATCTCTCTCAGGCTGGGAAGAAAGACAATTAATGCTGCTAAAAGGACTGCTTCTTCCTCTCTTCACACATTTCATTATGAATATTACTTCAGCTCTTTAATATTTTTTAGATCTCATTGTGTCTTCTTTTATCCAAGTGTTGCAGCCCCCAGATGAACCCTATTAATGCTGCATTAGATGCTCACACCTCCCCAGTCATGCAGTACCTACATAGACTAAGGGGGCTGTTTTTGTGGGAAGGTTATTAAATGGGGGTCCTCACACAATGGGCTGCTAAGACAACAATCCCTTTCATATTACTGTATTTTATCTAAGTAAAGCAGAGGTTCAGTCAGTTAGTTTCAGCAGAGAGCTCTTCCTGCTCTTCTCTCTCTCAGTGGATGCTTCATGACTGTGGGTCATTACCCCCCGTCTATCTGGGCTGCCTAGCTCAGTAGGTGAACACCAGGTTGGAAATGCTGGATTCCAGCCAGTCCCCTGAGATCATCTCACTCACCTCTGGGGTGCAATAGTCCGGGAATTCGAAGTGAGAGCCCGAGCCCGGTTCAAAGTTAAAGTCCAGGTCCCTGTCCAGGGCGGATGAGCTGAAGCTGCCCAGGGACATGCTTTCAAAGCCCGGGCTGGGGTTGAGTTCCAGCAGCTCATCCTCCAGTTCCTCGTCTGAGGATGAAGAAGAGGAGGAGGAGGATGCTGAGGAAGGCGAGGATGCAGCCGAGGAGGAAGAGTGGGAGGTTGATGGGGCCGGAGAGGATGCCCTGGGGTATCCGCTGTGCTCAGAGGGGGAGTCGGGAGAGTCGTGCATGGAGCCGCCTGCGTCCTCATACAAACTCAGCGGGTCGCTGGGCTCGGCAGAGCTGCTGCTCAGGGTAGGGCTTGCTGGGACGGCAACTGGTGAAGAGCTCTGGTAGCCCGAAGCACCAAAAATGTAGACACGGTGCTTTGGCTTCTTGTCCAAACTTCCCTGCTTAGAGCTGGAGGCTGCGGTCCGGGACTTGTAAAGCGAATGGTGGTCCAGCATACACGGCTGTTCCTGGAAGGCTTTACCGCTCAGCACCAGCTTGCCCGGCTGCTTGCTGCTGCACAACTTGGTCCCGCTGCTCTTCTTCACGGGGGTCTTGTTGCTGGCGCTGCAGCTGCTATTACCCACCGGGATGCTACAGGACTTCTCCCCAGGCTTAGAACCGCCGGACTTCACCTTCTTTCTGGGACGGTACTTGTAGTCCGGGTAGTCGGCAATGTGTTTGAGCCGCAGCCGTTCTGCCTCCCTGATAAAGGGGATCTTGTCGCTGTCCTTGAGCTGCTTCCAGCGCTTGCCGAGCCGCTTGGAGATCTCAGCATTGTGCATATCTGGCGACTGTCCCATAATTTTTCTCCGCTCTATCTGCGACCACACCATGAAAGCATTCATGGGTCTCTTTATATGCCCGCTGGGTGTCTTGCACCAGCTCGGATCATCAGCTTTTCCTCCGGTGGAAGCTGTAGCACCCGGCGTGGGAGAACATGCCATGTCTAGCTCGATGCTTGCCCCAGAGTCCGAGCTCTCCCCGGCCAGCAGCTCCTCCGGGTTCTCTGTTTTGATACTTTGCTGTACCATGATGCTGTTATCAGAGAGTTTAGTTATTAATCCCGTGGTTGCAATCTGTCTGCTCGCACAGACAAGTGAGCTGGCACTTGTACATAAAATATAAGCAGTTCATATAATAACAATCAAGTGCCTGAGTCAAGGTGAAGAATTGTTTTTTTTTTAAAAAAGAAAACAGATTACAACAGTCTTTTCTCCTGAAGTAGTTCCAACCTGAGTCTCTTATAGTTTAGGACTGTGATTAAGAGCAGAGCAGTTCTCAAGCAGTCTCTCACCCACGTTTTTTTCCTCCTGCCGTCACTCGTGTTTCAGTTTTTTTTTTCCTTTCCCTGCAGCAGTTGATTTCAGTTCACGAGCTTTTTCCTCGACATTACATTGGAAAGCATAAACTCTGCACAGTCTGCTTGCAAACTCTGAACAGTCTGCTGATTTTTTTTTTATTATACTGGTCCGATTCCAAGGATGCAAGGAAGACTTGCGGATACAAAATGAAGAGTAAATGTTCATTAAAAAAATCCAAAATTCCGCGTAGAAAAGCTTGGAGAAACGGTTTAATATACTTTTTATCCTGGTTTCAGTAAGGGGTGCTTAAAATTGACGGTCACCCCTGGTTACAATTGTAATAAACAGATGGATATGTATATTTTGTATATGTTTTATGTTCGTTGGGGCCCCCACTTCTCACAGTTTCTCTCTTTTTCTGCAGCTAAAGAGCGGTCCTCAATTCCGCCTCGCGCCGCTTTATCCCTTCCCCGAACGCAGACCCGGCCAATCGCGCACTGTTTCCAACGCTTCCTCGTGCCAAACCCCGCCCAGCTTTGCGCTATTGGACGGGAGCGCGATGCAATAATAATCACCGCGTGCAATGAGAAGCTCCAAAGCTGACCTCATTCCAATTCACAGAGCAAACTTTTTCTTCTCCTTGCTAAGGGGCCGGGAGGAGTGGAGCTGCACATTTTTATTCCTCACCTCCTCCTTTCCCTTAAACAGGAGGGATGGTGGGAGGCATGTATAGATCTATATGTATTCATATAGTGTATATTTCTATATATTCCTAATAAATGTGATAAGGTGATTTTTGTTAAGGTTTTTTTAAAACATAGAAATAATTGCAATACCCTAAGTGCAACCCTCTTGTCACAAGATTACACGCACTCTCTGTCCGTAAACGGGTTAACGTCAGAATTATCATTTCGCCCCATCACATGTCATCTTGCAAGCGTCCGAAAAAAATAAATCACTCGAGGGTACAGGTTTCATTGTGAACTGAATGGAACTGTACTGCTGCCACCGAATGTGTACAGTCACACCCCTTTTTCACATTCAACCTCATGCTGCAATGTTTTAATACGGAATAGCGTGCTTGTTATTTCTTATCATTGAAATACATCCGTTCTTAAAGAATAAAAAATAAATCGTATCTTTCCCAAAGATTTCTGCCTAAAACTTGATTCCAGATCAACCCGCTATACATCTTGAAATTATTTTTATAGCAAAATGATACAATATACACCTCAGTGTAAATAATATATTCAACACATATGTTGTCACGTATTTATTACATTATGAATCATTGACAGATGCAGTATCTTGTCTACCAGATCCCTTTATACACCTTTAACGCCTAATTATCTGTACAACCCGCCCCCAAATAAATCTCGGCAGCATCCTACAAGCACTTTCTTTATACAGCACTTTCTCCCTGTCTGCATGTATCTGGCACAGTGCATTGAGCATTTCTAGCCATGTCTGCTCTATTACAAGCAGCAGCCGCCTGCACACGTGCTCCTCCAGTGGAAGTTTCCCTCAGGCCAGGAGGAAGGAAAGGGAAGGCGGCAAGCAGCGGCGGGTAACTGCTGCAGAGGGAAAGGGGTGGGCTTGGCTACAGCTCTGTCTCCCTCCCAGTCTGCTTGTCAGCCTGGGAGGCGGGACTGCATGGCGTGGGGGGCCTGCCTTGTTTACACAATGAGGTGGCTCCGCCTCTGCCAAGGGAGGGAGGTGTGTGTGAGCCGTCTGGCTGGGTGTCTGAGATGGGGGAAGGGGAGACTAGGCTGCTGCTGCTGAACTCGAGGCGGCTGAGGTCAGCTTGAACAGTCTGCACTGATTGCACAGGCTCCTTGTCGCTATAACTCATAGCACGGCCTATATCTGAAAAGGAGACAGGGGCACAGTGACATCAGAGCACTGTGACATTAACCCCTTGCAGACATTTGACAAGAAACATGCTCTGTTTAAAATATATATATATATTCACACACAAAGAAGCTTTTATTAACAACAGTGAATTTCGTTCAGTCACAAATATTTATATAATAATAAATGTATTATTTGTATTAAGGCTGACGGTGCACACTAGTATGTCACATCTGTATGAGACTGTCAAGGAAAATTGGGGGTAAAATGCATTTATAAGACACGCACGGAAATATATAAATGTTCACAGAATGTATTGACTTTATTCTAACCTTTAGTATGATTTTTAGGTGTATGAAGAAAACATAATAAAGGTGTCATAAAGCATACGTTTGTAACACTGGTTGGAAGCATGGCAACAAGCTTTACTGTCTGTAACACGCCCACCATTCTGAAGAGAGGAGGGGAGCAGGGATGATCTGATTCTTCTTATTTCTAGGCATCTCAAAGCCATGGCAGCAAGATTATGGTTTGACTGCATGGAAACAGGCTTATGATTGTTTTGTACGCCCATGCAGCTTTAGTGATGTTAAAATCATTTTTTTTTCAGGACAGGTTGCTTGCTTCTGCGTGGAAACAACATTATTATTTGCTGCCTGGTGTATTCTGCCCATTGGATTGGATTAAAAATCTGTGTTTAAATGGTTTGTAAACAAACGTATTATAGTGCCAGTTGCAGGGTAAAATGTTGCAACCATGTGATAGTTATTTTATCAACAAGACACATGGATAGTTTTAATTTTGAGTCTGATGAGTGTGACAGATTAACACAGCTTCTTCAAATTTTATGTAACCAATCCACAAAACAATATTAATGCAAATATTGCACTGACTGCGAGGACGAAAATATAAAAACTCTAAATGAATAGCTCCTCTGTATATATTTATGCAGGTGGTAATGATTATTAAAGCGTTTTTTTTAGTGGAGTAAGCAAATCTGTGCACAGAGCTCGTATGCTTTGACATACAGAGTACATGCAAAAAGTCAGCAAAGCAAACGTAAGAAAATGCCACTGCAGTTCACAAAGCCTTGTCCTTATTTCCCCCATTTTGTTTCTATTTGTTATTTTAGTAGATTGCTTATGTTTGTCCTGGGCGAGGGTAAGAGTTCACACAAGGTTGCTTCAAGCTTGCAGTGTCCTGGCTGCAGCGGAGAGGACGCTTGGTGGCAGCGACGAGCCTCCTCCTGTTAGAACAACAAGCAGCATAGAGGAGACTGAAGGAGTGCTGGCAGGTTCAAGGCTATACTGGCAACTAGAGCAGTGTCAGTATTATAGCAGTTGTCAGTAGGAATTGCTCTGTCAGTAAACCGTCCTTCAACAACTTGGCTGTCAGAGAACGCATTGCAGCCGCCATTGGCAATTCCAAATGTTTAAGGGAACAGTACAATTAGTGAAACACCAAATGTATTTAAGATCAGATGCTCTTTACATGGATAATCTTACACTTTATATAGATGGTTAATGTAACAGTTCTTAATTACAAGGTGTGCTGCATACAATGTGCTAAATGTCACCTTATTTCATTTTTCATGTGAAAATCATAGTGTGAAATTCACTTCTGTATTCCCATGATTGTTCCCCCCAATATTTAACCTTGTAGTCTGAAGACAAACTGGATATTTTAATAGTATATCTGTTTAGAAAAATATAAATGTATGTGATATTGGGGTCCCTTTATACCAATCTTTTGAAACATAATTAAATATAACGGATTCCCGAGAGGCATTATGTTTTTTCAATATTTTCTTTCCTGTGGTAGATTATAATTTAAAAGTAAAGAAAAAGACAATCATTTTATTCCCTATAGGGTAGTGAATCCTAATTTCATATTTGTCCACTTTTACTTCTTACAAGTCTAACACTAGCGGTTTACTGGAAATTTCTAGCTCTGTTCATACATGTTCTGATATTATCAAATTGTGTTCATCTAGGTCCCAGTAGTGCATTGCTGCTCTGAAGCTGACACTAACTCTGTGTTTAACTTATTTGCAGGAGATAGACACATTGTTATATGCAAGCGATAGTACAATAATAAACTTTCCTAACGTGACTGCATTTTATTATTACATTTTCATGTCCCTTTAAGTTTAGGCTGTACCCTAAATGTTTATCACCGTTAATGTGTTCCCAATGGTCCTTTTTACCTGCTGCAGGGGGTTTAATTGTTTGCAAACAACTACGCTATCTTTGTTATTTGAAATAGCTACTTTTGCCTGTTGTATCCCCACCTACATTGAAAATATGAGTAACAAATGTTTACTCTATAGAAAAGCTATGCAAATAGGAGACAAAAGCACTGATTAATAATCTCCCAGTGGGTGGTATGAAGGTGAGAGAGTGTTTGTATGTGAAATAGCTACTGATGTTTACTCATAACCCCAGCCATTATTAGCACTTTAATACCTAACATAATCCCCTAGGGCATGTTCATTGTTTTAAGCATGTCCTAGGGCAGACATCCTCAAACATGGCCCTCCAGAGGTTTTTGGAACTACATTTCCCATGATGCTCAGCCAGCTGATATTTACATTTCTAAAACTCATTATGGCACCTCACAGTACTTACAAGACTCCTTATATAATATCACCAAATCAGAGAGTTTATGATCATCAGGCCCTTCATCTCTTCTCATAAAAAAGATGTATGTTGAAGACAGTTTGCCTGTTTTCTGCAACCCATTTATTTCCAAACTCGTAATCTTCAATATGTGAGGCAGTACTGCACACGACTTAGAAATTTAATGTGTGATTTATAGATTTGTGTATCTAATACTGGGTAAAATACTCAAGCAAGGAAAGCTGCTTACGTGGATGTCCTTTATTCATTTTCACTATAACCAGTGATGTTTCGATTAAAGGGACAGTCTAGTCAAAAAATAAACTTTCATTATTCAGATAGGGCATGTAATTTTAATCAACTTTCTAATTTACTTTGATCATCAAATTTGCTTTGTTCTCTTGGTATTTTTAGTTGAAACTAAACCTAGGAGGTTCATATACTAATTTCTTAGCCCTTGAATGCTGCCTCTTATCTGAATGAATTTTGACATTTTTTCACAACTAGAGGGTGCTACTTCATGTGTGCCATATAGATAACATTGTACTCACGTACGTGGAGTTACCCAGGAGTCAGCATTGATTGGCTAAAATGCAGGTCTGTCAAAAGAACAGAAATAAGGGGGCAGTCTGCAGATGCTTAGATACAAGGTAATCACAGAGGTAAAAAGTGTATTAATATAACAGTGTCAGTTATGCAAAACTGGGCAATGGGTAATAAAGGGATTATCTATCTTTTTAAACAATATACATTCTGGTGTATACTGTCCCTTTTAAGTGATGTTTGAGATGGTGCATACCTGATTGACTAGAAACTAAAGTTATAGGAGCGCCAAACAGGCTAATATATGCAAACAGGAAATAAACAATAGTCACGGGGGCTAAGATACTAGTGTACTAATATACTTGACATGTGGGTAAAATGTTAAAGCCTATTAAAGCATATAAAACATATTTATTAGAACCAGATCATATAAAATAAAATAAAAAAACAACAGAAGCATGTTAAAAAGCCAAGACCAGACTCAGCTGGAAGTGGTACTAATAAAAGTGCTGTGTTCAATAGTGCAGGACTATAGGTGTCCTCCAGAAAAATACATATAAAATGAAATATAGATATAAAAAAAATCCTGAAAAAGTCCTGATAATATATATATAATCATACCTCCCAACATTTTGCCCCCCCCGCGCAGCAAAAAATTGAAATGTGGTGGGCGGGTCTTAAAAAAATCATATGACCAATGTAATATAAATAAAATTCTTAATAAAGTCATATATTTTAATACACTTTGGCAGCAAATCAAACACAAGCTCAAACCACTGGTATGGCTATGTGAGCTATGTATTTAATTAGCCTTTGCAAAGACATTGCTAAATATTTTTATCTTAATTGGACATTTAATAATAAATTCTTTAAAACTGCTCTCTGCATTCCCCATTAATATTCTAGATTCTGGCCTTTAAAGTCAGCAAAAATGCACAGTAGCACACTTACACATGCAGATACACACACACTACATAGAATACACTTATACATGCAGATACACACACACACACTACATAGAATACACTTATACATGCAGATACACACACACACACTACATAGCATACACTTATACATGCAGATACACACACACACTACATAGCATACACTTATACATGCAGATACACACACACACTACATAGCATACACTTATACATGCAGATACACACACACACACTACATAGCATACACTTATACATGCAGATACACACACACTACATAGCATACACTTATACATGCAGATACACACACACACTACATAGCATACACTTATACATGCAGATACACACACACTACATAGCATACACTTACACATGCAGATACACACACACACACTACATAGCATACATTTACACATGCAGATACACACACACTACATAGCATACACTTACACATGCAGATACACACACACACTACATAGCATACACTTATAAATGCAGATACACACACACTACATAGCATACACTTATACATTCAGATACACACACACTACATAGCATACACTTATACATTCAGATACACACACACACTACATAGCATACACTTACACATGTAGATACACACACACACACACTACATAGCAAACACTTATACATGCAGATACACACACACACTACATAGCATAAACTTATACATACAGATACACACAGAGTTATGGATACAGATAGACACACACACTACATCATATATGGGTATCTGTAATTCATTGTGTGGGGTCCTGGGGTTGGCAAGCAAATTAGCTGGCAGTCTGCGGCTGCCACTGTTCGTTACCCTGGTATTAGCACTGCTCATTGTATAAAACTGAAGGCATGCTAGTATTATCACCAGGGGTTAGACATCATCACTACCAGAGGTAGGTTATAGAGGTCACCATTACCCGTGGTCAGAGTGTATACAGCCTTCTTACTCCTGCTTAACCCACACACCATTCCTTTCCCACAGGGATTATAACAGGTATCTAACCATGTGAAAGCAAAGCCAGCTGCTTCTGAGTATGGGCCCAATAGAATTTTTTTTTTTTTTTAATGTAGTTTAGTGCACAAGTATTACATTGTGTATAGCTGTAAAATAGACTAACAGTTTTACAGCATATGCATCCAGTGTATTAGATATATTCTATAGGTATATTAACATCGTTTTTGCAACTTCAAGGTGTTGTGTACACTGTTCCTGCAAAAATGGAATTTGAATTAAATTCACTTTCATTACAGTGACTACTTATGCACAGTGCTGTATACCATGTGACTAAAGGGAAATGAAAACTTCAGGTCATTGCAGAATAGTTGCATAATCTATACTTTTTAAACTGTTCACCTGAGCATTAAATGGAAACTCACACATTTTATTTGTAATTCAGACAGCGCATATACAATTTAAAAAAAAAGTTTCAAATTTACTTCTGTTATCAAATTTGCTGCATTTCCATGGTAGTGTTTGTTGAAGAAATACCTATGTACAGTAGCTGTTTGGAGCACTGCATGGTAGGAAATAGTGCTATCTAGTGCTCTTGCAAATGGATACCATTCTTACAAACTGCTGCCATATAGTGCTCCTGACTCGTGCACTTTCCTGAGCTTATGTCCCTGCTTTTCAACAAAAGATATTGAAAGAACAAAGACAATTTGATAATTCAAGTAAATTAGAAAGTTGTTTATAATTTCATGCTCGTCTATCTCATTGGTTTTCAAACTTGTCCTCAGGCCTTTGCAGGCCAGATTTTGAGGATATATTAACTAGAGCAGTGATTTTCAACCACTGTGCTTTGGCACACTAGTGTAGTGTGAGAGATCGTCAGGTGTGCCGCCGTGAATTTGTCCCTTTCTTGCTTAAGTGCACTCCAGAAGCCGGTAGCTGCTGCTACCCTACGCACTCATCTGGACACGCAGGGACTCTCTCAACTCCCACACAGTTCTCCGGAGGGTCAGGGCTCCACTCCGGAGATTTCACTCGCCTCAGCTGCATTACAAAAGTTCCTATCAAGGAGATCTGAGCAAGAGAAGACCCGTCAAGCCAGTGCGCATTTGGGTGGCGGCGCATGTATTTGAAGGCATCTCCTATCTGCTACGATAGCCACGAGGACTACTGAGAGATCTAATGAAAAGATATACAATACTCCGGAGGGTCGGGGCTCCACTCCGGAGGTCAAGCAAACAGCTGCAGTCCTTTTTTCTTCTCTCCCCCTGTTAAGGAGGCCTGTTAGTGCCGGGGGTCGACAACTCACATATCACTGTGGCCTACTCTGAGGCCTAGGAGCCTACATTCACTTTCCCAAGCTTCCGAATGGGGTAACTGGCCAGGAGGTACGTGTTACTTACAGGAGTCCGGATTGATAGTCGTCTTGAAGAATGGAGGAGAGTGCCGCCATTTTCTTTCTGTGTCTGCGGAGGTCTTTTGATCAATTGTGGTCTACACACTCCAACAGTCGCAGTTTACAGATCTACTTACCTCCCCTTCCTGGATTCTCAAGCTCTGGGAGAATTGCCCTGGATACTAATTATATTGTTCCAGCATAGAGAAGAAGACATCTGCTTTAACTGGGTGAGACCTTTCTGTTTACCATCATATGCATTTTATGCCATTTGCCCTCCTGGCTTAACTTTTATAATTTTTCAGTTATCAAACATCATAGCCTAATTGCCAAGCCCTGATGCTCTTTTGTGGGGCCCATATTTATGCTTATCCTACACTGATTGTGAAACTCTATACTGTGCCCCCAAGGCTCAGGGAAAAAAAGAAGAAACACATATAGTGAAGTTCTGTGGTTATGTGAAATTTACAGCAGAACCTAGAAAAGGTACTCACATTGTCTAGAGCTTCAAAATCAAGCTCTAGATATATAGGCACAGGAAACTCCTAATAGGAGGCAAGGCAAAGAAGGATGTTCCAGCTCCAAAGGATGAATCAGAAGTGGTTAAAAAGTATAACAAATTAATTAAAAACAAGTCACAAGGCATATAATGAGACTGTCCCAATCATAGACTACTACAAACAAAAGACTGTGTGTATATGACAATGTCCAATGAATGCTCTGTTAGTCCGGTAAGGAACAAGGCTCCGCCCCTTTTGTGACGTCACTACTCCAACGATCGTTTCACCAATCACAGCTTGGCTTTTAAAAAAAAGCCACAAAAGTCCGAGAGGGGAACAGCACCTGGGAGTGTGGAGTGTGCACGGTAGACCAAGGGCGCTGCCAAGCCCCAGACACATAGAAAAGATAAGCAAGGTCTCCAGCACTTTGTCAAACCAACTTTATTCAGACACAAATAGCAATTTGTGTCTGAATAAAGTTGGTTTGACAAAGTGCTGGAGACCTTGCTTATCTTTTTTTAAAAAAAAGCCAAGCTGTGATTGGTGAAATGATCGTAGGAGTAGTGATGTCACAAAAGGGCCGGAGCCTTGTTCCTTACCGGACTAACAGAGCATTCATTGGACATGCCAAGCTGTGATTGGTGAAACGATCGTTGGAGTAGTGACATCACAAAAGGGGCGGGCCCTGTTCCTTACTGGACTAACAGAGCATTCATTGGACATTATGATATACACAGTCTTTTGTGTTGTGACTTGTTTTTAATAAATTTGTTATACTTTTTAACCACATCTGATTCATCCTTTGGAGCTGGAACATGCAGTTCTCTCCCGCTATCAGACAGAGCAGGAGCGAGCTGCATTGAGTGTAATGGCGCCATCGGGCCAGGCTGTGACTAGACAGCTGCCCAGATGCGCTCAGGGGGAAAACCAGACCCTCTCAGTAGAGCAAGAGCGGTGGTCTGAAAAAGCCTCTTTTTTTATTAATCAAATTTCAGAGGCAATATTATGTTGCATAAAGTTTGGCTAAGATAATACTAGGGTTAAAAAATTGAGTAATACAAGAGTTGCTCTATTTGAGGCGGTGGGAAACACGAGAGGCAGCTTCTTCAGCCTGATGATCAACACCAACAAGGAATTTTGTTGTTTTTGTTATTTAACCTCTTAAGGACATATGACGGAATTTTTCCGTCATAAAACAATTGAGCAAACTGAAAGCTGTGTCCTTAAAGGGTTAAACAGTAAACACCTTGCAATTATAACATTGTTCTGTATTATTTTAATAGATTAAACTATATTAGAACAAATTAACACCTTATTTGCTGCAATAGTTTTTCTATGATCAAACTGCACCATCACTTTACTTATTTGGAAGAGCCAATCTGGACTTGAGTCACTTGCAACTGCTAGTGTATTACACCGTCTCCATTATTTAGACTAGTCAGGAAACAAAAAAAAATGTGGCCATGTTAGCTTGTAAAACCTGCCATGTGCTCTTTCAGTTTTCAGAACTAGAAAATCCAAAATTGTCTTAAAGGGACATAAAACCCAAAATTTTTCTTTCATGATTTAGACAGGGCATACAATTTTAAACAACTTTCCAATTTACTGCTATTATTTACTCTGCTTCCTTCTCTTGTTATGCTTTGCTGAAAGGTTTCTCTAGGTAAGCTCAGGAGCAGCAGAGAACCTAGAGAACGATTGTTTTTGGTTCACCCATGTGTTCAGTTAAAAAGCAGTAGTGCATTGCTGCTCCTTCAACACATGATACCAAGATAATGAAACAAATTAGATAATAGAAGTAAATTAGAAAGTTGTTTAAAATTGTATTCTCTATCTGAATCATGAAAGATTTTTTTTTGTGTTTCATGTCCCTTTAAATTACAGAAAAAGGGGGCAAAATAAATAAACTATATTGCAAATTTGTTTTACTGTATATAAATAAAGGGACATTTATTACTAAGTACATTTTATAAACATAGTATTGAGGCTTTTCCCAACTCGCTTTAGTCATGGATGGTGCCGTGTTTAAATTTGCCTTTAATTGTTTTTTCAGTGCTCATGTGTTTGCAATACAAAATGGTGGCATGAGGTGTATTAGTGTTTGAGAATTTAATATAAAATGGCTCAAGTGACATCAAAGTGTTTACTGTCCATTTTGGTGTATCTTATCCTCCCCCCCCCCTTTTTTTTTAATTATAAAAAAGTAAAGTAGCTCTTATTATAACTTACATCTAGCAAATGGCTTGCTGTGTTTAATGCACTTCGGAAGTAGTTTGATTTTGCCACTTATCTCTCACATAGAGGCCGAATTATCACATGTCTGTCGGACCTGATCCGACAGTGCAGATCAGGTCCGACAGACATCGCTGAATGCAGAGAGCAATACGCTCTCCATATTCAGCATTGCACCAGCAGCTCACAAGAGCTGCTGGTGCAACGCCGCCCCCTGCAGAGTCGCGGCTAATGGGGCGCCAGCAGGGAGGTGTCAATCAACCCGATCGTATTCAATTGGGTTGAATTGTGGCGATTCCTGTCCGCCTCATCAGAGCAGGTGGACAGGGTTATGTAGCTTGTGTTTCTGGCGAGTCTGAAGACTCGCCAGAAACACGGGCCCTCAAGCTCCTTACGGAGCTTGATAAATGGGCCTCAAGGTGTAGGACAGTCCTACACCTTGAGGCCCATTTATCAAGCTCCGTGTGGAGCTTGAAGGCCCGTGTTTCTGGCGAGCCTAACAAGGCTCGACAAACCCAGGAACCTGGGAGCCACTGGCTCCTATCATTTTACCCCTGGCTCCTAACTGTTTGGGTTATTCTCCATATATCTTTATACAAATCCAACTGTCTGGCTCCTCAAAATATGCCTGGCTCCTAATTTTTAAACAGATTTGTCAAGCACTAGGTTTAACAAATAACAGCCATATATATTTCGATTTTGCCACTCACTTTTTATATTTGGATATTTCCTATATCTTGTATCACTACAAAATGTTTGTGCTTTACAAAACTTATTATTTTGTTTGAGGGAATAGGGCCCTCAATTCCTCCTGTATGTGTTTGTAAAATTTTGTCTTGTCTCTTACAAGTTTGATATCATTGTTTTATTTAAATGATTTATACCCATGGACAGTTTTTATAAAACTTTCCAATTTACTTCCATTAACAAAATTTGCACAGTCTTTTTATATTTACACTTTTTGAGTCAGCAGCTCCTACTGAGCATGTGCAAGAATTTACAGAATATACGTATATGCATTTGTGATTGGCTGATTGCTATCACATAATGCAGTGGGAGTGGAAATAGACATAACTTTGAAATTTCTCAGAAAAAAATCTACTACTTATTTGAAGTTCAGTGCTATTGCATTGCCTTTTTATCTTGCATTTGTTGATTATGCAAATCTACTGTGTTTACTGGTCCTTTAAGCCTCAAAGTAACTATTATTTGGAAAGAAAATAAGTGTACAATGCTGCTGTTATATGTGTGTATATACCAATGTCTGAGCTGATGTATAATGCTAGTGGAGCTAGGTTTGAGACATTACAATCATCTGTTACCCATTCTGCTGGGCTTCCTGCGGCCGGGATGGCCTAGCAAATATGACACATATATATTGATATAGTTATACTTTGGGGTATTTTATATGCTCAACTACAATACAGTCTCCTAGAACACCTACATTAAGGTAAACAATAGCATTCTAGAGATAATTATGTCTATCTAAGGCGCAACATAAGTATATACTCCCCTAGTTGGGAAAGCCATATTGTTTATTTTGTGCTTTCATATAAGGGCAATCTAATACCCAGCATATCTACATAACAGGTCCATCTAGAGTGCCTGGCTTCGATAGCCATAGTTATATTTGTATACATGGGTGGAGCTGGAGCTGCTTAACTATGATAACTAATTTGCTACCAAATAGACTCATTTCGAGAGAGTTACATCATATATGGTTAGCCCTAAAAGAACATCTTACATTTAAAAAGTTACACCCAAGATCCCCAAGGAAAACTTAAAGGGACATGTCATACATAGGTCACCCTAGGGACTAGCGAAAACCTTGGTACAGTGGCTTTCATTTAGTTTCAATATTTTGACCCTTCTGTAACTGTGATCCTCCTAAATATCACTCCGCCCCCCCCCCCTTAACTTTTGGTTTATCTGATAAACATAGAATGTAGATTCCAAGGAACCTTCCCTTTTAACTTTAAAATGCAGTATTCTATCTTTAAGAAGCACGTACTTATAATGAGCATTGTAGGTGAGCTGAGAGTATGCGGCATATAAATAATACAATCACTAATAGGGATATTGTAATTTTGGGTGTGGATAATATATAAAGAATGTGTGATAATATTGTTGTTTTTACTCTAGATTAATATGTTCCCATAGTCTATATCTTGTCTTCATCAGACAGAATATTAATTTTGTCTATCACAAATTACTATCCAGAGACAGCTACTCTTTCATATGTTCTCATGCCGCCAGATTATTGTATGTCTCAACGTTAATAAGCTTCTTATACTTAATATTACCCCCTCCCTTATGTTTGATTGTACTATGCACTCTTTATACTAGATGTATTTGCTACAAATAAGAGTAATATGGTTCAATAGTGCTAAAAGGATCCAAATGGGACCCTATATTATAGAAACCGTCCTGCTATTCTTCGAAATGGATGTGTTGGAGGTCCAAAAGCAGCCTCACCTGTGTTATGGAGGTGGAAATCTGAGGATGAACATTTGATATTTTCCTTTCTCTTTTATGTTATCCTACAGGTACAATTGGGATTGTTGGCTGCATTATGGTATTTCACTATTTGCTGCAATAGTTTTTCTATGATCAAACTGCACCATCACTTTACTTATTTGGAAGAGCCAATCTGGACTTGAGTCACTTGCAACTGCTAGTGTATTACACCGTCTCCATTATTTAGACTAGTCAGGAAACATTAAAAAAAAATGTGGCCATGTTAGCTTGTAAAACCTGCCATGTGCTCTTTCAGTTTTCAGAACTAGAAAATCCACAATTGTCTTAAAGGGACATAAAACCCAAAATTTTTCTTTCATGATTTAGACAGGGCATACAATTTTAAACAACTTTCCAATTTACTGCTATTATTTACTCTGCTTCCTTCTCTTGTTATCCTTTGCTGAAAGGTTTATCTAGGTAAGCTCAGGAGCAGCAGAGAACCTAGAGAACGATTGTTTTTGGTTCACCCATGTGTTCAGTTAAAAAGCAGTAGTGCATTGCTGCTCCTTCAACACATGATACCAAGATAATGAAACAAATTAGATAATAGAAGTAAATTAGAAAGTTGTTTAAAATTGTATTCTCTATCTGAATCATGAAAGATTTTTTTTTGTGTTTCATGTCCCTTTAAATTACAGAAAAAGGGGGCAAAATAAATAAACTATATTGCAAATTTGTTTTACTGTATATAAATAAAGGGACATTTATTACTAAGTACATTTTATAAACATAGTATTGAGGCTTTTGCCAACTCGCTTTAGTCATGGATGGTGCCATGTTTAAATTTGCTTTTAATTGTTTTTTCAGTGCTCATGTGTTTGCAATACAAAATGGTGGCATGAGGTGTATTAGTGTTTGAGAATTTAATATAAAATGGCTCAAGTGACATCAAAGTGTTTACTGTCCATTTTGGTGTATCTTATCCTCCCCCCCCCCTTTTTTTTTAATTATAAAAAAGTAAAGTAGCTCTTATTATAACTTACATCTAGCAAATGGCTTGCTGTGTTTAATGCACTTCGGAAGTAGTTTGATTTTGCCACTTATTTCTCACATAGAGGCCGAATTATCACATGTCTGTCGGACCTGATCCGACAGTGCAGATCAGGTCCGACAGACATCGCTGAATGCAGAGAGCAATACGCTCTTCATATTCAGCATTGCACCAGCAGCTCACAAGAGTCACGGCTAATGGGGCGCCAGCAGGGAGGTGTCAATCAACCCGATCGTATTCAATTGGGTTGAATTGGATGTGTTGGAGGTCCAAAAGCGGCCTCACCTGTGTTGTGGAGGTGGAAATCTGAGGATGAACATTTGATATTTTCCTTTCTCTTTTATGTTATCCTACAGGTACAATTGGGATTGTTGGCTGCATTATGGTATTTCACTATTTTAAGTTTCTGTACCTATTTGATCATATGCCACTCCATTGTTATGGTACTTATCGCCTGTGTTTTTCTGTTATCTTATAATGGAATCCCTGTATGTTATTTTGTTTAATCCTCAATAAAAATATTTAAATAAAAAATAAAAAAAACTGCCTCATGTAGCAACTGTTTTTAAATGAGGATTAATATGTACAATTATAAAATCTCCCATTCATTTCTCTATTTTTTTTAACTCCTATAGCTGCACAAAGCAGAGAAATCCAGATGGTCTGATATGATAAAATACCTCCTATCTATCCAGTGTATTCTTCATTGTGACTCAATACCCTGGGGATTGGTGCTGGGTCACAGAGAAAATTGAAACAGTGGAAACTAAAGCCGGTAGAAACCAATCTGCTGTTTTGTTTTAAAGACTATATTGCACGCTGTCAGGATCAAAGCACCTGTTGAAGGTTTCAGGTTTGTGCTTGTTACTACAGGGCAAGGAGGAGGCAGACCAGATGGCAGGTGGGTTAGTGAGCAAGAAGCTTCCTTGGTGCTTGCCCCAGGCTCATGCTGCAACAAGAGAGAGTTTCAAAGTCATGTCTGATGTTAACTATTAAAACTGAAATTGTGGTATTTCCTGGGGAAATTGCATGAAGTCAAATACTTATTAGCAATATCAACATCTATCCCAGGTATTCTAGCTTCATTCAACTTTTTGTCAAACTATTATATCTTAATTCACTATCTTCATCATTTATTTTTATTTAGAGTTTGGGTCAGTATTTCTTTTAGTCAACTACTGAGACAGATTATTGTGTGTGGTTAGTATTATACTGGTATAGAACTGACAATGTTTAATATATTTCACAGTGGGAACTACTTTGCATATCTGATTAAAGTACAGCTACATAAAAATAACTCTACTATAGTTTTAAAATGGGTTCTTCTTTTTATATTTAAAGGGACATTAAAAAGTCTCTGTCATCTGTACAAAAGAGCAGCATCCAAATTGTTACTTCTATTTGGTTTATAACATATATATATATATATAATTATTGTGCATGAGGAAAATGCTGATTAAATTTCATTCAAAGCAGATACAGCTTTATCAATTGTGTACTTCCTACTAATGCTCATTGACTACCAGACACTTGCTATTAATGCTGATAGGCACTTCCTGTTAATGCTTGTTCGTTAATAGGTACATCCTGCTAATGCTAATTGATTAATATGGGCCGTTGATTAAAAGTCACCAACATGGAGAGAAATCGCACTGTTTTTTAGCATTATATTGTAATGTATGTGTCTCTCCTTCACATATAGAACCATACATAGCGAGATGAACAAATTTAAAGCTAAACTTTGTTTTTCTAAAGCATTTTGATGGACCTAGCAGTACTGATGAAACTGCCTAAATGGACAGTCTAGTCAAAATAAACTTTTATGATGCAGATAGGACACACAATTTTAAACCACTTTCCAATTTACTTTTATCACCAAATTTGCTTTGTTCTTTTGATATTCTTTGTTGAAAGCTAAACCTAGATAGTCTTATATGTTATTTTCTAAGCCCTTGAAGTCCACCTCTTATTTCTGGGCATTTTGACAGTTGTTTTTACAGCTAGACAGCGCTAGTTCATGTGTTAAATATTAGATAACATTGTGCTCACTCCCATGGAGTTACTTAGGAGTCCGCATTGATTGGCTAAAATGCAAGTCTGTCAAAAGAACTGAAATAAGGGCAGTCTGCGGAGGTAAAAAGTATATTAAAATAATCATATTGGTTATGCAAAACTGAGGAATGGGTTATAAAGGGATTATCTATCTTTTTAAGCAATAACATTTCCGGAGTAGACTGTCCTTTTAAATTATCTTGCCAGAGTGGAGAGCTTTATATCATCAGGCCATATATACACAATTAATACTTGTATGTTAGATTCAATTTAAAACATTTTTACTTAATATTTTTTTTAGGCAACAATTTCAACGTGTTTAAATGATGCTCTTTCAAATGAAAATAATAGAATATTTTTGAGTACAAAGTCCATTTAATTATTTAACAATATTTGTTTTTAATAAGTTTTTGTTAAATTAATTAAATTATCGAGCAGCAACATTTTTATACTATATGTGAATATAGTATATTGCCTAGGAAATAGGGGCCCAGGCAACCTGGGAAAGTCATCCCTTGCTCACTAAAGTGGCCCTGCTTACCAATAGCTTGCCACATAGGAACCTTCAAGAAAGGTTGCTCCTGCTCACAAATATGCACCCAGGGAAAATGGCCCCTGCTCGGCAATAAGTCTCCAGGTACTCCAGAATAGTGGCCTCTGCTTGCTAATAGGCTTTGACAGTGGCCCCTGCTTACCAATATGCATATAGGTACCCCAGGAAAATGGCTCCTGCTTACCAATAGGCGTCCAGTCACTCTGGGAAAGTGGCACCTGCTTGCCAAAAGATGCTTAGGCACTCAAGGAAAGTGGCCCCTGCTCCCTTAAAGGCACCCCAGGAAAGTGACTCCTGCTTACTAATAGCCGCCTAGGAACCTTCAATGGAATCGGCCTCTACTCACCAATACACACCCAGGCACCCTGGGAAAGTGACCCCTGATAACCAATAGATGCCCAAGTAGTCCTAAAAAGTGGCCCCTACTTACTAATTGATGGTGACAGTGGCCCCTGCATGCCAATAGACCCCCAGGTACCCCAGGAAAGTGCCTCCTGCTCACCAATAGCCACCTAGGAATCCAATAGGTTCCAAGGCACCAGGGGAAAGTGACCCCTGCATGTCAATTGATGCCCAGGCACTACAGGAAAACCAGCTCGTCAATAGGCGCCTAGGCAACCCAGGAAAGTGACCCCTTCTTACTAATAGCTGTTTAGGAACCCTCAAGGAGCATGGCCCTATGCACAGCAATATATGCCCTGGCACCCTGGGAAAGTGGCCCTTTCTCACCAATAGGTGCCCAGGCACCCCAGAAAGTGGCCCCTGCTCACCAATTACCAGTCTACCCAGGAAAGTGGCCACTGCTGGCCAATAGGTGCCTAGTCACCCCAAGAATATGGCTCCTGTAAACCAATATGCATCCAGGCACCTCAGGAAAGTGGCCCCTGCTCACCATTTGATGCCCAGGAACTCTGGTAAAGTGCCCCCATATTGTCAATAGGTGCTTAAGCAACCCAGAAAAATAGCCCCTGCTCGCTAATAGCCATCTAGGAACCCTCAAGGAGAGTGGGCTTTGCACAGCAATATGCGCTTGAACATGCTGGAAAGTGGCCTCTGCTTGCCAATAGATGCCTAGGCATTCCATGCTTGCTTAAAGGTACCCAGGCACCCCAGGAAAGTGACTCATGCTCACTAATAGCTGCCTAGGAACCTTCAATTGAATTGGCCTCTGCTCAACAATACACAATCAGTCACCCTGGGAAAGTGACCTTAAGTAGTCCTTAAAAGTGGCCCCTGCTTACTAATAGACCCCCAGTTACCCCAGGAAAGTGCCCCCTGCTCACCAATTACCACCTAGGAATCCAGTAGGTTTCAAGGCACCCAGGGAAAGTGGCCCCTGCTTGCCAATTGATGCCCAGGCACAACAGGAAAGTGGAACCATCACGTCAATAGGTGCCTAGGCATCCCATGAAAGTTACCCCTGTTCACTAATAGCAGTTTAGGAACACTCAAGGAGCATGGCCCCTGCACAGCAATATGTGCACAGGCACCCTGGGAACGTGGCCCTGCTCATCTATTAGTTCCCAGTCTATCCAGGAAAGTGGCCACTGCTGGCCAATAGGTGCCTAGTCACCCCAAGCATGTGGCTCCAATAAATCAATAAGCACCCAGGGACCTCAGGAAACTGGCCCCAGCTTGCCATTTTATGCCTAGGAACTCTGGGAAAGTGACCCCATCTTTTCAATAGGTGCCTAAGCAACCCACAAAATAGCCCCTGCTCGCTAATAGCCATCTAGGAACCCTCAAGGAGAGTGGCCTCTGCACAGCAATATGCACACAGGCATGCTGGAAAAGTGGCCCCTGCTTGCCAATTAGTGCCCAGGCACCCCAGGAAAGTGGCCTCTTCTTACCAATAGGCACCCAAGCACTCCGGGAATATGGCCCCAGCTTGCCACTAGGTACCCAGGGACCCCAGGAAAGTGACCCTTGCAAGCCAAATGGTACCTATTCACCTAGGGAAAGTGACCCTTGCATGCCAATGGTACATATTCACCTAGGGAAAGTGACCCCTTGCTCATCAATAGCCACCTAGAAACCCTCAAGGGAAGTGGCCCCTGTTCGCCAATATATGCTCAGGTATTCCGGGAAAATGGAATGTGGTCCATGCCCACTAATAGCGGTGATAATGACCCCTGCTCACAAATAGATACCCAGACACTCTAGGAAAGTGGCCCTTGCTTGCCAATGTGCATCCAGTTACCCTGGGAAAATGGTCCCTGCTGGCTAGTAGGTGCCCAAGCATCTTGTGAAAGTGGCCCCTACTCACCAATAGCATCCTAGGTACCCTTAAAGAAAGTGGCCCCTGCTAAATAATACATGCCCAGGCACTTCATGAAAGTGGACCTTGCTCACTAATAGGTACCCAGGCGCCTCTAGAAGGTGGCCCATGCTCGTCAGTAGGCTCCCAGGTAACCTGGGAAAGTGGCCTCTGCTCACGAATAGGTGCCCAGGCACCCCTGGAAAGTGTCCCCTGCTCACCAATAGCCTCCTAGAAACCCTCAAGGAAAGTGACCCCAGCTTGACAATAGGCATCCAGGAACAACAGAACACCCCCAAATACTATTGGAAAGTGGCGAGCAGGGGCCACTTTACCAGGTAGTCTGGGCACTTACTGATGTGCAGGGGCCACTTTGCCAGGGTTCCTGTTCACCAATTAGTTAGGAGGGGACACTTTCCTGGGGTGCCTGGAGGCCTATTGGCATGCACAGTGGCTGCTTTTCCAGGGTGCCTGGGCTCATATTGGCTATCAGAGCTATTTTCCTGTGAGGCCTCAATGCCTTTTGTTGAGCAGGGGCCACTTTTCTGGGGTGCATGGGCAAATATTGGCAAGCAGGGGCCACTTTCCAGGAGTGCCTTGACTCATATTGGCTAGCAGGGGCCACTTTTCCAGGGTGCCTCGGTGCCTATTGGCAAGCAGTGGCCACTTTTCTGGGGGCCTATTTGCAACACAGGCCACTTTGTACTTATTGGGCAAGCAGGATCCACATTCTCGGGGTGTTTGGGCACCTATTGGCTAGCAGAGGCCACTTCCCTGTATTGCCTGGGTGCCTATTGGAAAGCTTGTTGCTGGGCACCTATTGGAAAGCAGGGGCCTCTTTCCCAGGGTGCTTTGGTGTGTTTTGGTGAACAGGGGGCACTTTCCTGGGGTGCCTAGAAGCCTATTAGTGAGCAGGAGCCACTTTACCATGGTGCCTGTTCTCCTATTGAATAGCAGAGTCCACTATTCTGGGGTGCCTGGGAGCCTATTGGCAAACAAGGGCCACTTTCCCAGGGTGCTTGGGTGTGTTTTGGTGAGCAGGGGCCAGTTTCCTAGAATTCATGGGAGGCTATTAATGAGCAGGGGGCACTTTTTCAGGATGCCTGTGCGCCTATTGAGTGAGCAGGGGCCACTTTCCTGGGTGTGTTTGAGCACCTACTGGCTAGCAAGGACCACTTTCCTGGGGTGCCTGGGTGCCTATTGGCGAGCAGGGGCCACAATCCTGTTGTGCCTAATTCTGAGCAGGGGCCACTTCCCCAGGGTGCTTGGGTGCCTATTGGTGAGCAGACGGGGCCAAATATTCAAGCAGGGGCCACTTTCCTGGGGTGCCTGTGTGCCTTTTGGTGAGCAGGGACCACTTTCCCAAGGAGCCCATTGGCAAGCAGGGACTACCTTCCCCCGGTTCCTAGGCAAATGATTTTTAAAACTGAGTGGGGGGGGGGATAAATATATAAAATTAATATATATATATATATATATATATATATACACACACTGTATTCCTTAATTTTATTTTACAATTATAATCTTTGTTATATTGTGTAAGCAGAAAGTAATTTAATTAGTAAAAAAATAAAAAAAAAGAGTGCTAATTTCTTGTACTTTTTCATAAATGTAATCTATTTTTTTTTTCTAATAAATAAAATTATGTTAAAATGTTTTAACACTTTTCGTATATAGATACAATTTATGCAATGTACTTTGTGTAAAGTTATTAAACTATTTTAATTTTAATATGACAGCAATGTTACATATTGTACAGTATTCTAAACTTGTTGAAGACTTCTATACCTTCAACCCAGGGAGACTTTTACACAATTCATTTTTTTAATTACTAGAGTTTTATTTTACTGAGCCATAGTGTTATCTGGAGAACAGAACTCAGATAGTGTGCTACACCTTCAATGTATGATTTGACAGCCCTGATGATAGAGAGACAAACAGGCTTGTCATGCAAGCCAATTGATATGAAAATTTGCTCCTTTTATTGAATTGTTAACAAATAGTTCAGAGAAACAGAAACACAATTTTGTTGGTGTAGATGCAAATTTTACTTTATAATCAGATTATACATGAAAATAATATGTAATTTATAATTAAAGGCAACTGCAAGTTTGCATATTTATTTCATTTTAATAACAGCCACTATGTTCAAGTTACTTTTGCAGCTTCGAATTGCTTAAATTGTTCTGTATACATTTTACAAACTGTGTTCTCCTCCACCACCAAGATAAAGCTTTAAAATTGTTCATTGTATTTTTTTTTCTTGATAATTTACTTTCAAATATGATATTTCTTTAGAGAAATAACTTTTATATCACATTTGTATGTCTGACCATTATATTTTTATTTTAAAGTGACAGTACAGTTAAGATTAAAATGTATTATTGAGAAACAGTATGCAGTTGTTAACAACTTTCCTCTTACCTCGGTAAGCTCAGGAGCAGGCAGGTGTCTTTAGCACTCTATGATCTAGTTTCAGTTGATGTTGTAAACTGGTGGTAACAAGTGTCTCAATTAACAATAGAGATGTTTTATGTTACCTCCAGTTTAGAAAGTTTACAATAGCAATGGAAATTAGGCCACTGGCAGCAGTTTCAGCAACAATGTTATACATTGTTGCAAACACTGCTGCCCCAGAGTGCTAAATACACATGCATGCTCCTATGAGCCTACCTAGGTTTACTTTTTAACAAAATATACCAAGAGAATGAAACAAATCTGATAAAGTAAAGTGGATAGTTGTTTTAAATTGTATGCCCCTATCTGAATCGTGAACGTTTTGATTTTGACTATACCCCTTCATGACTGGGGCAAATGTTCACGATCGGAAAAAAGTTCCAAAGTAAACATTTGCAGGAAACAGGAAGTCACATGATCGTCAATGCAATCATGTGACTTCAATGCCAGGATCAGATCATGGGGGGGCTGTCTACTATGCTAGACACCCCCCCAGTCCGATTATTCTTTTTGTACAAGCAGTAGGCAGCAGGCAGGACGCATAAAAAGCTAGGACGTTCCCTGCCATCCTAACAGTGTTAAAGCCCAGCTTTTAGGATGGCATGGAACGTCCTAATGGGTCTAGGGGTTAATCTAATTGTAGTATTATTAATATGTATGTATTTGTATAGCGTATAAACACAATTGGTGCTCTAAGGGGGGGTGGTCACAATAATTTAAATCATGTTCCATTAGTAGGGATTATTGCTGAGTTACCCCATGCATAAATATTACTTCAATTTTAAAATAAAAAATACACTAAATACAGCTTCATTAATGGGTATATGTCAGTTCCTATTTTATCTTTTGAAGGCTATTTTCTAAACAATTGAAAGATGTTTACACTCTAGTGAATAAGTTCAATAGAAATAAATAGGGACTAGAGATAATGGTCTCTAGTTATCAATGTCTGTCGGACCTGATCCGACAGGGCGGATCAGGTCCGCCAGACATCGCTGAATACGCGAGCAACACCTCCCCCTGCAGACTCGCGGCCCATTGGCCGCCAGCAGGGGGGTGTCAATCAACCCGATCGTACTCGATCGGGTTGAATTGCGGCGATGTCTGTCCACCTGCTCAGAGCAGACGGACAGGTTATGGAGCAGCAGTCTTTGTGACCGCTGCTTCATAACTGCTGTTTCTGGCGAGCCTGCAGGCTCACCAGAAACACGGGGCATCAAGCTCCATTCGGAGCTTGATACATATGCCCCAATGTGTTAGTGTATCTACACCACTGATTTTGTCAGAATTACCTAAAGTATTAATATTAATTTGAGCTTGAGTATAATTAATAATTGCCTTCAGTGTGTTGCACATGCTTTTGGGAATTACCATACACCATACTACTGTGTTTTACAGAATTATTTCACAGTCTTTTCTTGGTCCATTTCACAAAATGAGGTTTATATACACTTGTTCTTGATACTTGCTTTGTAGTATTACAAGGGTATGATCTTGAGAATGCCATCTGCACTAAATGGGAGATTTTAGTGGAAACGCCATTTTTATTTTTTTTTGGTTAAACCATTGAACCAAAGCTGTACTCCTGGAAATTATCTTTATTCTATTAAAGATGAAAATAAAGTCAATGATTGGAGCATATGCAATTAACCCTGTTTCTCATTGGCTCATTAGCCGTTTCCTCATCTGAAGTGAAGATTAAAGGGACACTGAACCCAATTTTTTTGTTTCATGATTCAGATAGAGCATGCAATTTTAAGCAACTTTTTAATTTACTCCTTTTATCAATATTTCTTCGTTCACTTGCTATCTTTATTTGTAAAAGAAAGCATCTAAGCTTCTTATTTGTTTCAGAACTCTGGACAGCTCTTTTTTATTGGTGGATGAATTTATGCACCAATCAGCAAGAATAACCCAGGTTATTCACCAAAAATGGTCCGGCATCTAAACTTACATTCTTGCATTTCAAATAAAGATACCAAGAGAAGGAAGAAAATGTGATAATAGGAGTAAATTAGAAAGTTGCTTAAAATTGCATGCTCTATCTGAATCATGAAAGAAAAAATTTGGGTTTAGTGTCCCTTTAAGCACAGTATATAAACCATTTGCAGCAGTTTAACACGTAATAAAATAAATTAATTTGTTTAAAAAAAAGAATATTAAGGATTCAGCAAAATAGATTATTTTATTTGTACTCTAGAATGAATGTCGCGCTGAACATATGATCTATTGATGTATAAGACAACCAGATTGGACATTCATTTTTAGTAATAAAAATGTTTTGCTGGTGATATAAAGGTAAGTTTTTTAAAGCCTTATCTGGGGTGAGGCCAAGATTCTGCAAGGGAGCTTAAATTCCCTCTATGACATATTTAGCAACGGTCTATACTTTGATCACTTATATTCTATCTACTATTTTAACCCCTTCGCAACCAGGAATTTCTGAGAAGAACTTGCCCCAAATACCCGAGAATGTTAGCATTTTTGCTATCACTCCATTTTAACAGAAATAAAGCATTGTTGTTTTTTTAATTACCTGTCAAAACAATATATAGATATTTTAAGGACAACCACAGATATTGATCTAGGCCCATTTTGGTATATTTCATGCCACCATTTTACTGCCAAATGTGATCATATTAAAAAATTTTTTTTATTTTTTTTAACAAACTTTGGGTTTCTCACTGAAATGATTTACATACCGCTTGTGCAATCATGACACGTATGATTGTAAAAGCTTCTCTGGGATCCCCTTTTTTTCAGAAATACCAAACATACGCGGCTTTTACATTGTTTTTTTGTAATTAGAATGTCGCAAATTGCAGCTGCGCACCACACTTCTATTATTCCCTGCAGTGAAGGGGTTAATCAGGTAGTTTGTAAGGTAAATTGTAGCTGTAGTGTAAAAATAACCCTCCCAAACAACTCTCTTCCCTCAGCCCCCACTGGTCACCACCATCTTAGGTACTAGCAGACAGTCTGACAGTATGCAGCTATTATTATTATTAATCATTTTTATTTTTTTATATTTTTATTTCTGAAGAATAGTGGTCTTCCTCAACCCTCCCACCTTCTTGATCCCCCAATTAGCTCTCTAACCCTCCAACTCATGGTGGCCATCTTTAGTACTGGCAGCTATCGGCCAATACCTAATAAATATAAATGTATTACTTTTTAAAATGTGTTTGATTTTTTTTTCTGTAATGTATGTAGTGGTCCCCCCTACCCCCCCAGCGATCGTAAGTTAGGGCCCCCACCCCCTTATTCCACTTTTTTTTGTTTCTTTCCTGTAGGGTAGCTCCCCATCCATCCCTCCCTCCCTCCCTCTTCTTTTTTTTCTGCAGTGTAGGGCCCATAATATATATATATATATATATATATATATATACAGGGGTGGAAAAATATCGCTATGGTTTACTATTTAGGGGTTAAAAGCTACTTGCACAGATGGAAAAAGTTAGTAGTCCACACGCTAGCAGGGGGTGTCAATCAACCCGATCGTACTCGATCAGGTTGATTTTCGGCGATGTCTGCCTGCTCAGAGCAGACGGACAGGTCTTTAGACTGCTGCTTCATAACTGCTGTTTCTGGTGAGCCTGCAGGCTTGCCAGAAACACGGGCCCTCAAGCTCCATCCGGAGCTTGATGAATGGGCTCCAGAATGTTAAAGATGGGAAAAAGTCAAATTTCTAAAGTCATCCACTGCAATTTTTAAGTCGTCATGGACCAATGGACCACTGAAAATTTCAAGCCCTATATATATATATATATATATATATATATATATATATATATATATATATTTAATTAATGGGGCAGGGAGAGGGTGTATTCCTATTTTCTTCTGTTAAGTGTGATCAGTCCACGGGTCATCATTACTTCTGGGATATTACTCCTCCCCAACAGGAAGTGCAAGAGGATTCACCCAGCAGAGCTGCATATAGCTCCTCCCCTCTACGTCACTCCCAGTCATTCTCTTGCACCCAACGACTAGATAGGATGTGTGAGAGGACTATGGTGATTATACTTAGTTTTATATCTTCAATCAAAAGTTTGTTATTTTAAAATAGCACCGGAGTGTGTTATTACCTCTCTGGCAGAGTTTGAAGAAGAATCTACCAGAGTTTTGCTATGATTTTAGCCGGAGTAGTTAAGATCATATTGCTGTTCTCGGCCATCTGAGGAGTGAGGTAAACTTCAGATCAGGGGACAGCGGGCAGATGAATCTGCATAGAGGTATGTAGCAGTTTTTATTTTCTGACAATGGAATTGATGAGAAAATCCTGCCATACCGATATAATGTCATGTATGTATACTTTACACTTCAGTATTCTGGGGAATGGTACTTCACTAGAATTACACTGTAAGAAATACATAAAGCTGTTTAATAACTAGAGATTATGTTTAACGTTTTTGCTGGAATGTAAAATCGTTTTCATTTGCTGAGGTACTGTGTGAATAAATGTTTGGGCACTATTTTTCCACTTGGCAGTTGCTTAATCTGTTTTTCTGACAGTTTCTGTTCTCCCTCACTGCTGTGTGTGAGGGGGAGGGGCCGTTTTTTGGCGCTTTTTCTATGCATCAAATATTTCAGTCAGCAACTCATTGTATTCCCTGCATGATCCGGTTCATCTCTACAGAGCTCAGGGGTCTTCAAACTTATTTTGAGGGAGGTAATTTCTCTCAGCAGAGCTGTGAGAATTATAGTTTGACTGAGATAAAAAACGTTTATTCTGTAATTTGTTTCTTGCTTTCAGAATTTGTTATCTTTGCTAATGGGATTAAACCTTTGCTAAAGTTGTGTTGTTTACAAGGATTGAGGCTATAACTGTTTCAATTTATTAATTTTCAACTGTCATAGATCTTCTGTGCTTCTTAAAGGCACAGTACATTTTAATATTATTCTAATTGAATTGTATTTCCAAGTTGCAAGTTTATTTGCTAGTGTGTTAAACATGTCTGATTCAGAGGATGATACCTGTGTCATTTGTTGCAATGCCAAAGTGGAGCCCAATAGAAATTTATATACTAACTGTATTGATGCTACTTTAAATAAAAGTCATTCTGTACAAATTGAACAAATTTCACCAAACAACGAGGGGAGAGTTATGCCGACTAACTCGCCTCACGTGTCAGTACCTACATCTCCCGCTCAGAGGGAGGTGCGTGATATTGTAGCGCCGAGTACATCTGGGCGGCCATTACAAATCACATTACAGGATATGGCTACTGTTATGACTGAGGTTTTGGCTAAATTACCAGAACTAAGAGGTAAGCGTGATCACTCTGGGGTGAGAACAGAGTGCGCTGATAATATTAGGGCCATGTCAGACACTGCGTCACAGGTGGCAGAACATGAGGACGGAGAACTTCATTCTGTGGGTGACGGTTCTGATCCAAACAGACTGGATTCAGATATTTCAAATTTTAAATTTAAACTGGAAAACCTCCGTGTATTACTAGGGGAGGTGTTAGCGGCTCTGAATGATTGTAACACAGTTGCAATACCAGAGAAAATGTGTAGGTTGGATAAATATTTTGCGGTACCGACGAGTACTGAGGTTTTTCCTATACCTAAGAGACTTACTGAAATTGTTACTAAGGAGTGGGATAGACCCGGTGTGCCGTTCTCACCCCCTCCGATATTTAGAAAAATGTTTCCAATAGACGCCACCACAAGGGACTTATGGCAAACGGTCCCTAAGGTGGAGGGAGCAGTTTCTACCTTAGCTAAGCGTACCACTATCCCGGTGGAGGATAGCTGTGCTTTTTCAGATCCAATGGATAAAAAGTTAGAGGGTTACCTTAAGAAAATGTTTGTTCAACAAGGTTTTATATTGCAACCCCTTGCATGCATTGCGCCGATCACGGCTGCAGCGGCATTCTGGATTGAGTCTCTGGAAGAGAACATTGGTTCAGCTACTCTGGACGACATTACGGACAGGCTTAGAGTCCTTAAACTAGCTAATTCATTCATTTCGGAGGCCGTAGTACATCTTACTAAACTTACGGCGAAGAATTCAGGATTCGCCATTCAGGCACGCAGGGCGCTGTGGCTAAAATCCTGGTCAGCTGATGTTACTTCTAAGTCTAAATTGCTTAATATACCTTTCAAAGGGCAGACCTTATTCGGGCCCGGGTTGAAAGAGATTATCGCTGACATTACAGGAGGTAAAGGCCATGCCCTGCCTCAGGACAAAGCCAAAGCCAAGACTAGACAGTCTAATTTTCGTTCCTTTCGTAATTTCAAAGCAGGAGCAGCATCAACTTCCTCTGCACCAAAACAGGAAGGAGCTGTTGCTCGCTACAGACAAGGCTGGAAACCTAACCAGTCCTGGAACAAGGGCAAGCAGACTAGGAAACCTGCTGCTGCCCCTAAAACAGCATGAATTGAGGGCCCCCGATCCGGGATCGGATCTAGTGGGGGGCAGACTTTCTCTCTTCGCCCAGGCTTGGGCAAGAGATGTTCAGGATCCCTGGGCGCTAGAGATAATATCTCAGGGATACCTTCTGGACTTCAAATACTCTCCTCCAAGAGAGAGATTTCATCTGTCAAGATTGTCAACAATCCAGACAAAGAAAGAGGCGTTTCTACGCTGCGTACAAGAGCTCTTGTTAATGGGAGTAATCCATCCAGTTCCACGATCGGAACAGGGACAGGGGTTTTACTCAAATCTGTTTGTGGTTCCCAAAAAAGAGGGAACTTTCAGACCAATCCTGGACTTAAAGATCCTAAACAAATTCCTAAGAGTTCCATCGTTCAAGATGGAGACTATTCGGACAATTTTACCTATGATCCAAGAGGGTCAATACATGACCACTGTAGATTTAAAAGATGCTTACCTTCACATACCGATTCACAAAGATCATTTGAGAACAACATAGAAAAGGAAGTGGGGATTTCACAATAAGAAATTCCCAAAAGTCTAGGTAAATCCAGCACAAGTGTAAAATTGAATAAAAGCGCTACAAAAAGCTTGTATGTCAAAAACAATGTAAATATTTATTAAACAAATGCACAATACACACATTCACATTCATACAGGGGATCCCACACAAAGCAGTATTAATGAAGTACTGGCCAAAAAATTATTATCTGGTGCACCAGGGGAAATAGACCAAAAACAGTCCATTTAAACCTTGCAGGTATTTGTAATCCAATAAGTGCAGCGTTAATGCAAGAAATGGATGCAGTTATACAGTCCCCGGTGTATAAAAACCAGTTACTTCAGACTTGAACCCCCAGAGTTACTGAGTCGGTTGGTGCTTAAAAGACATAGCATAGGAGGAGCAATAAAAACACGCGTCTTTATTCACAGGTGCTGTATTCCTTTAAGACAGTGATATTCGGTGTACAGATTCGTATAACATATTCTACCTGTATTTGTTCACGCGGTCGCTCCTCCTAGCTGCCTTGTACATGGAGTGTCCAGACATCAGGGGTAAGTCACGATGAGCAGGGGATCTGCTGTAAGGGCTGCCAAGCCCTTACAGCAGATCCCCTGCTCATCGTGACTTACCCCTGATGTCTGGACACTCCATGTACAAGGCAGCTAGGAGGAGCGACCGCGTGAACAAATACAGGTAGAATATGTTATACGAATCTGTACATCGAATATCACTGTCTTAAAGGAATACAGCACCTGTGAATAAAGACGCGTGTTTTTATTGCTCCTCCTATGCTATGTCTTTTAAGCACCAACCGACTCAGTAACTCTGGGGGTTCAAGTCTGAAGTAACTGGTTTTTATACACCGGGGACTGTATAACTGCATCCATTTCTTGCATTAACGCTGCACTTATTGGATTACAAATACCTGCAAGGTTTAAATGGACTGTTTTTGGTCTATTTCCCCTGGTGCACCAGATAATAATTTTTTGGCCAGTACTTCATTAATACTGCTTTGTGTGGGATCCCCTGTATGAATGTGAATGTGTGTATTGTGCATTTGTTTAATAAATATTTACATTGTTTTTGACATACAAGCTTTTTGTAGCGCTTTTATTCAATTTTACAGTTGTGCTGGATTTACCTAGACTTTTGGGAATTTCTTATTGTGAAATCCCCACTTCCTTTTCTATGTTGTTCTCATATGTATCTTTCTAGGAAGCACCTGTTCTCTAGTTAATTACTTATTAGTGTGCAACTCTCACCTTTTGTGTTTCTTTTGTTCACAAAGATCATTATCGGTACCTAAGGTTTGCCTTCCTAGACAGGCATTACCAGTTTGTGGCTCTTCCATTCGGATTGGCTACAGCTCCAAGAATCTTCACAAAGGTTCTGGGTGCTCTTCTGGCGGTACTAAGACCGCGGGGAATCTCGGTAGCTCCATACCTAGACGACATTCTGATACAAGCTTCAAGCTTTCAAACTGCCAAGTCTCATACAGAGTTAGTGCTGGCATTTCTAAGGTCACATGGATGGAAGGTGAACGAAAAGAAAAGTTCACTCGTTCCACTCACAAGAGTTCCCTTCCTGGGGACTCTTATAGATTCTGTAGAAATGAAGATTTACCTGACAGAGGACAGGCTAACAAGACTTCAAAGTGCTTGCCGCACCCTTCATTCCATTCAACACCCGTCAGTGGCTCAATGCATGGAGGTAATCGGCTTAATGGTAGCGGCAATGGACATAGTACCCTTTGCACGCTTACACCTCAGACCACTGCAACTGTGCATGCTAAGTCAGTGGAATGGGGATTACTCAGACTTATCCCCTTCTCTGAATCTGGATCAAGAGACCAGAAATTCTCTTCTATGGTGGCTTTCTCGGCCACATCTGTCCAGGGGGATGCCATTCAGCAGACCAGACTGGACAATTGTAACAACAGACGCCAGCCTTCTAGGTTGGGGTGCCGTCTGGAATTCTCTGAAGGCTCAGGGACAATGGAGTCAGGAGGAGAGTCTCCTGCCAATAAACATTCTGGAATTGAGAGCAGTTCTCAATGCCCTCCTGGCTTGGCCCCAGTTGACAACTCGGGGGTTCATCAGGTTTCAGTCGGACAACATCACGACTGTAGCTTACATCAACCATCAGGGAGGGACAAGAAGCTCCCTAGCTATGATGGAAGTATCAAAGATAATTTGCTGGGCAGAGTCTCACTCTTGCCACCTGTCAGCAATCCACATCCCGGGAGTGGAGAACTGGGAGGCGGATTTCTTAAGTCGTCAGACTTTTCATCCGGGGGAGTGGGAACTTCATCCGGAGGTCTTTGCCCAAATACTTCGACGTTGGGGCAAACCAGAGATAGATCTCATGGCGTCTCGACAGAACGCCAAGCTTCCTCGTTACGGGTCCAGATCCAGGGATCCAGGAGCAGTCCTGATAGATGCTCTGACAGCACCTTGGGACTTCAGGATGGCTTACGTGTTTCCACCCTTCCCGTTGCTTCCTCGATTGATTGCCAGAATCAAACAAGAGAGAGCATCAGTGATTCTAATAGCACCTGCGTGGCCACGCAGGACTTGGTATGCAGACCTGGTGGACATGTCATCCTGTCCACCTTGGTCTCTACCTCTGAAACAGGACCTTCTGATACAGGGTCCCTTCAAACATCAAAATCTAACTTCTCTGAAGCTGACTGCTTGGAAATTGAACGCTTGATTTTATCAAGACGTGGATTTTCTGAGTCAGTTATTGATACCTTAATACAGGCTAGGAAACCTGTTACCAGAAAGATTTACCATAAGATATGGCGTAAATACCTATATTGGTGTGAATCCAAAGGTTACTCTTGGAGTAAGGTTAGGATTCCTAGGATATTGTCTTTTCTACAAGAAGGTTTAGAAAAGGGTTTATCTGCTAGTTCATTAAAGGGACAGATCTCAGCTCTGTCCATTCTGTTACACAAACTTCTGTCAGAAGTTCCTGACGTCCAGGCTTTTTGTCAGGCTTTGGCCAGAATTAAGCCTGTGTTTAAAACTGTTGCTCCACCATGGAGTTTAAACCTTGTTCTTAATGTTTTACAGGGCGTTCCGTTTGAACCCCTTCATTCCATTGATATAAAGTTGTTATCTTGGAAAGTTCTATTTTTAATGGCTATTTCCTCGGCTCGAAGAGTCTCTGAATTATCAGCCTTACATTGTGATTCTCCTTATTTGATTTTTCATTCGGATAAGGTAGTCCTGCGTACTAAACCTGGGTTCTTACCTAAGGTAGTTACTAACAGGAATATCAATCAAGAGATTGTTGTTCCTTCTTTATGCCCAAATCCTTCTTCAAAGAAGGAACGTCTACTGCACAACCTGGATGTAGTCCGTGCTCTAAAATTTTACTTACAGGCAACTAAGGAATTTCGACAAACGTCTTCTCTGTTTGTCATTTACTCTGGGCAGAGGAGAGGTCAAAAAGCTTCCGCTACCTCTCTTTCTTTTTGGCTTCGTAGCATAATTCGTTTAGCTTATGAGACTGCTGGACAGCAGCCTCCTGAAAGAATTACAGCTCATTCTACTAGAGCTGTGGCTTCCACTTGGGCCTTCAAGAATGAGGCCTCTGTTGAACAGATTTGCAAGGCTGCAACTTGGTCTTCGCTTCATACTTTTTCCAAATTTTTACAAATTTGACACTTTTGCTTCTTCGGAGGCTATTTTTGGGAGAAAGGTTCTTCAGGCAGTGGTTCCTTCTGTATAAAGAGCCTGCCTATCCCTCCCGTCATCCGTGTACTTTTGCTTTGGTATTGGTATCCCAGAAGTAATGATGACCCGTGGACTGATCACACTTAACAGAAGAAAACATAATTTATGCTTACCTGATAAATTCCTTTCTTCTGTAGTGTGATCAGTCCACGGCCCGCCCTGTTTTTAAGGCAGGTAAATATTTTTTAATTTATACTCCAGTCACCACTTCACCCTTGGCTTTTCCTTTCTCGTTGGTCCTTGGTCGAATGACTGGGAGTGACGTAGAGGGGAGGAGCTATATGCAGCTCTGCTGGGTGAATCCTCTTGCACTTCCTGTTGGGGAGGAGTAATATCCCAGAAGTAATGATGACCCGTGGACTGATCACACTACAGAAGAAAGGAATTTATCAGGTAAGCATAAATTATGTTTTTTCATCTCTACACAAATGGTTATTTATAAAATGATTCACCTTATTCAAATGATTGTTGGTGCAGACCCTCAAATTAACGTTTTAAACTTTTAAAAAAGAGAGATAAGTGAAAAGGGTATGATTAAACCTCTTTCCAAAAAGTAAGGGAAATCCGCACTCTTTTTGCATTAAACAAAGTTCTTTTATTATCCATATAAATGCATCTCCCAGACACAAGTGAATTCCCATGTGAAATTGGAACCAATATATCTATACATATAAGTGCATCTAAGTGCTTATTAAACCAATTACTTCAACACATTACATATACATGCAACACTGAATATGTCCCTTTAAGATATTTGAATAGGCACATATCGTTTATTGCTCATATTGGATTGTTAGCCTCAAATTTTCCAGGCAAGGTTAGTTCATCATTCAAACAAAAAACTAAATACAAAAACCATTGGGATTGTCCATCCTGTATTTTTTGCAAAACAAAGCAGTTATATTCAAACTGTATTGAGCCAACTTCACAGCTCCCTTAAATGCTCTATCATCAATCAGAGCTGTTTAACACACTCTAGCATTTTGCTTCAAAAAGACTGTTTACAGATCTTGCTTGCGGGCTTACAAAGTGCAATCAGCGACCGCGGTACATAACCGCTCTTTAGGTCAAACTGCACCCGCTAACCTCCTCCTCTTACCGGACCGTGGAAATCGCAGGCAGTTATTTGGATCTTTAGAAGTATAGACCACCGCTCTCATGGTGAACAGTCTCCCTGCTCCTCACTTAAAAGAACATATGGTTTAATGCAAAAAGAGTGCTGATTTCCCTTACTTTTTGGAAAGAGGTTTAATCATATCCCTTTCACTTATCTCTCTTTTTTTCAAAGTTTAAAATAATAATAATAATAATAATAATAATATATATATATATATATATGTATATATATACATACATACATTGGGGTATTTAGGTGATCAAAGTTGAAAAAATAAATAAACTTGTCACGTATTTAAAAAATAAGCCAACAGCCTTATAAAATATAGTTGCATTCACCATAGCTCCAGTAGTCACATTTGTAATATTGATACTTGTTACTAAATAGAATGCTCTGTATCAGAAAGCAACACATCTGTTTTGTACCCCAAAAATGTTATAACTACCTCTAAAGTACCCATCTTGGTGTCATTGATAGATGACATCCTCATATTTACTGACCTGAGCTTTAGGACCAGTTCTCTTTCTGCCTTAGGAGTTACAACCTGTGGAGCTTTCAGTAAATTAGAGTCTTCTCAATGGATTTTTCTGCAGAGGCTTATTTTCTTTAAACACCTTTCCAGGCAACCACTCCAGAATCTCTATATTCCTTGCTAAACTATTTTAAAAACTGCACTGTAAGTTAATAAGAAAAACATCTCCAGAAAACATGCTGAGCTTGATGTATGGCGTTAAGGAATGTCTTACACATTAAAAAGGAGGGGTTCAGTCCCATAATTAAGATAATCAAAATGTATGTCTACCCAAGCTGTTCTGAGTTATTGTATGTTTCATCTGAAAATCTTTGGTTCAGCCTGCACTAACACCCTGGGATATATTTTCTAACAACATTTATGCATTTATGTTGCTTTTATGTTCTTTACTAAAACATTATTGCCAGATGCAATCTATTACTTTACAACTCCAACTTACATTCTTACAATATGTTTGTGCACATTTACAACCCAGCATGTCTTGTACTTTTGTGGCATTTTAGCAAGGTGCTGCTTACATATTTTTTAAGAGCTTGACTGTGCTGTCTGCTTCTCTGTACAGCATATTATGAGCAATAAAGTAGAACAGAACATCCTAAGCTTATGAGAATACAGCTCCATATGAACACTGTAGCACACTGAATTTATAGACACAGATGTGAGAATCTTGAGGCAATTGATTCTAAATGTTTCTATTACTTATACATATCTGCTAACAGTAGGAAAATAAGCTTGTAGGCTTATACCTGAAGTAAATTACTGTAAACAATTAGCCAATTTCAATTGCATGGTTATTATAAGAAAAACAAACCAATGTTGTACTAATATTGACTGTTAAATTTACTGTAAGTGCAAAATCAATTTTAATTCTGTAGTGAGTTTCTATCTCCCTGAAAATTGTGGCCTTCATGAATAGACAGAGCACTGAAACTACCAATGGCATTTTGTTGCTCACTCAGAAAATAAACATGGACAGTTCCCATCTGTGATCTGTCACCCTACACTCTTCTGAAGTCACAGGAGATGCAAATTCCAGCTATCAACAGGGAGTTTTTTTTATTTCAAACTGTGACCCTTTGGCTGATGTGGACATTTTTTTTTATATCTGTATTGGTATCATTGGTAAAGAGTGAAAAGAAAATGTACATTTATGAAAGGGCCAGTCAAAATTATACTCTGGAACAGCAATGCACTATTGAGAGCTAGCTGCTGATTGGTGGTACGCCTCTTGCCAATGGCTCACCTGACGTGTTCAGCTAGCTCACATATTTGCTTGTAAGTCTCTTTAAGATACATTATAGGTATAGTAGGCACATATTTGTTATGTCATGGGTATGACTAATCTTAGTGTAAAAGTGCTTATTATTATTATTTTAAAACTTTAATTGATGGAGCAGGAAGCATTTGTTTCTGTATGGTTACATTGTCATCCAATATGGTTGAGGGTGTAATTGGTAACAATTTGAAAAGTTGAGTTTTTATTAAGTCCTTCTAGCTGTGGAATTTGCCAAGTAAAAAATGGCTCTGTAAATTAATTTAAATTGTGATAAGCCAAACAGGATTGACACTTGTTAAGTATTGGGCCATTTTTCACCAAACTGTTAATGAAAAAAGTGCTTCCAATAAACAAAAATAGCTGTTAGTGATTGTATTGACATCAAAAACTGTTCTTTGGTACCTGTTAACATGGTGATAATGGTCAAACTTGTGACCAACACCTATGTTAGGTCACACACAAGAGGTTGTTATCAGTAAACACCATCTTTTTAGATGTTTGAGGCAATGGGGCCGATTTATCATCAGTCTGTCAGACATGATCCGCTCAGCGGATCATGTCCGACAGACATCGTTGAATGCCGACAGCATACAATGTTGACATTTATCATTGCACAAGCAATTCTTGTGAACTGCTTGTGCAATGCCACCCCCTGCAGATTTGCGGCAAATCGGCTACTAGCAGGGGGTGTCAATCAGCCCGATCGTATGAGATCGGGCGGATTGATGTCCCCAGCCTCAGAGCAGGCAGACCAGTTCATAACTGCTGTTTCCGGTGAGCCTGAAGGCTCGCGCGGAAACAGGGGCATCAGTGGCCATTTGGCCCTTGATAAATCGGCCCCAATATGTTTAGTACTTTTTTTTCTCTCTTTCTCAACTCAGCAATATTTTGTTTGTTTTTTTACTTGGTAATCTACCTTGCCTTGCTATGAATGGCAAGTTTAAACCAAATGACCTTATACATAAAACAAATATATCCAGGAAATCAAATAATCCTTTCTTTCATGTAATTGGCAAAAGTCCATGAGCTAGTGATGTATGGGATATGCATTCCTACCAGGAGGGGCAAAGTTTCCCAAACCTCAAGATGCCTACAAATACACCCCCACCACACCCACAATTCAGTTTTTACAAACTTTGCCTCCTATGGAGGTGGTGAACTAAGTTTGTGCTAGATTTCTACGTTGATATGCGCTTCTCAGCATGCTGAAGCCCGGTTTCTCTCAGAGTGCAGTGAATGGCAGAGGATGTGAAGGGAGTATTACCTATTGAATACAATAGTCATCCTATCGGGGATCTATTTCATAGGTTCTGTGTTATCGGTCATAGAGATTCATCTCCTACCTCCCTTTTCAGATCGACGATATACTCTTATATACCATTACCTCTACTATCTACTTTATGTAGATGAGTGTCTTTTGGTAAGTATGTTTTCTTTTATTTAAGACACTCTTAGCTATGGTTTTGCACTTTATATGTAAAGTTCTAAATATATGTTATGTAATTATATTTTCCATGATTCAGTTTAATCAGTATATTTCCTTCTTGCAGACTGTCAGTTTCATTTTGGGAAATGCATATAAAAAAAAAAAAAAAATTCTTACCTGAAATTTTTCAAATTGACTCTCTTTTCTAAATTGCGGGCTGTTAGGCTCGCAGGAGCGCAAAATGCTATAATTTATTGCGTCATTCTTTGCGCAAGACTTTTTTGGTGCGAGAATTATGTTATATGACGGAATTTCATCATTTCCGGCGTCTTAGTTGGCGCCAAGAGTTTTCACGTAGTTGCGTCATCTATGACGCTCGTGTTTGTTGCAGACGTTCTTGGCGCCAAAAATATTTTGTCAGTTGTGGGCGTCATACTTGGCGCCAGATTTTTGACATTATTTAAGTCTTTATTTCATTTTGCTTCTGGTTTCCAGAGGCTTATTTTGTTTGCATTTTTTCCCATTCCTGAAACTGTCATATAAGGAAATTGATAATTTTGCTTTATATGTTATTTTTTTCTATTACATATTGCAAGATGTCTCAATCTGACCCTGTCTCAGAATCTACTACTGGAATCCTGCTGCCTGATGTCGGTTCTACCAAAGCTAAGTGCATTTGTTGTAAACTTGTGGTAACTGTTCCTCCGGCTGTAGTTTGTGTTATTTGTCATGATAAACTTTCAAATGCAGACAATATTTCCATTAGTAGTAAACCATTACCTATTGTTGTTCCTTCAACATCTAATGCTCAGGATATTCCTGTTAATGTGAGAGAATTTGTTTCTAATTCCATTCAGAAGGCTTTGTCTGTCGTACCACCTTCTAATAAACGTAAAAGGTCTTTTAAAACTTCTCATAAAATTGATGAATTTTTAAATGACCGACGGCATTCTGATTTATCTATCTCTGATGAGGATCTATCTGGTTCAGAAGATTCTGCCTCAGATATTGACACTGACAAATCTTCATACTTATTTAAAATGGAGTATATTTGTTCCTTATTTAAAGAGGTGTTGATTGCATTAGATATGGAGGAGACTAGTCCTCTTGATATTAAAACCAGTAAACGTTTAAATTTGGTTTTTAAACCTCATGTAGTTATTCCAGAGGTTTTTCCAGTTCCTGATGCTATTTCAGATGTAATTTCTAGGGAATAGAATAGACTGGGTACTTCTTTTACTCCTTCTTCAAGGTTTAAGAAACTGTATCCTTTGCCGACTGATAGATTGGAGTTTTGAGAAAAGATTCCCAAAGTTGATGGGGCCATCTCTACTCTTGCTAAACGTACTACTATTCCTATGGCAGATAGTACTTCTTTTAAAAATCCTTTAGATATGAAACTTGAATCTTATCTAAGGAAGGCTTATTTATGTTCAGGTCATCTTCTTAGGCCTGCTATTTCTTTGGCTGATGTTGCTGCTGCTTCAACTTTTTGGTTGGAAACTTTAGCACAACAAGTACCAGATCATAATGTGTATAGCATTGTTAAGCTAATTCAACATGCTAATAATTTAATTTGTGATGCCATTTTTGATATCATTAGAATTGATGTCCGATATATGTCTTTAGCTATATTAGCTAGAAGAGCTTTATGGCTTAAATCTTGGAATGCTGATATGACTTCTAAATCAACGTTGCTATCTCTCTCTTTCCAAGGTAATAAATGATTTGGTTCTCAGTTGGATTCTATTATTTCAACTGTCACTGGGGGGAAGGGAGCTTTTTTGCCTCAGTATAAAAAATCTAAGGGTAAATTTAGGGCTGCTAACCGTTTTCGTTCCTTTCGTCAAAATAAGGAACAGAAACCTGACCCTTCCCCTAAGGGAACGGTTTCCAATTGGAAGCCTTCTCCAGTCTGGAATAAATCCAAGCCATTTAAAAGATCAAAATCAGCCCCCAAGTCCGCATGAAGGTGCGGCCCTCATTCCAGCGCAGCTGGTAGGAGCAGACTAAGATTTTACAAGGATGTTTGGATCAATTCAATCCAAAATCATTGGATTCAGAACATTGTTTCTCAAGGGTACAGAATAGGTTTCAAAGTAAGACCGACTGTGAGAAGTTTCTTTCTCTCACGCATTCCAGTGAACCCAGTAAAGGCTCAGGCTTTCCTGAAGTGTTTTTCAGACCTGGAGTTATCTGGGGTAATTGTGCCAGTTCCTTTTCAGGAACGGGGTCTGGGGTTTTATTCAAATCTGTTCATTGTTCCAAAGAAAGAGAATTCTTTCAGACCAGTTCTGGATCTAAAAATTTTGAATCGTTATGTAAGAATAGCAACATTCAGGATGGTGACTATAAGGACTATTCTGCCTTTTGTTCAGCAAGGGCATTATATGTCCACAATAGACTTACAGGATGCATATCTTCATATTCCGAGTCATCCAGATCACTATCAGTTCCTGAGATTCTCTTTTCTAGATAAGCATTACCAATGTGTTGCTCTTCCTTTTGGCCTAGCAACAGCTGCAAGGATCTTTTCAAAGGTTCTCAGTGCCCTACTCTCTGTAATCAGACAGCGGGGTATTGCGGTGTTTCCTTATTTGGACGATATCTTGGTACTTGCTCAGTCTTTACATTCTGCAGAATCTCACATGAATCAACTAGTGTTGTTTCTTCAAAGACATGGTTGGAGGATCAATTTACCAAAAAGTTCCTTGATTCCTCAGACAAGGGTAACCTTTTTAGGATTCCAAATAGATTCAGTATCCATGACTTTGTCTCTAACAGACAAAAGACGTCTGAAATTGGTTTCAGCTTGTTGGAACCTTCAGTTTCAATCATTCCCTTCAGTAGCTATGTGCATGGAGGTTTTAGGTCTCATGACTGCAGCATCGGACGCGATCCCCTTTGCTCGTTTTCACATGAGACCTCTTCAGCTTTGTATGCTGAGGCAATGGTGCAGGGATTATACAAAGATATCACAATTAATATACTTAAATCCCAATGTTCGATTATCTCTGACTTGGTGGTTAGATCACCATTGTTTAGTTCAAGGGTCCTCTTTTGTTCGTCCAACCTAGACTGTGATCACAACAGATGCAAGTCTTTCAGGTTGGGGAGCTGTCTGGGGATCTCTGACAGCGCAGGGGGTTTGGAAATCTGAAAAGGCGAGATTACCAATCAATATTTTGGAACTTCGTGCGATTCTCAGAGCTCTTCAGTTTTGGCCTCTACTAAAGAGAGAACCGTTTATTTGTTTTCAGACAATGTCACGACTGTGGCATATGTCAATCATCAGGGTGGGACTCACAGTCCTCAGGTTATGAAAGAAGTATCTTGGATACTTGCTTGGGCGGAATCCAGCTCCTGTCTAATCTCTGCAGTCCATATCCCAGGTATAGACAATTGGGAAGCGGATTAGCTCAGTCGTCAGTCTTTACATCCGGGAGAGTGGTCTCTTCACCCAGATGTGTTTTTTCAGATTGTTCAGATGTGGGGCTTCCAGAAATAGATCTGATGGTTTCTCATCTAAACAGGAAACTTCCCAGGTATCTGTCCAGGTCCAGGGATCCTCAGGCGGAAGCAGTGGATGCGTTGACACTTCCTTGGAATTATCAACCTGCTTATATTTTTCCACCTCTAGTTCTTCTTCCAAGAGTGATTTCCAAAATCATAATGGAGCGTTCGTTTGTACTGCTGGTGGCTCCAACATGGCCACACAGGTTTTGGTATGCGGATCTTATTCGGATGTCCAGTTGTCAACCTTGGTCACTTCTGTTAAGGCCAGACCTTCTATCTCAAGGCCCGTTTTTTCCATCAGGATCTCAAATCATTAAATTTGAAGGTATGGAGATTGAATGCTTAGTGCTTAGTCATTAATACTATGTTGCAGGCTCGTAAATCTGTGTCTAGAAAGATTTATTATCGAGTTTGGAAGACTTACATTTCATGGTGCTCTTCTCATAAATTCTCTTGGCATTCTTTTAGAATTCCTAGAATTTTACAGTTTCTTCAAGATGGTTTAGATAAGGATTTGTCTGCAAGTTCCTTGAAAGGACAAATCTCTGCTCTTTCTGTTCTGTTCCACAGAAAAATTGCTAATCTTCCTGATATTCATTGTTTTGTTCAGGCTTTGGTTCGTATCAAGCCTGCCATTAAATCAATCTCTCCTCCTTGCAGTCTTAATTTGGTTTTGAAGGTTTTACAGGCTCCTCCGTTTGAGCCTATGCATTCTCTGGACATTAAATTACTTTCTTGGAAAGTGTTGTTCCTTTTGGCCACCTCTTCTGCTAGAAGAATTTCTGAATTATCTGCTCTTTCTTGTGAATCTCCTTTTCTGATTTTTCATCAGGATAAGGTGGTTTTGCGGACTTCGTTTAAATTTTTACCTAAAGTTGTGAACTCCAACAACATTAGTAGAGAAATTGTTGTCCCTTCTTTGTGTCCTAATCCTAAGAATTCTCGGGAAAGATCTTTACATTCTTTGGATGTGGTAAGAGATTTGAAATATTATGTTGAAGCTACTAAAGATTTCAGGAAGACTTCTAGTCTATTTGTTATCTTTTCTGGTTCTAAGAAAGGTCAGAAGGCCTCTGCTATTTCCTTGGCTTCTGGGTTAAAGCTTTTGATTCATCATGCTTATTTGGAGTCGGGTAAATCCCCGCCTCAGAGGATTACGGCTCATTCTACCAAGTCAGTTTCTACTTCCTGGGCTTTTAAGAATGAAGGTTCTGTTGATCAGATTTGCAAAGCAGCAACTTGGCCTTCTTTGCATACTTTTGCTAAATTCTACCATTTTGATGTTTTTTCTTCCTCAGAAGCAGTTTTTGGTAAAAAAGTACTTCAGGCAGCTGTTTCAGTTTGATTCTTCTGCTTATAATTTCAGTTTTTTTCATTATTAAGATTAAAACTTTTGATTTGGGTTGTGGATTCATTTTTCAGTGGAATTGGCTGTCTTTATTTTAATCCCTCCCTCTCTAGTGACTCTTGCGTGGAGTTCCACATCTTCGATATTTGCTATCCCATACGTCACTAGCTCATGGACTCTTGCCAATTACATGAAAGAAAACATAATTTATCTAAGAATTTAACTGATAAATTCATTTCTTTCATATTGGCAAGAGTCCATGAGACCCACCCTTTTTATGGTGGTTATGATTTTTTTGTATAAAGCACAATTATTCCAATTCCTTTTTGATGCTTTCGCTCCTTTCTTATCACCCCACTTCTTGGATATTCGTTAAACTGAATTGTGGGTGTGGTTGGGGGTGTATTTGTAGGCATTTTGAGGTTTGGGAAACTTTGCCCCTCCTCGTAGGAATGTATATACCATACGTCACTAGCTCATGGACTCTTGCCAATATGAAAGAAATTAATTTATCAGGTAAATTCTTACATAAATTATGTTTTTATAAAGTGCTTCTAGCCTTTATTTCCCATAAACTAGTTGTAAAGGAGATCCAACAGGATAACATAAAGGATTTCTCTACCTGAGCACAGGTGAGTAAATCCTAATGTTGGAACTTAACCAAAGATGAAGTTAAGAAAAAGTTAAGAAGACCTTGTGGGGCTTCTATTACTTTTTAGGATTTCATTTTAAAAAAACAACAACATTTTTTGGGTAAGGTCTGCTTGATAAAGGGCTTATTGCAAGCCCGAAACGTTGCTGTATTGCTGTATTGGACCCTGTGAAAAATAAAAAGTCACTTTGCTCACTTTAAGCTGGAGATTGCTCTTAATTTGGATCTATGTGGGCTTGGTAAGCCTTCTCCGTGCTCTGTGGGTAGTGAGTGCTGTGTTCATCCTTTGTTACTTAAAGGGACACTATACCCAAACATTTTCTTTCATGATTAAGGTAGAGAATACAATTTTAAACAACATTCCAATTTACTTCTATTACCTAATTTGCTTCATTCTTTAGATATACTTTAATAAAGAAATAGCAATGCACACGGTGAACCAATCACAGGAGGCATCTATGTGCAGCTACCAATCAACAGCTACTAAGCATATCTAGATATGCTTTTCAGCAAAGAATATCAAGAGAATGAAGCAAATTAGATAATATAAGTAAATTATAAAGTTGTTTTTAATTGTATGCTCTTTCTAAATCATGAAAGAAAAAATTTGGGTTTCATGTCCCTTTAAGGTCTGCAGCTCAACATATTAGGTCAAATCAAACATGATGTTTTTTAAAGTGACTTTAAACATTTAGGGTGAGATTACAAGTGAGACTCAATGGATTTTGGGCTAGCGCAATTGCGATTTCACAATCCATTTTTTGTCCGGCTGATATTACAAGTCGGGAGAAATTGCGATAGCACTAGCGCAATAGCCTTTTCCACTTCAATCCATACAGCGATCTAAGAGCTCTGGTAAACTGTTTTCATAAACTAAAAAGTTGCACAAAACACAACAAAAATACCTTACAAAGTACACTTACACCCATAAACTACACTATTAACCCCTAAACCGCCACCCCCCCACATTGCCAGCCCTAAATAAAACTATTAACCCTTAATCACTCATGTCCCATCCCCCCACACCGTCAACCCTAAATAAAATGATTAACCCCTAAACCGCCACCCCCACATCGCAAAACTAAATAAAACTGTTAACCCCTAAACCGTCATCCCCCACAATGCAAACTATATCAACTATTAACCCCTAAACCGCCACCTCCCACATTGCTAACTATCTAAATAAACTATTAACTCCTAAACTGCCATTCCCCACAACGCAAAGTATTAAACTAACATCTAAACCCTCTAACCTAACACCCCCTAACAACCCCAATTAACATTTAAAAAAATTAAAAATTAAATTAAAACCTAAGCTTACCATAAAAAAACCTAACATTACTTAGAAAAAATTAGATTACAGTAAATAAAAAAATCTAACATTTACAAAAAATAGAAAACCTAACATTGCAAAAAAATTAAAATAACATTTACAGAAAAAAACTACCATTACAAAAAATAGCAAAACCTACCCTTACACAAAATAACAAAAAAATTACCAAATATAAAAAAAAATTCCTATTCTAATACCCCTAAAAAAAAGCACCCCAAAATGTAAACAAACCCTATTCTACAAATAAACTACAACAGCCCTTAAAAGAGCTTTTTGTAGGGCATTGCCCTAAAGCAAACAGCTCTTTTGCATAAAAAAATAATTTTCCCTAACATTACAACCCCAACCCCCCAAAATAAAAAACCTAACTAAAAAAAACTAAACTACACATTGTCCCAAAAAGGGCACTTGGATGGGCTTTTAAACAGCATTCAGCTCTTTTTCTACCCAAGTAAAATAAAAAAAACCTGATATAAAAGAAAAATCCCACCCCAAAAAATAAAAAAAAATCTAAGTCTAACCCCAAAATTGGTACTTAACGATGATGATCAGACCATCGACACGGAGGTCCTCTTCATACAGTCTCCAGCAGCACACTACTAAAGATTGAATGCAAGGTACCCCTTATATATAGGGGTACCCTTGCATTCCTATTGGATTATTTGAATCTTTAAATTCAAATTAGCCAATAGGATGAAAGGAAAAAGCTTTCAGCCTATTGGCTGATTTGAATTTGAAGAATTAGAATACTTATTATTTTTTTTTTTAGTTATTTCGTTTTGTTATTTTTTATAAGGGTAGGTTTTTTTTTTTATAATGATAGTTTTTTTTGAGTAAATGTTAGGTTTCTTATTTTTTGTACGTTAGATTTTGTTTTTTTTGTAATGTTAGTGCTTTTTTATTTATTGTAATCTAATGTTAGTTTTTTTTCAGGGTAAGCTTAGGTTTTGATTTAATTTTACAGGTAAGTTTATTTTTTTAAAGGTAGTTAGGATGTTTTAATTTAATTTATGGATATTTTAATTGGGGTTAAGTTAAGGGTTGTTAGGTTAGGGGTTTTAGATGTTAGTTTATTACATTGTGCTATGGGGATGGCGGCTTAGGGGTTAATAGTTTATTTAGATAGTTTGCGATGTTGGGGCATAGCAGTTTAGGGGTTAACATTTTTATTTAGTGTTTGCGATGGGGGGGTTGGTTTAGGGGTTAACAGTTTTATTTTGTTTTTGCAAAGTGGGGGATGGCAGATTAGGGGTTATAAGGCTAGGTGCTTATGGTAGGGTTTTTTTCCACTTTTTTTATCTATTGATTTCTATGGGGAAACACATTCATGGGCATGCCAAATCTCTGCTAGCGATTTTTTTCCCCCTCTCAGGCTACTGCTTGCGGAAAAAAATAATGTTTATCCCAAGAAGCGCAAAAAGCATTTCACTAGCAGTGTTTTCGCTAACACAAAATTTAGATTTACTGCGGCACTTGTAATTTTGCCCTTAGTTTTATTAAACTACATTTAATAAAAGAATCAATATACCGTACCAGCTCTTATTTCTCTGCCTTATTATTTAATAGCCTACAGATAAAAATCAGTATTGCTCTATACACACTGTCAGGTAGATTACGAGTTGTGCTTTTGTGTTTTAGCCATTACGAGTCTTGTCGGTATAGCTGTACCACAAGCCTTTTAGCCTGTAACGCAATGTCAGTCCCGCACTCGTAAAAATGACGTTTTTTCGTGGGACTTCCATAGTTCAGCCATTACGAGTTTTGCGGTGAGGCTAAAAAGCTTGCTTTACACCCTATAACAACAAGATCCGTACCGCTATCTGAGAGCAGTAGTTATAAGTTTTACACAACAAAACTGCTACATAAAACTCTACTGTTACAAAGTACACTAACACCCATAAACTACCTATTAATCCCTAAACCGAGGCCCTCCCGCATTGCAAATACTATATTAAAGTTATTAACCCCATAATCTGCCGCTCTCAACATCACCACCACTAATAAAATGTATTAACCCCTATTCCGCCACTCCCCGACATTGTCACTAGTATAATAAAGTTATTAACCCCTAAACCGCTGCCCTCCTGCTTCACAAACACTATTTAAATATTATTAACCCCTAATCTGCCGTTCACCCACATCGCCCCCACGATACTAAAGTTATTAAACCCTATTCCGCCGCTCCCCGATACCGCCATCACTATAATAAACCTATTAACCCCTAAACCACAAGCACCGCACAACAAAATATACTAAATTAAACTATTAACCCCTAAACCGAAAGCCCCCACATTGCAATAAACTAATTTAAACTAGTAACCCCTAAACCTAATGCCCCCCTAATGCCCCCCTAACTTTATATTAAAATTATCTTAAATTAAATTAAAACTTACCTGTCAAATTAAAAATGTATTAAAAAAAAATAAAATGTATTAACCCCTATTCCGCCACTCCCCGACATTGTCACTAGTATAATAAAGTTATTAACCCCTAAACCGCTGCCCTCCTGCTTCGCAAACACTATTTAAATATTATTAACCCCTAATCTGCCGTCCACCCACATCGCCCCCACGATACTAAAGTTATTAAACCCTATTCCGCCGCTCCCCGATACCGCCATCACTATAATAAACCTATTAACCCCTAAACCACAAGCACCGCACAACAAAATATACTAAATTAAACTAATAACCCCTAAACCGAAAGCCCCCACATTGCAATAAACTAATTTAAACTAGTAACCCCTAAACTTAATGCCCCCCTAACTTTATTAAAAATGTATTAAAAAAAAAAATGTATTAACCCCTATTCCGCCACTCCCCCCGACATTGTCACTAGTATAAAAAAGTTATTAACCCCTAAACCGCTGCCCTCCTGCTTCGCAAACACTATTTAAATATTATTAACCCCTAATCTGCCGTCCACCCACATCGCCCCCACGATACTAAAGTTATTAAACCCTATTCCGCCGCTCCCCGATACCGCCATCACTATAATAAACCTATTAACCCCTAAACCACAAGCACCGCACAACAAAATATACTAAATTAAACTATTAACCCCTAAACCGAAAGCCCCCACATTGCAATAAACTAATTTAAACTAGTAACCCCTAAACCTAATGCCCCCCTAATGCCCCCCTAACTTTATATTAAAATTATCTTAAATTAAATTAAAACTTACCTGTCAAATTAAAAAAACTAACCGCTAGATTTAGAGTTCTGCGTTAGCCGTCAAAAGCAGCGTTAGGGGCTCCTAACGCTGGTTTTGGCCGCCCGCTGGTATTTAGAGTCAGTCAGGAAAGGGTCTAACACTCACTTTGCAGCCGCGACTTTTCCATACCACAGATCCCCTTACGTCAATTGCGTATCCTATCTTTTCAATGGGGTATTTCGAGTCTTGGCTGAAGTGAGCGTTAGAAATCTAACGACAAGACTCCAGCCGCAGAGAAAAGCCAGGAGTTAAGAGCTTTCTGGGCTAACGCTGGTTCATAAAGCTCTTAACTACTGTGCTCTAAAGCAGTGTTTTTCAACCAGTGTGCCGTGGCACACTAGTGTGCCGTGAGAGATCCTCAGGTGTACCACGGCAGACTGACAACAGTGTGACATATTTTTTAAACTTTGCTTGTTTTTTACTCCCAGTGCAGGGGTAGGTTGTAGGAGGCATGGCATAACAGCACAATATATACAGTATGTGTGTGTTTGTGTGTATGTGTATATATATATATATGCTTTATTAGGCTACAATGTGTATTTTTTTAACATTTTGGGATGGTGGTGTGCCACAGGATTTTTTAATGTAAAAAAGTGTGCCACGGCAAAAAAAAGGTTAAAAATCACTGCTCTAAAGTACACTAACACCCATAAACTACCTATGTACCCCTAAACCGAGGCCCCCCACATCGCCGCCACTCTATTCAATTTTTTAACCCCTTATCTGCTGACCGCACACCGCCACAACCTACGTTATCCCTATGTACCCCTAATCTGCTGCCCCTAACACCGCCGACCCCTATATTATATTTATTAACCCCTAATCTGCCACCCCCAACGTCGCCGCCACCTACCTACAATTATTAACCCCTAATCTGCCGACTGGACCTCACCGCTACTATAATAAAGTTATTAACCCCTAATCCGCCTCACTCCCGCCTCAATAACCCTATAATAAATAGTATTAACCCCTAATCTGCCGACCGGACCTCACCGCTACTCTATTAAATTTATTAACCCCTAAAGCTAAGTGTAACCTTAACACTAACACCACCCTAAGTTAAATATAATTTTTATCTAACGAAATAAATTAACTCTTATTAAATAAATTATTCCTATTTAAAGCTAAATACTTACCTGTAAAATAAACCCTAATATAGCTACAATATAAATTATAATTATATTGTAGCTATTTTAGGATTAATATTTATTTTACAGGCAACTTTGTATTTATTTTAACCAGGTACAATAGCTATTAAATAGCTACCTAGTTAAAATAATTACAAAATTACCTGTAAAATAAATCCTAACCTAAGTTACAATTAAACCTAACACTACACTATCAATAAATTAATTAAATAAAATACCTACAATTATCTACAATTAAACCTAACACTACACTATCAATAAATTAATTACATACAAATACCTACAATTAAATACAATTAAATAAACTAACTAAAGTACAAAAAATAAAAAAAGAACTAAGTATCAAAAAATAAAAAATAATTTACAAACATTAGAAAAATATTACAACAATTTTAAGCTAATTACACCTACTCTAAGCCCCCTAATAAAATAACAAAGCCCCCCAAAATAAAAAAATGCCCTACCCTATTCTAAAATACAAATAGAAAAACTCTTTTACCTTACCAGCCCTTAAAAGGGCCCTTTGCGGGGCATGTCCCAAAGAATTCTGCTCTTTTGCCTGTAAAAAAAAACACACAATACCCCCCCCCAACATTACAACCCACCACCCACATACCCCTAATCTAACCCAAACCCACCTTAAATAAACCTAGCACTAAGCCCCTGAAGATCTCCCTACCTTATCTTCACCACGCCGGGTATCACCGATACGTCCAGAGGAGGCTCCGAAGTCTTCATCCAAGCCCAAGCGGGGGCTGAAGAGATCCATCATCCGGCTGAAGAGATCCATCATCCGGCTGAAGAGATCCATCATCCGGCTGAAGAGATCCATCATCCGGCTGAAGAGATCCATCATCCGGCTGAAGAGGTCCATCATCGGGCTGTAGAGATCCATCATCCGGCTGAAGAGATCCATCATCCGGCTGAAGTCTTCTATCAAGCGGCATCTTCAATCTTCTTTCTTCCGGATCCATCTTCATCCCGCCGACGCGGAACATCCATCCTGGCCGACGACTTCTCGACGAATGACGGTTCCTTTAAATGACGTCATTCAAGATGGTGTCCCTCGAATTCCGATTGGCTGATAGGATTCTATCAGTCAATCGGAATTAAGGTAGGAAAATTCTGATTGGCTAATGGAATGCGAGCTCAATTTGATTGGCTGATTCCATCAGCCAATCAGAATTTCCTACCTTAATTCCGATTGGCTGATAGAATCCTATCAGCCAATCGGAATTCGAGGGACGCCATCTTGGGCTTGGATGAAGACTTCGGAGCCTCCTCTGGACAGATCGGTGATACCCAGCGTGGTGAAGATAAGGTAGGGAGATCTTTAGGGGCTTAGTGTTAGGTTTATTTAAGGGGGGTTTGGGTTAGATTAGGGGTATGTGGGTGGTGGGTTGTAATGTTGGGGGGTATTGTATGTTTTTTTTACAGGCAAAAGAGCAGAATTCTTTGGGGCATGCCCCGCAAAAGGCCCTTTTAAGGGCTGGTAAGGTAAAAGAGCTTTTCTATTTGTATTTTAGAATAGGGTAGGGCATTTTTTTATTTTGGGGGCTTTGTTATTTTATTAGGGGGCTTAGAGTAGGTGTAATAAGCTTAAAATTGTTGTAATATTTTTCTAATGTTTGTAAATTATTTTTTTATTTTTTGTAGCTTAGTTCTTTTTTATTTTTTGTACTTTAGTTAGTTTATTTAATTGTATTTATTTGTAGGTATTTTATTTAATTAATTTATTGATAGTGTAGTGTTAGGTTTAATTGTAACTTAGGTTAGGATTTATTTTACAGGTAATTTTGTAATTATTTTGACTAGGTAGCTATTAAATAGTTCTTAACTATTTAATAGCTATTGTACCTGGTTAAAATAAATACAAAGTTGCCTGTAAAATAAATATTAATCCTAAAATAGCTACAATATAATTATAATTTATATTGTAGCTATATTAGGGTTTATTTTACAGGTAAGTATTTAGCTTTAAATAGGAATAATTTATTTAATAAGAGTTAATTTATTTCGTTAGATAAAAATTATATTTAACTTAGGGGGGTGTTAGTGTTAGGGTTAGACTTAGCTTTAGGGGTTAATAAATTTAATAGAGTAGCGGTGAGGTCCGTTCGGCAGATTAGGGGTTAATAAGTGTAGGTAGGTGGCGGCGACGTTGGGGACGGCAGATTAGGGGTTAATAAATATAATATAGGGGTCGGCGGTGTTAGGGGCAGCAGATTAGGGGTACATAGGGATAACGTAGGTTGTGGCGGCGGTGTACGGAGCAGCAGATTAGGGGTTAAAAAAAATATGCAGGGGTCAGCGATAGCGGGGGCGGCAGATTAGGGGTTAATAAGTGTAAGGTTAGGGGTGTTTAGACTCAGGGTTTATGTTAGGGTGTTAGGTGCACACTTAGGAAGTGTTTCCCCATAGGAAACAATGGGGATACGTTAGGAGCTGAACGCTGCTTTTTTTGCAGGTGTATTTAAAAGGTGCAGGGGAAAAAAGCACGCGTAGCTAACGCACCCCTTTGGCTGCAGAACTCTAAATCTAGCGGTAAGTTCAAACTATCAATTAAACTAATATAACTATTAAACTAAAGTTAAACTAACTACCAATTAAAGAAAACTAAAATACACATTAAAAAAATCCTAACACTACTATAAAAATTACAAAGTATCTAATTACAAGAAATAAAAAATTCTAATTACAAAAAATAACAAACACTAAATTAGGAAAAATAACAAACGAAATTATAAAAAAAAAGAAAGAATTACACCTAATCTAATAGCCCTATAAAAATAAAAAAGCCCAACCAAAATAAAAAAAAACCTAGCCTACAATAAACTACCAATAGCCCTTAAAAGGGCCTTTTGTAGAGCATTGCCCTAAGTTAAACAGCTCTTTTACCTGTAAATAAAAATACAAAGACCCCCCAACAGTAAAACCCACCACCCAACCAACCCCCCAAAATAAAAAAACCTAACTCTAACAAAAACCTAAGCTACCCATTGCCCTCAAAAGGGCATTTTTATGCGCAATACCCTTAAAAGGGCATTTAGCTCTTTTGCATTGCCCTGAAAAGGGCATATAGCTCTTTTAAGAAAAGCCAAAACCCTAAACTAAAAAAAACCCACCTAAATTTTTTTTACAAATCCTAACACTAACCCCCGACGATCCACTTACAGTTTCTGAAGTCCGGACATCCAGACGGTGAGAAGTCTTCATCTAGGTGGCGAGGTCTTCATCCATCCAGGCGGTGTCTTCTATCTTCATCCCAGCGGCATTTTCTATCTTCATCCCGGCGGCGACGTCTTCTATCTTCATCCCGGTGTTGCAGAGCAGGTCCATCCTGAAGACATCCGGCGCGGAGCATCCTCTTCATACGGTCGTACACTGAATCTTTAATGCAAGGGAGCCTTTTCAAAATTCCTATTGGCTGATTTGATTTTGGAAAATTCAAATCAGCCAATAGGATGAGAGCTACTGAAATCCTACTGACTGTTCAAATCAGCTAATAAGATGAGAGCTGCTGAAATTCTATTGGCTGATTTGAACAGATCAAATCAGCCAATAAGAATGCAAGGGACGCCATTTTGAAAAGGCTCCCTTACATTGAGGATTCAGTATACGGCAGCGACTGTATGAAGAGGATGCTCCGTGCTTGATGTCTTCAGGATGGACTCGCTCCGCACTGCTGGGATGAAGACAGAAGACGCCGCCGGGATGAAGATAGAAGATGCCGCCTAGATAAAGATGGAGCTGCCTAGATAAAGATGGAGCCGCCTGGATGAAGATGGAGCCGCCAGGATAAAGATCCTTCAAGCGGGACTTCAGCAACTGTGAGTACCTAAAGAGGGGTTAGTGTTAGGTTTTTTTACGGGTTTTTTGGGTGTTTTTTATTTTTTAGATTAGGGGTTGGGCATTTCTTAAAAGAAGGCAAGAAAAAGAGCTAAATGCCCTTTTAAAAGCAATGAACATACAAATGCCCTTTTCAGGGCAATGGGTAGATTAGGTTTTTTTTAGATAGTTTTTTTATTTTGGGGGTTTGGGGGTGGGGTTTTGTAATGCTAGTTGGTCTTTTTTTTTTTTTTTTTTAGAAAAAGAGCTGATTTCTTTAGGGCAATGCCCTACAAAAGGCCATTGGTTTATTATAGATTAGGTTTTTTATTTTGGGGTGTTTTTTTTTAAATTGGTATTAGAATAGGAATAATTGTTATTATTTTGGATAATTCGCTTGTTATTTTGTGTAAAAAAATTTTTTCGTTTTGGGGTGTGTTTTTCTTTTTAGAATAGCCATTGTTTTATTTTTAATGGGCAGCAAAAGAGCTGAATGTCCTTTTAAGGGCAATGCACATATAAATGCCCTTTTCAGGGCAATGGGTAGTTTAGGTTTTATTTTTATTTTGTGGGTTTGGGGGATTGGGGTTTGTATACTCTTTGTTTTTCTTTTGTAGGAAAAGAGCTGTTATCTTTAGGGCAATGCCAAAAACTTTTAAGGGCCCTTGGTAGTTTATTATAGATAAGGGTTTTTTATTTTGGGGTGTTTTTTTTTAAAGGGTATTAGAATAGGAATATTTTTTATTGTTTTGGATAACATTACTTGTTATTTTTTTGTAATGGTATTTTTTTATTTTATTTTTTATTTTAGTCGGCCAGATTACGAGTTTTGCGTTATGAGGGGTGCGGTACTAACTTGCAAGTTATTCTCACCGCTTACTTTCCTACAGCGCTGGTATTACAGGTTTTTACAAACCCGGCATTAAAAGGCAAGTGAGCGTAGAGCAAAATTTATGTTTACACCTAACACCCTAACATGAACCCGAGTCTAAACACCCCTAATCTTACACTTATTAACCCCTAATCTGCCACCCCCAACATCGCCGACACCTACATTATACTTATTAACCCCTAATCTGCCGCTCCGGACATCGCCGACACCTACATTATACTTATTAACCCCTATTCTGCTGCCCCCAACATTGCCGACACCTACATTATATTTATTAACCCCTAATCTCCCACCTCAATGTTGCTGCAACCTACCTACACTTATTAACCCCTAATCTGCCGCTCCGGACATCACTGCCACTATAATAAACATATTAACCCCTAAACCGCCGTACCCCCGCATCGCAAACACTAGTTAAATAGTATTAACCTCTAATCTGCCACCCCTAACATCACCACCACCTACCTACATTTATTAACCCCTAATCTGCCGCCGCCGCCACTATACTAAATTTATTAATCCCTAAATCTAAGTCTTCATCCAGACGGCATCTTCTATCTTCATCCATCCGGCGCGGAGCGAGTCCATCCTCAAGACATCCAATGCGGAGCATCCTCTTCGACGTCTTTTTCCAGAATGAATATCTCTTTAAGTGACGTCATCCAAGATGGCGCCCTTTAGATTCTGAATGGCTGATAGAATTCTATCAGCCAATTGGAATTAAGGTTGAAAAAATCCTATTGGCTGATGCAATCAGCCAATAGGATTGAGCTGGCATTCTATTGGCTGATTGGAACACCCTTAATTCCAATTGGCTGATAGAATTCTATCAGCCAATCAGAATCTAAGGGACGCCATCTTGGATGACGTCACTTAAAGAGATATTCATTCTGGAAGAAGACGTCAATTGAAGAGGATGCTCCGCATCGGATGTCTTTAAGATGGAGCCACTTCGCACCGGATGGATGAAAATAGAAGATGCCGTCTGGATGAAGACTTCTGCCCGACTGGAGGACCACTTCTCCCGGCTTGGATGAAGACTTCTCCCGGCTTCGTTGAGGACTTCTCCCGGCTTCGTTGAGGACTTCTCCCGGCTTCGTTGAGGATGGATGTCGGATCTTAAAAACTGTAAGTGGGTCTTCAGGGGTTAGTGTAAGTTTTTTTTAATGGTTTATTGGGTGGGTTTTATTTTTAGGTTAGGGCTTTGTGCCGCAATAGAGCTAAATGCCTTTTTAAGGGCAATGCCCATCCAAATGCCCTTTTCAGGGCAATTGGGAGCTTAGATTTTTTTAGTTAGGGTTTTATTTTGGGGGGTTGGTTGTGTGGGTGGTGGGTTCTACTGTTGGGGGGGTTGTTTGTATTTTTTTCAGGCAAAAGAGCTGATTTATTTGGGGCAATGCCCCGCAAAAGGCCCTTATAAGGGCTATTGGTAGTTTAGTTTAGGCTAGGGGGGATTTATTTTGGGGGGGGGGCTTTTTTATTTTGATAGGGCTATTAGATTAGGTGTAATTAGTTTAAATATCTTGTAATTTGTTTTTTATTTTCTGTAATTTAGTGTGTTTTTTTTTTCTAATTTAGCTAATCGTATTTAATTTATTTAATTGTATTTAATTTAGGTAATTTATTTAATTGTAGTGTAGTGTTAGGTGTTAGTGTAACTTAGGTTAGGTTTTATTTTACAGGTAAATTTGTATTTATTTTAGCTAGGTAGTTAGTAAATAGTTAATAACTATTTAGTAACAATTCTACCTAGTTAAAATAAATACAAACTTGCCTGTAAAATAAAAATAAAACCTAAGATAGATACAATATAACTATTAGTTATATTGTAGCTAGCTTATGGTTTATTTTACAGGTAAGTTTTTTTTAAAATAGGAATTATTTAGTTATTAATAGTAATTTTTATTTAGATTTCTTTTAATTATATTTAAGTTAGGGGGTGTTAGGGTTAGGGTTAGACTTAGTTTTAGGGGTTAATAAATTTAGTGTAGTGGCGGCGACGTTGGGGGCAGCAGATTAGGGGTTAATAAATGTAGGTAGGTGGCAGCGATGTTAGGGATGGCAGATTAGGGGTTAATAATATTTAACTAATATTTGTGAGGCAGGAGTACGGCGGTTTAGGGGTTAATATGTTTATTCTAGTGGCGGCGATGTCCGGAGCGGCAGATTAAGGGTTAATAATTTTATTTTAGTGTTTGCGATGCGGGAGGGCCTCGGTTTAGGGGTTAATAGGTAGTTTATGGGTTTTAGTGTACTTTTTAGCACTTTAGTAGTTTTATGCTACGGCTTTGTAGTGTAAAACTCATAACTACTGACTTTAAAATGCGGTACGAATCTTGACGGAATAGGGTGTACCGCTCACTTTTTGGCCTCCCAGGACAAGCTTGTAATACCGGCGCTATGGAAGTCCCATTGAAAATAGACTATACGCAATTTGCGCAAGTTGATTTGCGGTAAGTGTAAGTGTTCGGTGCCTCTAAATCTGCAAGACTCGTAATACCAGCAGTAGTGAAAAAGCAGCGTTATGAGGCTTAACGTTGCTTTTTTACTCATAACGCAAGACTCGTAATCTAGCCGAGTTTTTATTTTTTTGTAATGGTAGCTTTTTTTGTAAGGTTTTAGTGTAAGGCAGCTTAGGTTTTATTTCACAGGTAAGTTTGTATTTATTTTAACTAGGTAGTTAGTAAATCGTTAATAACTATTTACTAACTAGTCTACCTAGTTAAAATAAATACAAACTTACCTGTGAAATAAAAATAAAACCTAAGCTAGCTACAATATAACTATTAGTTATATTGTAGCTACCTTAGGTTTTATTTCACAGGTAAGTTTGTATTTAGGTATTATTTAGTTAATAATTGTAACTTTAATTTAGCTCTATTTTAATTATGTTAAAATTAGGGGGTGTTAGGGTTAAGGTTACGGTTAGGTTTAGGGTTACGGTTAGGTTTAGGGGTTAATATAGTTTAATTTAGGTTGTTGCAATGTGGGGGGCTGGCGGTTTAGGGGTTAATAGTTTTTTTTAGTGGTAGTGATGTGGGAGGCCAAAGGTTTAGGGGCTAATAACTCTATTTAGTGGTGGCGATGTCGGGAGCGGCAGAATATGGGTTAATAGATTTATTATAGTGTGGGCGATGTTGGGGTTCAGGGGAATAGGGGTTAATACCTTTAGTATAGTTGCGTCAATATCAGGAGCGGCAGATTAGGAGTTAATATATTTATTTTGGTGGCGGCGATATCGGGAGTGGCAGATTAGGGGTTAATAAGTTTATGTAGGTGTCGGCGATCGATATCGGGGGCAGCAGATTAGGGGTGTTTTAGAGGTGGGGTTTATGTTAGGGTGTTAGGTTTAAACATAACTTTTTTTTCCTCCATAGACATCAATGGGGCTGCATTATGGAGCTCTTCATTCGCAGGTGTTTTTTTCTAACACTTTCTCCCCATTGATGTCTATGGGGAAAGCGTGCACGAACACGTCAAAACAGCGCTTGTATTTTGTACGGTATAGAGCTCAACGCAACCATATCGCACGCACAAGCCGACTGTTTCAAAACTTATAATGGCAGCGCAATGGAGTGTAAAGTAACGCAACTTTTGTTGCGTTCGTTTCGCCCCCCCCCCATTGCGGCCATAACTTGTGATCTACCTGATTGTGATTTACTGTTTACTTTGGTGTGTAGACTTCTATTATTACTAAACTGCGCATGCGCTACATATATCCCCTGACAGACATTAAAAATCAAAGTGTTCTTCAGAGGATTCAGGGGAGGATGGCCTAATAAGACATTGCGCCCGTTTCAGGAAGAAAAATACAGTGACCATAAGGGTGGTCTAAGGAACCTTTGAGGGGTCCATTTGAAAGGTATTTTTATACAAAAATCTGGAAGCTGTTGTGAAAATCATAGCTTATATTACATCTATTACGTATACCCTTTTAATATTTAGTTAATCTGATTTGAGTTTTACTGTCCCTTTAAGTGAAGACAATGCTTTGTGTTTCAGTTTCAATGCATTTTTCAGATAGAGAATGGAGAAACTTGCCTTTTCTAACTTTTAATTTTTTATTGGATCGGATCTGATACCCTATCATCTGCCCTTTTATCACTGGAAGTTCATGTGTGTTACCTATTTATCTAACTATTATTTCTTAACATTCATTGGTCACAATTTTATTACCTTAGCATATTATTATTATTGCTCTGACAATGTTACTTTGCAATATTCTTGATATTTTGTTGCACTACTGGTTAAATGGAAATAAAAGTGGGAAAAAAAATAAAATGCTCTGATATTGCACTATTGTTTGCATAGATCTATGTGTTTAACCACTGCAAATGGGTTAAACTCATAGTTTAAGTTAGCTCCACAGCAGCAATGCTCTACTGGGTGCTAGCTGAACAGCTCTACTGAACCAATGACAAGATGTATATATGTGCAGCCACTAATCTTCAGCTAGCTCCCAGTAGTGCTTTCCTGCTCTTGATCCTAACGAGGAATGCTTTTCAATAGAGTACCTAGAGAACAAAGTCATTTTTATAATAAAATAAATTGAGCAATCTCTTGTTCTATTTGAATCATAAAGTTTTATGTAGGCTTTCAGGTCGCTTTAATTGTTTTGGATATTACAGCATATTACTAATTTCTTTATACACCCAGCTGTTTTCTCTGCATTCTTAGACAATTATATTACAGTAGGTTGAGGATATGTTACATCTAATGTTACCAAGTGATACATAAGAGTCTATTTACTTTCATTGTTGCTGTCTAAAATGCTGTGTATAAATTTGATTTATCTCTTCATTTTTATTGGTTGCTAATGGAACCCTACCTTAGGTTGCTTTATGTAGAACCTGCCACGAATAAGTGTGAAACAAAATGTCCTATTTCTACTATAATGCTAAAATAAGTCTAGGAAAAAATCATAACCCTAAATTATTAATCATCCTCATATAATTATGTATTATTTGCACTTGTTGGGTGTTAGTATGAAATCCAACACCAGTAAAGGGGCATTAAGCTCAGCATATGATTCTCCATAATTTAATTTAATTTATTAATTAATGAAACTGAAACAACATGGCGGCGTGCGTTCATTATTTATTTTTCTTGCTTGCTGTAAAAGTTGTGCTTGCGCAACAATCACTAGAGACTCTGAAATTCTAATTCTGTAACCTAAGTATGTTAAAAAAATACTGCAAGTTGTCTGAATCAGCTACATGCTATCCGGTGATTGCTTAGAACACTGCACAAACTCAATTATAGCTAGCTCCAATTGACCACAGATAGAGGAGCATAAGATGAATGCATTCACCTAGATATTCACCCTGGCTTGGTCTTCAGACCCTGTGTTTCATGTTCTTCATCTTGGATATGTAAACTAATTCCAAACTGCTTATGTTTGCCTCAAATTTGGCCCACATGAAGATTCTTCACCTTGCTTTACATGAATGTTTTATTGAACTGGAATTTTCTGGACCACACTGTGCTTTGAATCTAGTTTCCTGGGTACAATTAGATCCACCTCTGCTATTTCACTTTACTACTAGAACCTTATAGTGCAACTAAGTCAGTCCACGAAGCCCAGAGGAGCTACATAATCTCTGGAGAAGCTCATTCAACATATAAACTACTAACCATGCTGGTCTATTGGGAATTGTACACATCTTACAGTCAAAATATAATGATTCTTCATTGGAGAAGTTTCAGTATGTGTAGCCATGCAAAACTTTAAAGGGGAAACCATTTCCTCCAGAACATTCTTACTAGAGTTGCAAGTCACTTGTAATAAAAAATTAATTGGTGACTGCACAAAATACTGAAAATGAATTCCGTTATATAATGCCCTGTTCTTATCTAAGTCAAGTACTTTCAATTTTCTAAATGTGTGCACTGTTGTTTTTATTCCTGCTAAGGTACTACATTTCCAGGACTTTATTAAGGCTCAATTCATTAGACTCTTTTAATTACTATTAGAATGAAAGCCTTCTCTGATGGTGCACACCAAGCCACAACTGCAGAGTATGCCCTGTGCAGTAAATAAAAAAAAATAGTGCACAATTAATTGGATATGTAACGCACACACGCAGATACCATTATGCTCACAGAGTATCAAGCACTTAAGAAGTGCTACAACCGCCTCCTGGACTCTTAAGAGCCATCCAGCAGTACAGAGGACCAGCAAATTGCAGTAAATGTTGAAAATTATCAGAGAAAAAAATCTACTGCTCATTTAAAATACATATTGTTTAGGCTCTCTTCAGTCGAGCCTGGTTGTAATTTCCCCACTGGAGCATTACACATCACTTTAAGAGGCTGCTACCAGAGATCTGCAGATCCAGCGAGGGTGTTCAACGGATAGAGTGTTTTGCCGGAGGGAGAGCTATCTGGATGGCTCTTAAGGGTCCAGGAGGCGGTTGTAGCACTTCTCAAGTGCTTGATACTCTGTGAGTATAATGGTATCTGCGTGTGTACGTTACCTATCCAATTGATTGTGCACTATTGTGGCGCCTTCTTCTTTTTGCTTATTTTTTAGATTAATTTCACTTGGCTAACCATCAAGTTTTGGAAGGAGTGGACTGCCACATTATTTGTGAAGAGTTTCGGAATCCTTTGAACACTTTGGGACTTTTCACATTCCTTATTACATAAGTATATGTAATTATAAGAGATTCATTTCTCAGTGTGGTTTTGTTATATATACAAGCACATATTGTTTCACTGCATTTTTTGTATTTTTTCACAGTCACTGTTACACTTATCTAGTATTATATTTTTTAGACTTTTTTATTTTTCTTTAGATGTTATTATCACCGTTGAATTTTACTTTTACTCTTATATGTTTTTACCACTATTATATTGATTTTTGGCGCATCCAACATTTTTTGTATTTTTTATGCCCTGTGTATACTGTGCCAGGGAAACAAATTCATTAAGCACAATATATTTGAGTTTCAACGGTGGTCTTTTCTGAATCTCTAAGGCAACAATAAGTATAAATTCAGTTTCTGCTTAGGCCTCATCTGGTGCTTTAAATTATGTTAGGACAAATGAAGACATGTGCTGCATCGAATAACCAAACTCTCCAAAACATGATAGGCCTCTAGGCCTTTTATGTTTCCCATAAGACAAGTGTGTGTATCTATCTTTGTTTCCCATTATGGTTTATTTTTTGAGAACCCATGGGAATGAATAATATCTAGAGTTTTGCAGGGTCATCATTCATGCATAATAACACACATTAAAATGTTTGACCTTACTGTGGTGGACATAACCATCCTACAGTGGGGAAAAAAGTATTTAGTCAACCACCAATTGTGCAAGTTCTCCCACTTAAGAAGATGAGAGAGGCCTGTAAGTTTCATCATAGGTATACCTCAACTATGAGAGACAAAATGTGGAAACAAATCCAGACAATCGCATTGTCTGATTTGGAAAGAATTTCTTTGCATATTATGGTGGAAAATAAGTATTTGGTCACCTTCAAACAAGCAATATTTCTGGCTCTCACAGACTTGTATCTTCTTCTTTAAGAGGCTCCTCTGTCCTACACTCATTACCTGTATTAATGGCACCTGTTTGAACTTGTTATCAGTATAAAAGACACCTGTCCACAACCTCAAACAGTCACACTCCAAAACCCACTATGGTGAAGACCAAAGAGCTGTCGAAGGACACCAGAAAAAAAATTGTAGACCTGCACCAGGCTGGGAAGACTGAATCTGCAATAGGCAAGCAGCTTGGTGTGAAGAAATGACCTATGAGAGCAATAATTAGAAAATGAAAGACATACAAGACCACTGATAATCTCCCTCAATCTGGGGCTCCACGCAAGATCTCACCCCGTGGGGTCAAATGATCACAAGAACAGTGAGCAAACATCCCAGAACCACATGGGGGGACCTAGTGAATTACCTGCAGAGAGCTGGAGCAACGTAACAAAGGCTACCATCAGTAACACTCTACGCTGCCAGGGACTCAGATCCTGCAGTGCCAGACGTGTCCCCCTGCTTAAGCCAGTACATGTCCGGGCTCGTCTGAAGTATTCTAGAGAGCATTTGGATGATCCAGAAACGGATTGGGAGAATGTCATATGGTCAGATGAAACCAAAGTAGAACTGTTTGGTAGAAACACAACTTGTCGTGTTTGGAGGAGAGAACACCATACCTATTGTGAAGCATGGGGGTGGCAACATCATGCTTTGGGGCTGTTTCTCTGCAAAGGGAACAGGACAAGTGATCCATGTACATGAAAGAATGAATGGGGCCATGTATCGTGACATTTTGAGTGCAAACCTCCTTCCATCAGCAAGGGCATTGAAGATGAAATGTGGCTGGTCTTTCAGCATGACAATGATCCCAAACACACCGCCCGGGCAACAAAGGAGGGGCTTCGTAAGAAGCATTTCAAGGTGCTGGAGTGGTCTCCAGATCTCAACCCCATAGAAAACCTTTGGAGGGAGTTGAAAGTCTGTGTTGCCCAGCGACAGCCCCAAAACATCAATGCTCTAGAGGAGATCTGCATGCAGGAATGGGCCAACATACCAGCAACAGTGTGTGACAACCTTGTCAAGACTTACAGAAAACGTTTGACCTCTGTCATTGCCAACAAAGGATATATAACAAAGTATTGAGATGAACTTTTGATATTGACCAAATACTTATTTTCCACCATAATTTGCAAATAAATTCTTTCCAAATCAGACAATGTGATTGTCTTTGTTTCCACATTTTGTCTCTCATAGTTGAGGTATACCTATGATGAAAATTACAGGCCTCTCTCATCTTCTTAAGTGGGAGAACTTGCACGATTGATGGCTGACTAAATACTTTTTTTCCCCACTGTATGTACTACTGCCAATTTCAGGCCTTTGTCGAAAAGATTACCCTTAAATATTTATTAAGCTATCAACTCACCAATGATAATTCCTGTTTGGTCACATAGAATGAATTTGATTCAAACTTTTCTTTAAACTCCGATGGCTAGCGTCAATTAACCAGGTGGGGGACAAATTACTATGTAATTATCTTTTAGTTTGAAGGGAACATTCATCCATTTACCAGTTTTTGCAACAGCTTGGTTGAGCTTCAGCCAGGATCTTCCAAAATATATATAAAAAGAAGCAAAGCACATAAACTCTAATCGAGTTTATAAGATACAATATGGTAGATACAATAAATTCAAAAGTGTTATAGATACAATTATAGGTTCAAAAATATGTGTAAATGGTAGAAATAGTACAAAAGATAAAATAGTACAAAAGTTAAGTACTTCCCTCTGATTCAAAGAATCGCTGCCATCCAACAGTCTCTCCCAAAGCCGTTGATGTATGTGTTCAAAGGAGGCGCTGATTCACAGAGGATATTGAACCCAGGAGGTTGTTGCAAGTTTCTGTAGGAAGATACAATACAACCTACAATAAACCACCCGATTGGTCAATTTTCTCCGGATCATGGATTGGATGACGGAAACACGTGATCAGTGAGTTCTCAACGTACCTAATTGGGAACTGAATAGACATTACTACTCGATTGGGAACTTAACTTTTTAATGTTATAGCGAATATCTGATTGGCTTCTTCTTTTTGTATTTAACAAATTTTATTGGTTGTTTTTATTTTTCAATTAGCGATGACATGTATTCATATTCTCTAAGGAGTTAAAATTAACATCAATCTGAATTTTCAGATTTGGATTACGTGTCATCGCTAGATGAAACATTTATGTGAAATAACTATATGAAATATTTATATGTAAAATGTTTGTATGCAGAATTTATTTTAAGCGGATGTAAATCTGTGATGTCACAGAGGGAGCAAAAATTATTATTTAAACTACCTTTTAAACAGATGCGAATATGATTGCTTTGCATCACATACTGATTTAAAAAAGCTCCAGAAAAATACGGTTTGATCCGTTGAAACGCGTTAAGCAAGAATACATTTTTGTTTTTACTCTGTATACCAAGCTGTATCTGAGTTTTAATAAGGAAGCCGAACTTCAGATTCTATTCTGTGATTATTTATTGTTGATATTCACAATGCCTGGATGTACTACTCTATTGTAAAATCTTCCTACAGAAACTTTCAACAACCTCCTGGGTTCAATATCCTCTGCAAAATATATTTGCCGGTACATGAGGTCCTTCATGACTGCAATACATTTTTTGTGAGTGACATATTAATTGAAATTCATTGGCAGTGTGATCTTATTTTATTAAGATGTTGTCTTGATCTGCTTATGTACCCAATTATTGACATTATAATAGTGTGACTAGGAAGAAAATATACTATTCTATGTCATCAATCCTGGAAATATAACATGTTCCGGGTCAGAGAGGGCATGTAGTTCAACATCATGCTCATGTGACATTCAACCCGGTCAATATATAGCTGTTTGTCTGTGTCTAGTTAAAAATGCCAAGCATTAGTCAACTATGTTTAGGAACAAAGTCAATTTGTTTGTTTAGCTAATTTATTTAATTAAATGTATAAATGTGTTTTTTAAATAAAGAGTCAAACTAAATCTATTATGTTTTTCACATTTGAACTCATGATAAAACAATAAAAACATAATAGAAAATTCACATACCATGAAACAGAAAGATCAATAATGTCATATTAAGTGTCACCAGATACTCTATCAAAGTTGCACATGATAGATAAAACCTGCTGGGTTTCTTGAATTTTGAGTCTCATTGTCATTGGACTCTTTAATAATTTTTTTTGATGATTTACATTATTGTGTAAGGAGCATAGCAATTTTTAAAATCCCTGTTCCCTTATCTATCAGAAACAACATTGCCAATAATTAGTATAACAATATGATCTGAAAGAAGGCATTTGTTAAAAGGATATACCACATTCATAATATTCGCACTGTAATACTTGTTTTAAAAATAGATAATTCTACTCATAATAGAAGAAAAAATGTCATGTACAGTGCTGCCTGCTCTGAATATATTGCTTTTATTTAGCTATACAAATGTAGCAGGATTATTGATGTTATAGTAATGGACAGGAATTCACTTTGCAGAAAATTGTAATGGCTATGTCCAATTAGGAGTCAGGAATCAATGGCATATGTTTAAGGTCAAAGTCACATAAATCAATATGTGTGACTTGTATTTAACATGAAAATGAAATTCATTGATGTTCTGTGTCATATGGAGCAGACCACATTGCTCTAAACAGTGGTGGCGTCTTAAAAAATGGGGAAAGTATTAAAAATGAGCAACAATCTTAATGTCAAGCCAATAATTATTATAGGAATAAAATGCAAATTCAATTGTTACCAGCCCCCATGCTAAACCTGATACTTTCTTAACTGCAGTGTTTTGGTTGTTTTTTTTTTTTGGAAACAAGTTAATTCAATAACAATATCAGAAATAAAGAAAAAATCTAGGCTTTAAATACAATAAATAATTCTATTTACAGAACAAACTTGTTGATACCTTTTAACAAGAACTATAAATGCTTAGATTTTTGTTTTGTTTATTCTGTACAAATAGTAAACACTCAGGAACAATCATTCTATTCAGTTCTATAAAATTGCCCACAATGATTGTAAAATGGAATCAAATAATTTAAACCATCATTCAGAAACAATGGTCCATGTCCATTGGCTGTACATAGTCTGTAAACAACTGTTGGGTTGGATGCATTGTTTGCTTGCTTTGTCCTTGCGTGATGACAGATACATATATCAGAGAATGCCAGACTGGTGACTTGTCTACAAAAAAAACATAAAAGAAGTGGAAAGGGGCTGGTCAAGAATACTTACTAGGATCAATAATAATATATCATAATGGCTTAGGGCATTTTATTATTGCTCTGTTTAAGCAGAGCTATGAGTTTAAACCCTTGTTGTAGTTAAATACATAGCTTTGCTCTAATAATAGTGCAATTAAAAGTAAAGGCTGTTGAGAACTCCAGTCCTTAAGCTTTTGGCGGAGCTTTTCCCGCGCCTCACCCCAAGCACCTGGGGTAGCTGCTTGGACTATTTACTACATCGATACTGGAGCCCAGGCAGTGGAAAAACCGAAACCACTGCACTGACAACGGTCAGACTAATTAAAAAAGAAACTCTATTCTCCAATAGAACATTGTAAGACACGGGGCTTGCGTCTTGTCTATCATTTTTAAACATAACTCTTCTTGTTACTCTACCCCCTCTCCCACCGCTGCTGCGTGAGAGGAGGGTAGGATTAAAAGAGACTCTATAAATACACTCCCCGGAGTTATGACCACAGAATGCCCACACTCTTAAAAGCATAACTACTGCTTTTTTCAGTAAGCCTCTGAGGCCCTGTTGAGGTGCTCTCAGAGAAACTTTTATTCAAACCACTGAGAAGTAGAGCGGAGGGGAGAGGAAATAAAGGGCTAACGCTTATAAACTACAATAGCGTTCAACAGATTAGCCTGAGCCCACAACAGTTTAACTTACCGGAGTTACATCCTTGGGCCAAGTCCGGAGATCACAGACGTCATCTGAGGGAGCCGCGGCGCACCTGCTGAGGCGTAGGAGACATCGACGGAAGCAGTCTGCATAGTGCGACCTGGCTATCGCTACATGTGAGACACTGTGTTTTTTCTTCCTGTCAGCAACGACCTCAGTTTTACCCTGCTCGTCTCCCCTCCTCTCCCACCGGTGCTGCGTGAGAGGAGGTGAGGAGACTACTTCAGAACCCAGAACTGAGGGTGAACACCGGCTTAAGATAAGTGGCTCTTTTTTTCTTCTTTCCACGGTTCCCAACATATAGAAGTAAAGGGTGCCGGGCTGTATTCAAGAGGTCAGTGTCAGTAAAAACCGCTACATAAAGATTACTGGCATAACGCTTTCATCTATACAGGCACAAAGAAACACAACCATTGGGGGTAAAGTATTGGAGTGCTTTCCGCTTTCTGTAATTCATTAGAGCCTTCTCATGTGATGTCTCTATATTGCCCCTTACAGTGGAATAACTTTTAAGGAGGATTTAATATACAATAACATTGGACAAAATTATAGTGGCTGTGACACAGTCTTAATATAGCCATTTTGAAAGGAGAGACATTTCCTATTTTTTTTCTTTTTCTCTTTTCTTTTTTTTTTCCCTAAAGTAATACCTTCTAAGTTTGTGTAAAACTCTGCAACTAATTCTTTCTCTCTCTGGGTAGACCCTTTTACATCTGGGTCTAAACAGAGCTTAATATTGTTTGTTGTTTGGTAAATGTATTTGGCTGTGTTCTCCTTTTCCTTTAGTTGTAAAGGCAGGACTGCATAAGTTTCTGTATAAAATGATAACTGCAAGTTGAGGTCTGCAATATATATTGATATAGTATAGCAAATTGTAATCCTATTTTGTTTTAGACCGACTACAATAGTGGTAATGCAAGATTAAAATAAGTACAAATTACTGTGAAAACTACAGATTAAGATCCTAGGTAATAGAGGTTTAATTTGAAATTGTAATAGGAATTATTGTTGTATAAATAAGAGTTACTGTGTATACAAACTCATTTGCTAAGGTACGGATAGCCTCAAGGTGTTATAGCGGCAGAGAAGAGGGGGAAAAATAATTAGATATATTAATCTCTCTTAAATATACCTTAAAGTACAAAGCAGAAAGGGGAAGGAAAATCAGCAGAAACTAGAAGGAATATTTAAAGGGAACTATACCCAAACAAGTTTTCTGAAGGCTGATACAATTTCGTTAACGGAAATAACTATGCTATGCTAAAGTCACTGCTTATTAAGCTATCCTAACACAACGTGTTTAATTATTTTTTGCTCTTTAAATTGTTCTATCTCTACGTTAAGTTATAAAACACAGTGTATTGAAAATCTTTCACTCTAGCTGAGAGCAATACTGTAGTCTCTCTCTTACCCCTATTGCTTAACACTTAAAACAATTGACCACTGAGCTATCTATAGTCACTGTTTCAGTCAGTGTTTTAAAGCTGTACTGGTCTATTTTTATATCTGACCACTAAGAAGTGCTTGCACCCCAGTTGTTTATATTTCTCCAAACTTTTTCCGGCTTAAGTTATTTGATATTGGAGTGCTGGCGTTGTGTTCTGATATATTGATTCAGTCAATGGCTCTGAAATATGAACAGCTAAAACTATACTGAAAATATATGAGTACATAGCTCTCCTACTCCCTTTCTTTTGTGTGCCCTTACTCTGAGGTTGCTTATTATGTCTCAAATTAAGGGTGATTATTAATTCACGTCTTTTTGCCTTTTTTTTTTTTTTTTTTTTTTTTTTTTTCTTAGAAGGTCAGTGTCATCCTTAGGGTTAAAACTAATATAGGTAAAGCTAATATTGCCCTGTGCACACTGTACTCTACCCGAGATATTTTAGCTTAGAAGGCCCCCACTGGGGAACATTTTAATAGTCTAAAAGGTGCGTTAAATCTTTAGAGGGTTCTGCTCTAGTTTAAACATAGTAATCTTATAATTTACTTTCTGGGAGAAAATAACCTTGGTCGGCCTAGATCACTCTTTTTCTTCACATCCACTATTAGAACACTTCTTTGTATTTTTCTTGGATCCTTCACTTTTTTTCTTCACCCCCCTCCCTCCCCCCTTTTTTTTTTTTTTTCCTCTCAATTAGACACTTATCCACCTGAACTCACGGCATTATTATCATCTTAAATCACAGTACACCTTTTTTTCTACTCCCCTCCCCTTCACTCACTCCCTATTATAGCCCTTAACCGCACTTATTTATGGATAGATTTTTAAATCCACTAACCACTCACAAAAGCACTCCGCCGGCCATGGCTTCCAGAGCTAAGGACAGGAAGAACAAAGCCCCGTTAGAAACCTCGGTTGAACTACACCCTGAACCTAGCTCCACCAGAGGGCTCAGTTGGGGCACAGACCCGCAAGGGCTAGTGAATAGTATTTTGGAAGCTTTAAACCCAAAATTTGAATCACTTCGGATAGAAATAAAACAAGATCTTAACTTGCTCGCTAATGAGGTTAAGCAATTTACGATGAGAATCGAAGAAGCGGAGCAAAGAGTCTCTGACCTCGAAGATCTCACATCAGTTCAAAGCACTAAAATACAGGCCAATACTAGCTCTATCAGGGAACTACAGAACAAGATCGAAGACCTAGAAAATCGATCAAGAAGGAATAATGTCAGGATAATAGGGGTCCCTGAAACTTCAGATTTTTCAGATCTTCAGAAATTCGCAGCTGAATCTCTCCCTAAGCTACTAAACTTTCCACAAGAGTTACTACCTCTGGTAATAGAGAGAGCTCATAGACTAGGGGGAATAAGGGACGTAGATGGAAACAAAGCTAGGCCCAGACCTATAATTGTACGATATCTGAGCTATCAAGATAAGCTCAGAATCATGCAATTATCACGTAAGAACTTGCCTGCGCTCCCGGACGGGACTAAAATATTAATCTTTCAAGACTTCGCATATGCTACCTCTCTGAAAAGAAGAGAACTTACCCCAATATGCGGCAGACTAATTAAAGAAGGCATCTCTGCCACTGTACTATACCCGGCCAAACTTAAAATAGAATTTCAGGGCCACATATATTTCTATGAGACTGCCGAGGAGGCAGAGAAGTTTTTTAGGGAAAAAGTTGTTAATTAGGTTAACAGGTTCACTAGTAATCTAAAAAGTACACTAATTTATATCTTTGATAAACAAAAATGACTGGTTCTGTTTTTTTGTCTTTCTTTTTATTAATTCTTAAGGAGAATCATTTTCTCGAGGACGAGGATGGGGAGGCATTACATTTATTCCTTTTGAAGGGGAGGGGGAGAGATGGGAGAGAGGAGGGAAATCTCCCCCTTTCTCTTGTTTTCCCCTTTTTTTTTTTTTTTTTTTTTTTTTTTTTTTCTTCTCTTTCTTATTTTTCCTTTTATCTTATCCCCAACCCCCTTTTTTTTTTTTTTTTTTTTTTTTAAATGATGTCTAAAAAAGGTAAATTCACTTTAACGTCCTGGAATGTTGGTGGTATCTCCTCCCCAATAAAGCGCAAGGCCATAATTTCGCAGCTGAGGAAATATAATACTGATATATCTTTTATACAAGAGACTCATCTTAATGCAGATGAATCGACCAAACTAAAAACCTCGTGGGTGAAAGAGGTATTTTATGTACCTAGCATCGGGAGGAAACGGGGAGTGGCTATTTTATTGGGGAAGAGACTATCCTACGAAATACTAGCGAAATACTCTGACCCAAATAGTAGAATTTTAATTTTAAAGATCAAATTGGCAAACTCTGTCTATATACTTTGTAATATTTATGCCCCCAACAACTTTGACTCCAAATTTTGGGACTCGGTCCAAATTAATATTTTACAAATGGGTGAAGGGAATGTCATTCTAGCAGGGGACTTCAATATGGCACCTCGAACACCCATTGATAGGCATAGGGGGAAAAAATATACTTCTTCGCAATCTAAGAGAGATAAGCTAGAGGCCAGAATGTTTAGAACCTTAGAGAGTAACTTGGCTCTCAAAGATTTATGGAGACTACAACATCCAGATCAAAGAGACTATACATGCATGGCCAGAAACACCAACTCTCTCTCAAGAATAGATTTATTTCTAGTTAGTGATAAAGTTATAAAGATAGGCTCTACTACTAAAATTGCACAAATAACCATTTCAGACCATGCCCCAATCCTATTGGTGATCCCTATCTGTGGTAAAATGCACCCCTCACGGCGCTTTTTCTTCCCTAAATTTTTATCAGGCGATTTAAAGTTTAAAAACTGGCTAATGAATAAAATGAATGAATTTTTCTCTTTAAATCTGGGCTCAGTAAATAATCCAATTTCTTTATGGGAAGCGGGTAAAGCCGTAATGAGGGGTGAGATTATTGCATATATGGTCAAATTAAAAAAGAAAACCAATCTTAGACAAAATCAAGCATTCAAAGCCTTGACCAATTCCTATAACAAATATTTATCTCATCCCACCCCTCTAAATTGGAGACATTATTCTAATGCCAAGAGAGAGAGAGATACCTTACTGACCCACAATACGGTCCAAGCCGACTTAAGATCCAAAGCAAAGTTCTATCGCCATGGGGACAAGGCTGGTAAATTCCTGGCTAGTCTATACAAGAATGTACAAGGGAACTCTTCAATTGACTCATTGCTCGAATCTGACTCTCTGATTACGGATTCGAAAGAAATATTAGAAACTTTCTCGGATTATTATAAGGGAATTTATTCCTTTGGGGAATCTGATATGGTAGCTTCAAGAGATTTCTGGGAAGGCCTGGACCACCCAGTTCTTACGGAAGAGGCAGTAAACAAAATTAACATTCCCATATCGGATCAAGAGGTCCTTCAAGCCATTAAGGAACTTCGACCAGACAAAGCCCCTGGGCCGGACTCACTGCCCAATGAGTTTTATAAGTTACTGGCATCCACTGTTACCCCACACTTAAAAACACTCTTTAATTATTTCTACATAGAAAGGAATCCTATTCCTATATCCTTCTCTGCCTCTACGACCTCACTGATCTTAAAGCAAGGTAAAAATCCTCTAAAAAAGGAGGCTTATCGGCCCATAGCATTATTAAACTCTGATTACAAGCTATTGACCTCGATCTTAGCTAAAAGACTTCAGAGTGAGATTGGGCCTCTCATTAATGAGGACCAGGCGGGGTTTTTGAATAAACGTAATTTAACAGCTAAAATTAGAGAACTCTTCCTGATCCTTGACTATTTTAATAACTCGGTGGAAACACCGTTTCAAGATCAAGTGGATCTGGCGGTAATAGCCTTAGACGCAGAGAAGGCGTTTGACTCAGTACATCATCGGCATATTTTGTCCTCCTTACTATCTTTTGGTTTTAAGGATAACTTTGTATATTTTATTAAAAATCTCTGTGAAAATTCCTCAACCAAGCTTTCTATTAATCAGCTAGAATCTGGTCCAATTAAACTCCAAAGGGGCACCAGACAAGGCTGCCCCTTATCTCCTTTGCTCTTTGATCTAGCCATTGAGCCTCTTGCTCTTAAAATAAGAAAAGACCTTCAAGGTATTAGGATAGGGTCAATGGAACAAAAAATTGCTCTGTATGCCGATGATGTACTGGTCTACGTCTCAAACACCAGATCCAATATCCCCAAATTACTCTCGATTACAAACTCTTTTGGAGCCTTCACGGGTTACAAAATTAATCTGACCAAATCAGAATTAATGTGGATTAGGAAAAGTGAGACATCTATGACTGACTTACCTTTCAATGAGGTTAGATCCCACTTCAGATATTTAGGCATTAATGTCTCTCCCAACCCACGAGAATGGTATGATCTTAATATCTCTCCAGTTCTACTTAAGGTGAAGGAATACATGAAAAATTGGCAAAATTTCCCCCTCTCATTGACGGGCCGAATTGCTCTTTTCAAGATGGTCCTCCTTCCCAAGATCCTCTTCCCTCTACAGAATGTACCAGTAATCTTGAAAACTAAAGATTGGAAGAGCCTGTGTAGGGCCCTTCGGTACTTTCTGTGGAGATGCAAAAGGCCCCGAATTTCGATCCCTAGATTGCATCTGCCCAGGAGATACGGTGGTATGGCTTTGCCAGACCTTAGTAGCTACAGCTTGGTCTTCTTAGCTCGAACTGTGATAGATTGGCTATTAAATAAGAATTATTTCACGAATAACACCCTTGAATTGAGCATACTATATCCTTACAAACCTACAGCGTTAATCCACTGCCCATCACACCTGATTCCTAAAGAAGTGAAACGCCTTAGTTCTATATATACAGTTTTACAAGCTTGGAGAAAATTAGGACATAAATTAAACATAGACCTATCTACTCCGAGATTTCAAGGACTATGCGGTAACCCGGAATTTCAAAGAGGCACCCAATCGCAGGTCTTTCAGAGATGGAATAGCCTCGGACTGACTTATCTCACACAATTTATAAATCAGGAGGCCGGTCTAATTAAAACTTTTGAGACCTTAAAACAGGAATTTGAACTAAGCAACAAAGACTTCTTTGCGTACCTACAGGCTAGGCATTATCTCTTTTCGCTTATTAGTAAATATGGCTGGTCCTGGTCTTGGGGGAAATTAGATAACTGGCCTATTCTGGTCAAAAATAATATATTCTCTATCTCAACTTGGTACAATCTGTTGGTCAGCCAGAAAGGTGAATCTAATCTGGAGTATATAGCGCAAAAATGGAATTTACTATCGCAAGAGCTAGACATAGACCCCAACCAGGTTGAAGAATCTATAGTCACTATAACACAAACTACTTTGTCTGCTAGCTGGAGGGAATCACATGTTAAGCTATTATATAGAACCTATTATACCCCTCTTAAGGGATTTAAATGGCATAATTTCAATTTCAATATATGTCCAAAATGTTCCCTTCCAGCGGCGGACTTAGTTCATATGATTTGGACCTGTCCTAGATTAATGCAGTTTTGGAGAAAATTAGAATTTTGGCTTATTAGGGTGCTGAAAATCTCGCCTTTCTCTCTCTCCCTGGCAGAAGTAATTTTTTTTGTTGAAACCCCGTCCACTCATAACTCTAAAAAAATAATAAACATGACAATTCTGGCTGCAAGGAATTTAATTTTCAATAAATGGCGAAACATCTCAATCCCGAGTATATCAGAAGTCAAAAATTACATGAAAAAGCAATGTCTCATCGAGCAGCTGGACATAACTCTGACTTCCGAAAGAGACATAACTCTCTTTTTTCAGAAATGGTCTAGATTCATCAAAATCTTTCCTCAGAAAGAAATAGACATCTTAATATACCCCCTTAGAAATACAGAGACAGTATTATTAGGATGTTGGTAAGGAAGGCTTTCCCTCTTCTTTTTTCTCCCCCTCTTTTTTTTTTTTTTTTTTTTTCTTTTCCTTCTTTCCTTCTGTTTTTTCTCTCTATCTCTCCCTCTGCGCCGCCCCTCCCATCCTCCTCCTCCTGCAGAGGTCGGATGGATAACGGCTAAACTGAAACTTGATTTTCTCCTGAGAATTGTTGATTATTGTTTATGTTGTAAACTCAAAACTGAATAGGAATTAGTATAAAAGAGAAAAAGATTGGAGGTAGCGGATAAGACATCCGGATAGAGAGGAATTGTAATACTCTATCTGACACAGAAAGTTTAAGTTGTTTAGAACTGTATTTTTTTTCAGTTATGTCTGATTGGATAAGATTCTGTTGTGTTAAACGCTATATGTCTGGTTTGTACTGTATCTCTGAATTTGTGTTAATTATTTTACCTCCAATAAAAAAAAAAAAAAAAAAAAAAAAAAAAAAAAAAAAAAGTAAAGGCTGTTCTGGATTGACGATGCACTTCTGATCTTGAGCTGAGCATAGCCAGTGATTGGCTGCTACACACATATGCCAATTGTCTTAGAGGCTGTGTTCAACTCTGTACCAGTAGCTCATTGCTTGACTTTAACTATTAAACCCTTTGAGGTGGTTAACACATAGTTCTGTCCAATTAACAGTGACATAATGCAACTTACTATCTCAGAGTGTTTTCTTATTGCTCCTTTATGTTTATTTAATATAATAGAAGAACACATTGTAGGTGTCTACATTTGATCATGGAATCTGACTAGAAGCATTTTGTGTTTGTATTTTATGTTTTGTTTTTTAAATGTCTTTCAATTTGTTAAGTGCAGAGTGCAGAGAAAAAGAGTAATAAAATCCTAATAAAATGTTAATATTAGATGAATCGTTCTATACAATTTAGAGTATAATTTAATATTGGGGCAAAAAAATCAATGACGTGTAAGGAGTGAGCATTCTGATATAAATGCTTTCGAATAAAATATTTAATTTGAAAACATGGACTGAATTGCACAGGGTTAACTTTTATTGACTGAGCCTGAACCCTTTTGTATTTTGCAACTTTTTACACTGTAGCTTAGAGTAGAAAATCAGGTTTTCTCTGTCAGGCAGTATTCTTTCCCTTTGTGGGTTATTTGGAAAATATATGATAGGTAATGGTACAGTAATTCACACAATTAGAATTTTACTGGACACAGAACAGTCTAGTCCAAAATAAACTTTCATGATTCAGATAGAGAATGTAATTTTAAATAATTTTCCAATTTACTTTTATCACCAATTTTGCTTTGTTCTCTTGGTATTCTTAGTTGAAAGCTAAACCTAGGAGCTTCATATGCTAATTTCTAAGCCCTTGAAGGCCGCCTCTTCTCTCAGGGCATTTTGACAGTTTTTCACCACTAGAGGGTGTTAGTTCATGCTTATCATATAGATAACACTGTGCTCATGCACGTGGAGTTCCAGTGAGCAAGCTCTGATTGGCTAAAATGGATGTCTGTAAAAAGAACTGAAATAAAGGGGCAGTTTGCAGAGGCTTAGATACAAGGTACAGAAACAAGAGGACAAGAGAACAATGGGTGTTTACACGGAGATGTGGCACAAATGAAGTGTTAATCAATAATGGCGGTGTATGGATATAGTAGTAAAACGTTTTAGCACCCACCGCTAGATTTGCCACAGGTTGGACAGTTCAAGTTCAGTCCTGTACAGCAGGGTTCCTCCCTCCCTAGGTACAGGTATTTGTGTGCAGGGAAACAGGTCTATAGTTATACGCCAAATAAGCACTCTCAATCCCAGAGGCTAAGGCCTAATACTATTGAAATAGCAACATGGCAGACACCTCTTGACAATACATTAGGTAAATACCTTATCAAATTCTGTTCCAGCGGCTTTCCTTATATCACACCGGATAGCGGAGTTGATTACCTAAGCTGTAGTCAGAGGGCTGTCATCGACCCCCAGTCCTGCGAGCTGTCCTTCGACGATCCAGTGAATCAGCAACTCACGACCCAGGACCAGTGCTCACTCCGGCCTGAATACGAAGTAAAGCACAAAAAGAAACACAGGAGCACCTGGAGATGGCCGTTACACAGTGATTTAATAGAAAAAGTGAACAGGGTACAAATTTAGCAAAGACAATTCAGGGAAACGTCCCTATTAAGATAATGCACCCAATACAGAGAGGGGAGTGCAGAAAAAATATGAGCTAAATGACAGAACAGCGGCTAACGCGTTTCGGCGTGAGCCTTACTCATAGCCTCTTAAAACACAAGTGAAGAAAAACAGTTTAAAAAACTTAGCTCTAATCGTTATTGGAATAGGGCAAACACACCCTCTAATCAATTAACCACACACACCCCAAACCACCCCCTACCCTATAGTTCTTAATAGGCTGACAGCTGACTACGTAATATCACATCCAATCAACGCATACACGTAAACAGGGAAACATCATAATGGTAGTAATCATGATCTTATACAAAGATGTCCCAATGTCCTCCATCACTGAGCACCCCCAAGATACAATCAAATAAGTTCCCAGTGACTCCGGGCCCAACTGATGTCGGGGATCAGAGGATCAAATATATATTGCGTTGACTGACCGCGTGATGCCATAACGTCACAGGAATCATATGTTCCAGAGTTAGACAAGGCCCGCTGTCAGTGCTTGCAAACAAGAAGACTCTAATTGGTTGGCTTCCAAGGGCTCTATGCCTGGCCCACACATGGAGTCCGCCCCTGTAGTGCACGTCATCATGACAGGTAAGTAAATAAACACGGAACCCCGATGGGTAGCAGTAGGCAATCTAAGCGAACCAGTAAACCAAAAAACCCAAATAACACTCTAGAGGCCAATGGAGAAACAGTACCTCCAAAGCAAATATATGTATAAATAAATAGATAAATACGGAGATTGCAGCAATCTGATCCCCAGATCGGAACAACAAACCAAAGCAAAACAAAACAAGTGTATAGATAGCCACACTCAATACACACAGATGACCTTAACGATCAGTGTAAAAAATTCGGTAATCTAAATCCAAAGGCAAATACATACGTAAATAAATACAAAAGCTGCAGCGAAAAAATCCCCAGATCGGGACAACAATGGAAGTGTGAAGCTAGCCACACTCAGTCCCCACGGAAAACCTTAGCGTTTAGTATAAAGAGTTAAATGGTCTCAATTTATTAGCTTTATCTGTTCTCCAGGCATAGATTGTTTACCATTTACAACCAAGGAAAATAAAAATAAATATAAAAATAAAAAATAATAAATTAGAAAAGGACACATACAGGAACAAAACGAAATGATCCATATAGACTATCTGGAACATGTAAAGTAAAGCAGGGACACTGAAAATGATTTGACAGTACATCAATTAGGACCAATAGTGAGAGAGCAGAGTTGCACTGCAAAATACTCAAAAGTAAAAATGCAATCTACAAAATACTTAATGTATATAAATCCAAATACAGAAAATAGGTCAATAAACAAATATGCAGATAGATAACCTAAATTGAGGAAAGACTGCACCAAAGAGGTTAGCAAGGAAAATAACTAGTGGGGAAACAGCCCCATAGTATCTAAGAACACAAGCTAGACAGAAGGATGTAGTAGATTGTCAGCGTGACCAAAAGTTGATCAAATCAAATTCTGAGTTCAGGCCCCCTGGAATCCTCGTTTTTAGCTTGAAGATCCAGAAGGCCTCTCTTTCACCAAGCTTATTCATTCTATCACCCTGGCCACGTTTGGGGGGAACTTTATCGATAATGCTCCACACAAAGGATCTTACTGACTTGTTGTGTATCTCTACAAAGTGTCTTACCAGGGGGGTAGTTTTGGACCCTATTCTGATGTCCGACAGGTGCTCCTTTATGCGGGTTCGGGCCTCCCTTGTAGAAAGCCCAACATATTGCAAAGAACACAGATTGCAAGTGATCAAATACACAATATACGTTTGTTTGCAATTTAGACAGTGTTTTATCCTGTACCTCGCACCTGTCACTGAGGACTTGAATACATCCCCTACCACTACTTTTTCACAGGCAACACACGTGTGATGGTGACACCTGAAGACCCCCACAGTTGTCAACCAAGATGAGGCACTATGCCCGATAGGCTCCGACCAAATCTTGGTGGGAGAGACCATGTTTCCAATGGTCCTGTTCTTTCTATACGCAAATCTGATCCCCTTTTCCACCACATCAGCTAGTCCATCATCCGCTATCAGGAGGCCAAAGTGTCTCCTCACTATTCGACATATTTCTTCATACTGTTTAGAGTACTCAGTGATGAAAGACACTCTAGTGGTCATATCTAGATTGACCCCCTCTCTCCTTTTAGTTCCAGACAGTAATGTTTCTCTGGGGATTCTCCCCACATCTCTCCTGGCCTTCATAATCATTTGGGGATCATATCCCCTCTCCTTTAGTCTAAGGGTCAAGTCATCCACCTGTTTTTCATACACAGACTGAAATGTACAGTTCCTTTTCAGGCGGATAAATTGACCCTTAGCCACACCCCTAAACACTCTTCTGGGATGGCAGCTTGATGCGTGCAATAACGAATTCCCCGCTATGGGTTTGCGAAAAACCTCTGTACTGATTCCTTGGCCTTCTACACCTTCCAATGAGATGTCTAGGAAGTTTACACACCTATCCTGTATCTCAGACGTAAACCTCAGACCACAGTCATTCTTGTCCAAATTTGCCACAAACTCACCAAGTTGTAAATCGGTTCCTCCCCAAATGAAAAGTAGATCATCAATAAAACGACTGTACCAAGCGATCTCTGATCTAAAAGGATTCTGATCTCCAAAAACGTGGGACAGCTCCCACCACCCCATGAAGATGTTCGCATAGGATGGGGCAAACTTGGCTCCCATGGCTGTCCCACGCTTCTGGAGATAGAACCGTCCCATAAATTCAAAATAATTGTGGGTGAGGAGGAACCGAGTAACCTCAACAACAAAGTTAACAAACATTGGTTCCTCAGCATAGCACCTATTCAGGAAAAAACGTATAGCCTCCACCCCTTTGTCATGGGGAATGCAGGTATAGAGGGACTTGACATCCACAGTGAGCCATCTGTAGTGGTTTTCCCATCTGACCTGACCCAATAGGTTCAAAACATGTTTCGTATCTGCCAAATGGCTCCACAGAGTGCTCACTATTGGCTGCAAGATGCCATCCAACCACTCCGAAAGGTGCTCAAGTAGTGAGCCAATCCCACTCACAATTGGCCTCCCCTGTACATTCACTAAAGATTTACCTTCGGGAGATGGTTAAAAGTCACGATAGTAGGGTTAGCAACAAGAAGATATTCCTTAGTGGCCGGGTCAATAAAAACCACCCTCTACCCCATCATCCACTAGGGAGGCCAATTGTGACTGGTAGGCATGAGTGGGGTCACCTGGTAGCAGTAGATAATCTTCCACATTGGTAAGTTGTCTCAAGGTCTCAGAGATAAAATCCTCTCTGTTTTGGAGGACAATAGTGCCACCCTTATCTGCCGCCCTGATGATGATTCCATCATTCTTACCAAGCTTATCTATTGCTATTTTTTGCTTTCTAGTGATGTTACTCTTAGACCCCCTTTCTGATTTGTAGTACAAGCGGGTAAGATCCTCTTCTACCCTGCTCTGGAATTTCTCCAGAAGGTTACCACGACATTGAATCGGGTAAAAGGTGGATTTTTCCCTAAAATTGGGAAGTTTGCTACATGCAATTGGAATACTCCCCCCCCCCCTTCTGAGAGAGATTCCAGAGCCGCAATATCACAGAACTCCTGGAAACTTAAAGTACTGTCTCTCTGTGACCCCTTTGGCCTCACTCTCTCATCCAAACTCATGGTACCATGGCTCTCATCAAGACCCCTCACGGGATTCATCTTGAAAAATTTCTTTAAAGTTAAGTCCCGTATGAGTTTATTAACATTAAGTAATGTCCTGAATAGGTCAAAGTCGGCCGTAGGCACAAATGTTAGGCCCAGGCTCAAAACTTCAACTTCGCTGGTGTCTGGAATGTACTTTGAAAGATTGATGATGTTTAAAATCTGTAGTTCCCCCTTCCTCTTTCTCGTCTCTGGAGGTACCTCCTTTGTTCCTTGTATTGGTGGTTTATGTCCTGTATGTTGTGCAGGTCCCCTCCCCCCCCCCCTTCTGGTCTTTTTTGGGGTAAGGAAAAAACCTGATCGATCTGGGTTTGGTTGTGACTCTGATTCTCACCCCTCAGTCCCATGCTGGTGGTTGGTTCATCCCTGTAGTTCGTGAGTAAAATTGTTGGGTTGGTACTTTGAGAATTGGAGTTGTTTCCTTAGGTCTTACACTTTGGTCGGGTGGGCATTCTTCCCCTCCTGATCCAGACCCTGATCCTTCTGATTCACCCTCACTCTCAAAGATATTTACCCTCCTTCCTCTGTTCCTTCTATGTCTATTGCCACCACGTTGCTGATTCGGGTGGAAAGTGTTTCTATTTTGTTCCCTTCTGAGTAATGATCTGTCCCTTTTGTTCCAGATGTAAACTCTATTAAGGTCGTAATCCTGTTGATCCCGTAGGTACTTATTGTGCTTTACTTGTAGGAGTATGGTCTTTGCCTCAGCTATTACCCTTTGTAATGTATCATTGAACTTAAGAAAGTTGGTGTCCTCGCTCCGAGTATTGAGCTCCTTTTGTATTTCCCTTATCTTATTTGCTGTATCTTCTAGTTCCTTCTGCTTATATTCACAAATTAATTTCATAAGTTTAAAGGAACATTCTGAAAGGTTGCTATTCCACAATTCGATGAATGTCTTGTCATCAGTTAGAAAGGTTGGATATTTGTTCAATCTTAATCCTCTGGGGATAATACCCAACTCATGGTATTTATTTAAGGTGTTGATATCCCAGAAAAGTTTATCCTCCTTCAGGAGTAAAAACTCAAACTCCTCAGGTTATAATTTCTTTTGTTAGTTGAATTTTTTTTATAACAATCTTTGCTATTAAGGTCCCTTTCTTCCACAGGCCTTAAGGCAAACACTCACTCACGACCCAGGACCAGTGCTCACTCCGGCCTGAATATGAAGTAAACGTGTTTCTTTTTGTGCTTTACTTCGTATTCAGGCCGGAGTGAGCACTGGTCCTGGGTCGTGAGTTGCTGATTCACTGGATCGTCGAGGGACAGCTCGCAGGACTGGGGGTCGATGACAGCCCTCTGACTACAGCTTAGGTAATCAACTCCGCTATCCGGTGTGATATAAGGAAAGCCGCTGGAGCAGAATTTGATAAGGTATTTACCTAATGTATTGTCAAGAGGTGTCTGCCATGTTGCTATTTCAATACAGGGAGTGCAGAATTATTAGGCAAGTTGTATTTTTAAGGATTAATTTTATTATTGAACAACAACCATGTTCTCAATGAACCCAAAAAACTCATTAATATCAAAGCTGAATAGTTTTGGAAGTAGTTTTTAGTTTGTTTTTAGTTATAGCTATTTTAGGGGGATATCTGTGTGTGCAGGTGACTATTACTGTGCATAATTATTAGGCAACTTAACAAAAAACAAATATATACCCATTTCAATTATTTATTTTTACCAGTGAAACCAATATAACATCTCAACATTCACAAATATACATTTCTGACATTCAAAAACAAAACTCAGTGACCAATATAGCCACCTTTCTTTGCAAGGACACTCAAAAGCCTGCCATCCATGGATTCTGTCAGTGTTTTGATCTGTTCACCATCAACATTGCGTGCAGCAGCAACCACAGCCTCCCAGACACTGTTCAGAGAGGTGTACTGTTTTCCCTCCTTGTAAATCTCACATTTGATGATGGACCACAGGTTCTCAATGGGGTTCAGATCAGGTGAACAAGGAGGCCATGTCATTAGATTTTCTTCTTTTATACCCTTTCTTGCCAGCCACGCTGTGGAGTACTTGGACGCGTGTGATGGAGCATTGTCCTGCATGAAAATCATGTTTTTCTTGAAGGATGCAGACTTCTTCCTGTACCACTGCTTGAAGAAGGTGTCTTCCAGAAACTGGCAGTAGGACTGGGAGTTGAGATTGACTCCATCCTCAACCCGAAAAGGCCCCACAAGCTCATCTTTGATGATACCAGCCCAAACCAGTACTCCACCTCCACCTTGCTGGCGTCTGAGTCGGACTGGAGCTCTCTGCCCTTTACCAATCCAGCCACGAGCCCATCCATCTGGCCCATCAAGACTCACTCTCATTTCATCAGTCCATAAAACCTTAGAAAAATCAGTCTTGAGATATTTCTTGGCCCAGTCTTGACGTTTCAGCTTGTGTGTCTTGTTCAGTGGTGGTCGTCTTTCAGCCTTTCTTACCTTGGCCATGTCTCTGAGTATTGCACACCTTGTGCTTTTGGGCACTCCAGCGATGTTGCAGCTCTGAAATATGGACAAACTGGTGGCAAGTGGCATCTTGGCAGCTGCACGCTTGACTTTTCTCAGTTCATGGGCAGTTATTTTGCGCCTTGGTTTTTCCACACGCTTCTTGCGACCCTGTTGACTATTTTGAATGAAACGCTTGATTGTTCGATGATCACGCTTCAGAAGCTTTGCAATTTTAAGAGTGCTGCATCCCTCTGCAAGATATCTCACTATTTTTGACTTTTCTGAGCCTGTCAAGTCCTTCTTTTGACCCATTTTGCCAAAGGAAAGGAAGTTGCCTAATAATTATGCACACCTGATATAGGGTGTTGATGTCATTAGACCACACCCCTTCTCATTACAGAGATGCACATCACCTAATATGCTTAATTGGTAGTAGGTTTTCGAGCCTATACAGCTTGGAGTAAGACAACATGCATAAAGAGGATGATGTGGTCAAAATACTCATTTGCCTAATAATTCTGCACTCCCTGTAGTATTAGGCCTTAGCCTCTGGGATTGAGAGTGCTTATTTGGCGTATAACTATAGACCTGTTTCCCTGCACACAAATACCTGTACCCAGGGAGGGAGGAACCCTGCTGTACAGGACTGAACTTGAACTGTCCAACCTGTGGCAAATCTAGCGGTGGGTGCTAAAACGTTTTACTACTATATCCATACACCGCCATTATTGATTAACACTTCATTTGTGCCACATCTCCGTGTAAACACCCATTGTTCTCTTGTCCTCTTGTTTCTACACGTAAGTGGGGGGTCTGGCCTGACCCCGGGTGCTTGCATATTACCATTTGAATCAGCGGCCAGTATGGACAATGAGGGTACTACCTATACAGAGAGAACCCCTACCCTGTTTGCATTAAGGCCTGTGGAAGAAAGGGACCTTAATAGCAAAGATTGTTATAAAAAATTGTCGACTAACAAAAGAAATTATAACCTGATAACACTATTTGAGGAGTTGGAGTTTTTACTCCTGAAGGAGGATAAACTTTTCTGGGATATCAACACCTTAAATAAATACCATGAGTTGGGTATTATCCCCAGAGGATTAAGATTGAACAAATATCCAACCTTTCTAACTGATGACAAGACATTCATCTAATTGTGGAATAGCAACCTTTCAGAATGTTCCTTTAAACTTATGAAATTAATTTGTGAATATAAGCAGAAGGAACTAGAAGATACAGCAAATAAGATAAGGGAAATACAAAAGGAGCTCAATACTCGGAGCGAGGACACCAACTTTCTTAAGTTCAATGATACATTACAAAGGGTAATAGCTGAGGCAAAGACCCTACTCCTACAAGTAAAGCACAATAAGTACCTACGGGATCAACAGGATTACGACCTTAATAGAGTTTACATCTGGAACAAAAGGGACAGATCATTACTCAGAAGGGAACAAAATAGAAACACTTTCCACCCGAATCAGCAACGTGGTGGCAATAGACATAGAAGGAACAGAGGAAGGAGGGTAAATTTCTTTGAGAGTGAGGGTGAATCAGAAGGATCAGGGTCTGGATCAGGAGTGGAAGAACGCCCACCCGACCAAAGTATAAGACCTAAGGAAACAACTCCAATTCTCAAAGTACCAACCCAACAATTTTACTCCCAGACGAACTACAGGGATGAACCAACCACCAGCACGGGACTGAGGGGTGAGAATCAGAATCACAACCAAACCCAGATCGATCAGGTTTTTTCCTTACCCCAAAAAAGACCAGAAGGGGGGGGAGAAGGGGACCTGCACAACATACAGGACATAAACCACCAATACAAGGAACAAAGGAGGTACCCCCAGAGACGAGGAAGAGGAAGGGGGAACTACAGATTTTAAACATCATCAATCTTTCAAAGTACATTCCAGACACCAGCGAAGTTGAAGTTTTGAGCCTGGGCCTAACATTTGTGCCTACAGCCGACTTTGACCTATTCAGGACATTACTTAATGTTAATAAACTCATACGGGACTTAACTTTAAAGAAATTTTTCAAGATGAATCCCGTGAGGGGTCTTGATGAGAGCCATGGTACCATGAGTTTGGATGAGAGAGTGAGGCCAAAGGGGTCACAGAGAGACAGTACTTTAGGTTTCCAGGAGTTCTGTGATATTGCGGCTCTGGAATCTCTCTCAGAAAGGGGGGAGAGTATTCCAATTGCATGTAGCAAACTTCCCAATTTTAGGGAAAAATCCACCTTTTACCCGATTCAATGTCGTGGTAACCTTCTGGAGAAATTCCAGAGCAGGGTAGAAGAGGATCTTACCCGCTTGTACTACAAATCAGCAAGGGGGTCTAAGAGTAACATCACTAGAAAGCAAAAAATAGCAATAGATAAGCTTGGTAAGAATGATGGAATCATCATCAGGGCGGCAGATAAGGGTGGCACTATTGTCCTCCAAAACAGAGAGGATTTTATCTCGGAGGCCTTGAGACAACTTACCAATGTGGAAGATTATCTACTGCTACCAGGTGACCCCACTCGTGCCTACCAGTCACAATTGGCCTCCCTAGTGGATGATGGGGTAGAGGGTGGTTTTATTGACCCGGCCACTAAGGAATATCTTCTTGTTGCTAACCCTACTATCGTGACTTTTAACCATCTCCCGAAGGTACATAAATCTTTAGTGAATGTACAGGGGAGGCGAATTGTGAGTGGGATTGGCTCACTACTTGAGCACCTCTTGGAGTGGTTTGATGGCATCTTGCAGCCAATAGTGAGCACTCTGTGGAGCCATTTGGCAGATACGAAACATGTTTTGAACCTATTGGGTCAGGTCAGATGGGAAAACCACTACAGATGGCTCACTGTGGATGTCAAGTCCCTCTATACCTGCATTCCCCATGACAAAGGGGTGGAGGCTATACGTTTTTTCCTGAATAGGTGCTATGCTGAGGAACCAATGTTTGTTAACTTTGTTGTTGAGGTTACTCGGTTCCTCCTCACCCACAATTATTTTGAATTTATGGGACGGTTCTATCTCCAGAAGCGTGGGACAGCCATGGGAGCCAAGTTTGGCCCATCCTATGTGAACATCTTCATGGGGTGGTGGGAGCTGTCCCACGTTTTTGGAGATCAGAATCCTTTTAGATCAGAGATCGCTTAGTACGGTCGTTTTATTGATGATCTACTTTTCATTTGGGGAGGAACCGATTTACAACTTGGTGAGTTTGTGGCAAATTTGGACAAGAATGACTGTGGTCTGAGGTTTACGTCTGAGATACAGGATAGGTGTGTAAACTTCCTAGACATCTCATTGGAAGGTGTAGAAGGCCAAGGAATCAGTACAGAGGTTTTTCGCAAACCCAGAGCGGGGAATTCGTTATTGCACGCATCAAGCTGCCATCCCAGAAGAGTGTTTAGGGGTGTGGCTAAGGGTCAATTTATCCGCCTGAAAAGGAACTGTACATTTCAGTCTGTGTATGAAAAACAGGTGGATGACTTGACCCTTAGACTAAAGGAGAGGGGATATGATCCCCAAATGATTATGAAGGCCAGGAGAGATGTGGGGAGAATCCCCAGAGAAACATTACTGTCTGGAACTAAAAGGAGAGAGGGGGTCAATCTAGATATGACCACTAGAGTGTCTTTCATCACTGAGTACTCTAAACAGTATGAAGAAATATGTCGAATAGTGAGGAGACACTTTGGCCTCCTGATAGCGGATGATGGACTAGCTGATGTGGTGGAAAAGGGGATCAGATTTGCGTATAGAAAGAACAGGACCATTGGAAACATGGTCTCTCCCACCAAGATTTGGTCGGAGCCTATCGGGCATAGTGCCTCATCTTGGTTGACAACTGTGGGGGTCTTCAGGTGTCACCATCACACGTATGTTGCCTGTGAAAAAGTAGTGGTAGGGGATGTATTCAAGTCCTCAGTGACAGGTGCGAGGTACAGGATAAAACACTGTCTAAATTGCAAACAAACGTATATTGTGTATTTGATCACTTGCAATCTGTGTTCTTTGCAATATGTTGGGCTTTCTACAAGGGAGGCCCGAACCCGCATAAAGGAGCACCTGTCGGACATCAGAATAGGGTCCAAAACTACCCCCCTGGTAAGACACTTTGTAGAGATACACAACAAGTCAGTAAGATCCTTTGTGTGGAGCATTATCGATAAAGTTCCCCCCAAACGTGGCCAGGGTGATAGAGTGAATAAGCTTGGTGAAAGAGAGGCCTTCTGGATCTTCAAGCTAAAAACGAGGATTCCAGGGGGCCTGAACTCAGAATTTGATTTGATCAACTTTTGGTCACGCTGACAATCTACTACATCCTTCTGTCTAGCTTGTGTTCTTAGATACTATGGGGCTGTTTCCCCACTAGTTATTTTCCTTGCTAACCTCTTTGGTGCAGTCTTTCCTCAATTTAGGTTATCTATCTGCATATTTGTTTATTGACCTATTTTCTGTATTTGGATTTATATACATTAAGTATTTTGTAGATTGCATTTTTACTTTTGAGTATTTTGCAGTGCAACTCTGCTCTCTCACTATTGGTCCTAATTGATGTACTGTCAAATCATTTTCAGTGTCCCTGCTTTACTTTACATGTTCCAGATAGTCTATATGGATCATTTCGTTTTGTTCCTGTATGTGTCCTTTTCTAATTTATTATTTATTATTTTTTATTTTTATATTTATTTTTATTTTCCTTGGTTGTAAATGGTAAACAATCTATGCCTGGAGAACAGATAAAGCTAATAAATTGAGACCATTTAACTCTTTATACTAAACGCTAAGGTTTTCCGTGGGGACTGAGTGTGGCTAGCTTCACACTTCCATTGTTGTCCCGATCTGGGGATTTTTTCGCTGAAGCTTTTGTATTTATTTACGTATGTATTTGCCTTTGGATTTAGATTACCACATTTTTTACACTGATCGTTAAGGTCATCTGTGTGTATTGAGTGTGGCTAGCTATACACTTGTTTTGTTTTGCTTTGGTTTGTTGTTCCGATCTGGGGATCAGATTGCTGCAATCTCCGTATTTATCTATTTATTTATACATATATTTGCTTTGGAGGTACTGTTTCTCCATTGGCCTCTAGAGTGTTATTTGGGTTTTTTGGTTTACTGGTTCGCTTAGATTGCCTACTGCTACCCATCGGGGTTCCGTGTTTATTTACTTACCTGTCATGATGACGTGCACTACAGGGGCGGACTCCATGTGTGGGCCAGGCATAGAGTCCTTGGAAGCCAACCAATTAGAGTCTTCTTGCTTGCGAGCACTGACAGCGGGCCTCGTCTAACTCTGGAACATATGATTCCTGTGACGTTATGGCATCACGCGGTCAGTCAACGCAATGTATATTTGATCCTCTGATCCCCGACATCAGTTGGGCCCGGAGTCACTGGGAACTTATTTGATTGTATTTTGGGGGTGCTCAGTGATGGAGGACATTGGGACATCTTTGTATAAGATCATGATTACTACCATTATGATGTTTCCCTGTTTACGTGTATGCGTTGATTGGATGTGATATTACGTAGTCAGCTGTTAGCCTATTAAGAACTATAGGGTAGGGGGTGGTTTGGGGTGTGCGTGTGTTTGAATTTGATTGGTTAATTGATTAGAGGGTGTGTTTGCCCTATTCCAATCACGATTAGAGCTAAGTTTTTTAAACTGTTTTTCTTCACTTGTGTTTTAAGAGGCTATGAGTAAGGCTCACACCGAAACGCGTTAGCCGCTGTTCTGTCATTTAGCTTATATTTTTTCTGCACTCCCCTCTCTGTATTGGGTGCATTATCTTAATAGGGACGTTTCCCTGAATTGTCTTTGCTAAATTTGTACCCTGTTCACTTTTTCTATTAAATCACTGTGTAACGGCCATCTCCAGGTGCTCCTGTGTTTCTTTTTGTGCTTTACTTAGATACAAGGTAATCACAGAGGTAAAAAGTGTATTTATATAACTGTGTTGGTAATGCAAAACTAGGGAATGGGTCATAAAGAGATTATCTATCTTTTCAAATAATAAACATTCTGGTGTAGACTGTCCCTTTAAATTGGTAAACAATATAAATTCCATTAACTGTATTTCTTCCCTAGAATAAAATATTAATATGAGTCCATAAAAGGGATAGATGTCTGTAGTAGATCAAAATGTATCATTTCTTTTGAGCTAGTTAATGGCTTTCAGAAAAGTGTGGTAAATCAGCATTCTGTGTCAGTTCTCAATTCACAAATTGGAATAAAAATGTCTATCTCCGATGCTGTGAATTCTATCACATACAAATGCAATACATCCATAAACGGCAAGTGTTTGTAAACTTTTACCTCTGATTCTAATACAACTACAGAGCTTGGGCTCATATATGTTGACAAATGAATTATAGCGATTGTATAACTCACCATGCACAACATCATTATTTTAATGTATATTGGCTCATATTTTATGCACAGTGGCAAGTGGAGAGCAGTTGGATTTAACTACAACTGTGATCAAAATTTACACCTAGGAAAAAGCAAACAGTCTGGCTATTGTTACGGAAATCTAAGATAATCATTTTTTTTTCATTTTAAGAAGGAAAAAAAAATGCCTTAAAAAACTGCATAGTGATGCATCTGAAATCTGTTTTGACTAATTTTTTTCCAATATACATTTAAAAAAAAATGCTACTGAAAAACACTAACAACTCTTCTCATGCACTTAGCAAGACTAGCATACACAATTAAGCATCATGCTCGTGTTTCTGATACAATTACATGAACGTGCATGAAAAAAGTTGTTACATGACGGTATGGCAGATGACAAAATTTCTCAGAGACATCTTTGCACACAAAAGTTTATTGCAAAAATGCTTATTGCAATATTTTAAATACTCTACTGAGTATTTCAAATGTGACTTTGAAGTCAAATTTAATCAATTCTAAAAATAAATAATAGTAAATAAAAAAAGTTATTTTATGTCCCCTTAGTATTGTTAATGATATTGTCAAACCCTTGATTACAGCATGCTAGATAGCCGAAACGCGCCAGACCTCAAGCTCTGTTTAAACAGGTGCATGGGAACGGTAACAGTGTGAAAGTATTGGAGATGGATGCCTGAAATTCTTAGTGCTGTGGAAAGCCCTATACATGATAGAGATCTGGAATCCCGTAAGGTAGGTCGATTGAGCTGCTGCAAGCACATAAGAGGGCGCAGTAGGTTTAGCGGTAAAGGGCACACATTATTTTAAAGCCTTCATATTCGCTGTTTCGTTATAAATTGGTTTCCTGATATTAAACGGCCTTATCTACCTGTTGTTATATTGGAATCCCTCATTGAACAGTACAGAGGCATAAATAGAAGTTGTGTTTGTTGATATTGTTATTGATAGCACATCTGTGACATCTAATCTGCGTCATTGTGGTTGGCACTCTTTGGGCCACAAAATAGCATCAGAATACAAATTACACCTTAGTAAATCTCCACAGGATAATATAAGAAATAGAGAGATTGTTGTTAGGGGAGGGTTTGCAATAATCATCTACAGCAGAGATTATCAAAAGAACACTAAAGTCAAAATTGCATTTTCTGTATCAGATAGAGCATGCAGTTTTAAGAGACTTTCTAAATTCCTTCAGTTATCAAATTGTGTCTTTTTTGAGTTCATACTGTATATGTCTGTGATTGGCTGGTGGCTGTCACAAGATACAGGGTGCCGGCAAACTGAGGTAAATTTTGATGTTTGTCAGAAAAAAATCTACTGTTTAAAATTGTGTTGTCTTTTTATTATGCACTTGTTGATAATGCAATTTTACTGTATCTAAAGGGACGTTGGACAGTAGATTTTTCGTTGCATAAATGTTTTGTAGATGATCCTTTCATATAGCCCATCTGGGGGTGTTTTTGTAAAACGCTATCGTTTTGCTTATTTTTAAATAATGTGCTGATTTTCAGACTCCTAACCATGTCCCAAAGTTTTATCTGTATACTGATGTCTACATACTCTTGCTTGCTCCTTTTTGTATAATGGGTATTTTCATATGCAGAGGAGGGTCTGCTCTTTTTGCATTCTCAGCCCATTTCAGTGGGTGTCCCAGCCTAACCTCATCAACATTGCTAAATTGGGAGCTTTTAAGTACGTTTTTAAAAGGTTTTATTCTGGATTTTTATATGAGTATCTGTGCATATTCTTCTTTATAGTAGTGTATATTACTATACTGTCCCTTAATGGTCTTTTAACTCCCGTCATCAAGTACTTCTATTTGGCTAAAGTTCAAGTTTGTCCCTGCTTGGGCTGATGCATGACTCAAATCATTTAATACAGTGCCCACCACTAACATTGGCACCCTTGGTAAATATGACCAAAGAAGGCTGTGAAAACTTGTCTTTATTGTTTAACCTTTTGATCTTTTGTTAAAAAAATCCACAAAAATATTTGCTCTCATGGATATCAAACAATTGCAAACACAACACAGGTTTATCAAAAATTAAAAAATGGATCTTAGACCTCTCCAGATCCTTCAAATTTCGAGGTTGATGCTGGGGGACTCTTCAATTCACCCACATGTTTTTTATGGGGTTTAAGTCAGGGGACTCGGATGGCCATGGCAGGACCTTGGTCTTGTGGTCAGTAAAGCATTTTTGTTTTGATTTTGATGTATGTTTTAGATCATTGTCCTGCTGGAAGATCCAACCACGGCCCATTTTAAGCTTTCTGGCAGAGGCAGACAGGTGTTCATTTAATAATCTGTTGATATTTGATACAGTCCATTATGCCATGTACCCTTACATACTTTCCAGGTCCTCTGGCAAAAAAATAGCCCCAAAATATTAAAGAGACACCACCATATTTAACCATGGTCATAACGTTCTTTTCCATATGTCTACCCCTCTGTGTGTGCCAAACCTACCTCTGGTGTTTATTGCCAAAAAGCTCTATTTTGGTTTCATTTGACCATAGAACCCAATCCCATTTGAAGTTCCAGTAATGTCTGGCAAACTGAAGATGCTTGAGTTTGTTTTTGGATGAGAGTATAGGCTTTTTTTCTTAAAACCCTTCCAAGCAACTTGTGTTGATGTAGATGACGTCGGATTGCACACAACACACAGAGGAAGTCTGGCACTCATTGACAAGCACTTAGCTAAGATTAAAAGCAATACTGGAAGAGTTAGTTACCACATCTGGCCAAATGGGTCAAGCCCAGAAAGCATGTCAATGTCCCTCCCCATCCTGGGTCCCTAATATAGCCAAAAAATGCAAGCTCTCAAACAAACTGGGAACGTCCCAAGGGTGCACAGGCATATGCAATCTCCAATGATACATACAAAACATGGAAGTGGACTGTACTCTCAGACTGGACCGGGTACAAATCCCATGACCCTACAAAATACACAGCCCTGTTTTGGTGCCTTTCTGACCCCAAGAAGCAGTTAACTTCTGCAATTCTCCAGCTGTGATCCTTGGAGATGTTTTGGCCACTCAAACCATACTTTTCACAGTGAAGCTCAACAACCTTTTGCCGCACATCACAGCTATATTCCTTTGTCTTACCCATTGTGATGAATGCCTAAGGGAATTTGGCCTATGTGTTACCTCATATTCATACCCCTGTGATACAGGAAGTTTTGGTTGAACAATTTCCTGTTCCTAGCCACCCAGGTGTACTAAAAAAATTAAAATATCAATGGGAATATACCTCAATGTAAATTCAATGGGGTGCCAATAATTGTGCCACACATATACTTAACAAATACTTTTTTTAAACAATAAAGACAATTTTTAACATCCTTCTTTGCTCAAGGGTGCCAATATTAGTGGAGGGCACTGTATATACACATATTTGCATATCTATACTAAATTATATATTTATAGATCTTATTTCATGTGCAAGATTTAATCTATTGTGGTCCAGTCACAACTATGAACTAACAAACCTGTGGGAAATAGAGGTAAAGCAAGGCTCAATGAATTTTGAAAATGATCTCACCTTAATAGCGAGACTCCTTGTCAACCTCACAAGTGTCTATGAAGCTAGGTCATTGACTCATTTATTTCTTCTTTATGATAATTTCAAAGTATATATTAGACTTGTGCGCGGCGAAAAAAATTGTTTCGGATCGATTCGGATGTTTTCTAATTTCGTTTTCGGATCGATTCAAATTCAGATACATTCGAATGCATTCGTTTCGGATTTGTTCGGATTCATTCGGATTTGAATAAATTCGGATGTATTCAGTTCGGATTCGATTCGTAAATTCGGAAGTTCGGTATGTGTTAGGTAGGATGTGCTGTGTATTAGACTAGTATTATGTACTGTAATATTAGGTGTAACCCATAGCAGAGTGATATAACCTAATATACAGTACAATACAAGTGTAAGTGTGATTAGTCCATGGCCATCCGAATATTACGAATAAATCCAAACTAATTCGAATTTATTCGTTAGATTCGGTGCTACGGTAATTCGGAAATTCGAATCAATCTGAATCTCCGAATTTGACAAATTCGTCCGAATTTAAATTCGGAAAAAAACGAAACGCACATGTCTAGTATATATCTAATTTGTTTTGCTCAATGAACCCTGGTCCATACTTAGCATTTCAAAACCTAACTATTAATCTTTGTGTATATGAAGAGAAATACCACAAGGCTGTCTGCTCTTCATACAGAGTCAGCCCATTTAAATGGGCACATACTTGAGGACACAAGATCATTTTTTAATTAGCTAACCCAACTATTTAAAATACAAGTGAGTTGGAACACATTAAAGGGACAGTAAAGTAAAAAATAAACTTTAATGATTCAGATAGAGCATGCAATTTTAAACAACTTTCCAATTGACTTCTGTTACCAAATTTGCTTTGTTCTCATGGTATCTATTATTGAAGAGTAAAACTAGGTAGGCTCATAAGAGCTCAGGAGTGTGCACGTCTTTAGTACTCTATGATAGTAGTGTTTTGCAGCATTGTATAACAAAGCAACAAATAATGTTGCAAAACACTGCTGCCATAGAGTGCTAAAGACACGTCCTGAGCTCTTCTGAGCCTACATACAGTATCTCACACAATTGAGTACACCCCTCACATTTTTGTAAATATTCTATTATATCTTTTCATGTGACAACACTGAAGAAATGAAACTTTGCTACAATGTAAAGTAGTGAGTGTACAGCCTGTATAACAGTGTAAATTTGCTGTGACCTCAAAATAACTGAACACACAGCACAGTTGGCAACAAAAGTGAGTACACCCCTAAGTGTAAATGTCCAAATTGGGCCCAATTAGCAATTTTTCCTCCCTGGTGTCATGTGACTCGTTAGTGTTACAAGGTCTCAAGTGTGAATGGGGAGCAGGTGTGTTAAATGTGGTGTTATCCCTCTCACACTCTCTAATACTGGTCACTTGAAGTTCAACATGGCACCTTAATGGCAAAGAACTCTCTGATGATCTAAAAAAAAGAATTGCTGCTCTACATAAAGATGGCCTAAGCTATAAGAAGATTGCCAAGATCCTGAAACTGAGCTGCAGCACGGTGGGCAAGACCATACATCGGTTTCACAGGACAGGTTCCACTCAGAACAGGCTTCGCCATGGTCGCCCAAAGAAGTTGAGTGCACATGCTCAGCGTCATATACAGAGATTGTCTTTGGGAAATAGATGTATGAGTTCTGCCAGCATTGCTGCAGAGGTTGAAGGAGTGGGGGATTAGCCTGTCAGTGCTCAGACCATGCGACGCACACTGCATCAAATTGGTCTGCATGGTTGTCGTCCCAGAAGGAAACCTCTTCTAAAGATGATGCACAAGAAAGCCTATAAACAGTTTGCTGAAGACAAGCAAACTAATGACATTGATTACTGGAACCATGTCCTGTGGTCCGATGAGACCAAGATAAACTTATTTGGTTCAGATTGTGTCAAGCATGTGTGGTGGCAACCAGATGAGGAGTACAAAGACAAGTGTGTCTTGCCTACAGTCAAGCATGGTGGTGGGAGTGTCATGGTTTGGGCATACATGAGTGCTGCCGGCACTGGGGAGCTACAGTTCATTGAGGATACCATGAATGCCAACATGTACTGTGACATACTGAAGCAGAGCATGATTCCCTCCCTTTGGAAACAGGGCAGTATTCCAACATGATAACTACCCCAAACACACCTCCAAGCCGACCACTGCCTTGCTAAAGTAGCTGAGGGTAAAGGTGATGGGCTGGCCAAGCATGTCTCCAGACCTAAACCCTATTAAGCATCTGTGGGGCATCCTCAAACGGAAGGTGGGGGAGTGCAAGGTCTCTAATATCCACCAACACCGTGATGTCGTCATGGAGGAGTGGAAGAGTACTCCAGTGGCAACCTGTGATGCTTTGGTGAACTCCATGCCCAAGAGGGTTAAGGCAGTGCTGGAAAATAATGGTGGCCACACAAAATATTGACACTTTGGGCCCAATTTGGACATTTCCATTTAGGGGTGTACTCACTTTTGTTGCCAACGGTTTAGACATTAATGGCTGTGTGTTGAGTTATTTTGAGGGGACAACAAATTTACACTGTTATACAGGCTGTACACTCACTAATTTACATGGTAGCAAAGTATCATTTCTTCAGTGTTGTCCCATGAAAAGATATAATAAAATATTTACAAAAATGTGAGGGGTGTACTCACTTTTGTGAGATACTGTAGTTTTACTCTTCAATAAAAGATACCAATATAACAAAGCAAATTTGATAACAGAAGCAAATTGGAAAGTTCTATAAAATTGCATGCTCTATCTGAATCATGAAAGTTTAATGTTGACTTTGCTGTTCCTTTATGGAAAAACTAAATTTTACTGTACAATTTGACTTTAACTTAAATATTTATTTTATTGAATTTTGAAACAAATATTAGCAAATATTAAAAAATGAAAACCATCAAGAAAGGTGATACAAGAAGTACAGTGTCCATTTAATTAAAGCGACATTCCAGCCAAAATTGGAATCCACATGGATGCATGTCAGTTTTGAACAGAAGAATTTTTGCATTGTACACGAATTAGCAAAAATGCTTTTAATAAAAGTTACAGCTGTTTCAAAATTGTATTTAAGTATGCACCGTGCCCCAGTATTTTAAACACAGCACTTGCTCAGAGAGCCCAGGGTGCTTGAATTATCTGGTAATGGCTCACGGCTAGATTACGAGTTTTGCGTTATGAGTGAAAAAGCTTCATAACTCTACTTTTTCACTACCACTGCTATTACGAGTCTTGTAGGTATAGGTGTACCGCACACTTTTTTGGCCGTCACGCAACGTAACTACCGCACTTTTTAAAAAGTCCTTTTTCAATGGGACTTCACAGTGCCCGTATTACGAGTTTGCCTGTCCGGCCAAAAAGTTTTACGTTACAAAGCTGTAGCATAAAACTCATAACTAAAGTGTTACAAAGTACACTAACGCCCATAAACTACCTATTAACCCCTATACCGAGGCCCTCCCGCATTGCAAACACTAAAATAAAATTACCCCTAATCTGCAGCTCCGGACATCGCTGCCACTATAATAAATATATTAACCCCTAAACTGCCGTACTCCTGCATCGCAAACACTAGTTAAAAATTATTAACCCCTAATCTGCTGCCCCCAATGTCGCTGCCACTATACTAAATAAATATATTAACCCCTAAACCTAACCCTAAGTCTAACCCTAATCCTAACACCGCTAACTTTAATATGGTTAACATAAATCTAAATTAAAGGAATTAAAGGGTAAAAAATCCTATTGGCTGATGCAATCAGCCAATAGGATTGAGCTTGCATTCTATTGGCTGTTCCAATCAGCCAATAGAATGTGAGCTTAGTCCTATTGGCTGATTGGATTGAAGCTCAATCCTATTGGCTAATTGCATCAGTCAATAAGATTTTTTACCCTTTAATTCCGATTGGCTGATAGAATTCTATCAGCCAATCGGAGTTCAAGGGATGCCATCTTGGATGACGTCATTTAAAGGAACCTTCATTCTTCAAGAGGAATCGAAAGAAGAGGATGCTTCGCGCCGGATGTCTTGAAGATGGAGCCGCTCCGCGTCGGAAGGGTGAAGATAGAAGATGCCGTCTGGATGAAGACTTCTGCCCGCCTGGAGGACGACTTCTTGCCGCTTGGATGAAGACTTCTGCCGGCTTCGTTGAGGACTTCTTGCCCCTTGGATGAAGACTTCTCCCGGCTTTGTTGAGGATGGATGTCCGGTCTTCAAAAACTGTAAGTGGATCTTCAGGGGTTAGTGTTAGGTTTTTTTAAGGGTTTATTGGGTGGGTTTTATTTTTAGATTAGGGACTTTGGGCAATTTAAAAGAGCTAAATGCCCTTTTAAGGGCAATGCCCATCCAAATGCCCTTTTTAGGGCAATGGGGAGCTTAGGTTTTTTAGGTAGTTTTTTTTTTTGGGGGGGGGGGTTGGTTGTGTGGGTGGTGTGTTTTATTGTTGGGGGTTGTTTGTATTTTTTTATTACAGGTAAAAGAGCTGATTTTTTGTGGCAATGCCCCGCAAAAGGCCCTTTTAAGGGCCATTGGCAGTTTAGTTTAGGCTAGGTTTTTTTTTATTTGGGTAGGGCTTTTTTATTTTGATAGGGTTATTAGATTAGGTGTAATTAGTTTAAATATTTGATAATTTCTTTTTTATTTTGTGTAATTTAGTGTTTATTTTTTTTTAATTTAGTTAATTGTATTTAATTAATATAATTTATTTAATTTTAGTGTAATGTTAGGTGTTAGTGTGAGGCAGGTTAGGTTTTATTTTACAGGTAAATTTGTATTTATTTTAGCTAGGTAGCTAGTAAACAGTTAATAACTATTTAGTAACTAGTCTACCTAGTTAAAATAAATACAAACTTAGCTGTGAAATAAAAATAAAACCTAAGATAGCTACAATGTAACTATTAGTTATATTGTAGCAAGCTTAGAGTTTATTTTATAGGTAAGTATTTAGTTTTAAATAGGTATTATTTAGTTAATGATAGTAATTTTTATTTAGATTTATTTTAATTATATTAAAGTTAGGGGTGCTAGGGTTTGGGTTAGACTTAGGTTTAGGGTTTAATATGTTTATTTAGTGTTAGTGATGTGGGAGGCCAGAGGTTTAGGGGTTAATAACTTTAGTGTAGTGGCGTCAGCGACATTGGGGGCTGCAGATTAGGGGTTAATAAATTTAAGTAGTTGGGGGCGGCAGATTAGGGGTTATTAAATTTATGTAGGTGGCGGTGACATTGGGGGTGGCAGATTAGGGGTTAATAAATGTAATGTAGGTGTCGGCGACATTGGGGGCGGTAGATTAGGGGTTAATAAGTGTAATGTAGGTGTTGCCGATGTCGGGGGCAGACGATTAGGGGTGTTAAGACTCAGGGTTTATGTTAGGGTGTTAAGTGTAAACATAAAAAAAATTTCGCCATAGTAATCAATGAGGCTGCGTTACAGAGCGTTACGCTCCTTTATTGCAGTTGTTAGGCTTTTTTTTAGCCGGCACTCCCCATTGATGATTATGAGGAAATTGTGCACAAGCACGTAAAACCAGCTCAAAGCAGCGCTGGTATTTGTGTGTGGTATGGAGCTCAACGCTGCCATATTGCCTGCTAACGCCGGGTTTTTGCAAACCTGTAATAGCAGCGCTATTAAAGGTGAGTGGTGGAAATAACTCTCAAGTTATTACCAAGCCGCTCATAACGCAAAACTCGTAATCTGGCCGTCAGTTTGTTAGTTGCTGACATGATACAAGCCCCACTGGTGCTCTGAGCAGCTGCAGTATTTTAAATGCTGGTGCACTGAGAATATCTAGCTATGCTTCACATGCATGTGCAAAGAAAAATGTTAACACTAAAACAGTTATAGCTTTTACTAGAAACATTTTTGCCAATACATGTATATTGCAAATATGTTTCTATACAAAGATGTAACTAAACTATGTGCATTTAAAATTTGACTGGAATATCCCTTTAACTTGCACATAAACTAAAATCTGAACAAGTCATTGTATAAGCCCTGGATACATAGATTTTGATTGCTTCCCCCCCCCCCCCCATTTTTGCTAAAGATTATTGTTAGTGCAAAAGTTTTTATGTTGTCAAGTCACAATCTGTTCTCATAGCAATAGTTGTAGATACAGAGACAACAGTGAGCAAAGTGTATTTTGCACCTGGCTTTGCACAAACCAGAACCCCCTCCCAATGGAGAAAGAAAGATAGGAAGAGATTATTAACATCTGTTCAACAAAACTTTTTTGCTTGTCAGATTTCCATTAAGCAAATTTATAATGCTGTTTAAACTATACAACCTACATTGTATAAAGTTATATGTAAATCTATGTTACTATGCTGCAGTTGAATATTTTGTTTAAATAGTGTTTTAACCTTTTACAGCCAAACAGACGGCAACATTCTGAGAAATAAATTCCAGTTACTTAATTAGACTGTGCACACGACTTACCGTTTCTGTCCCTAGGTTACTAAATCACATAAACTGAACTCCTTGATGTTTATAGACGGACAGGTGCAGGGCACCTAATCTTATCTGCCATTTGTTCTAGGGCAGCTGTAACAGTTGTTCCCTGTTAATAAGTTACTACATTCCGGTTTGCATATTTGATTTGAGAATTTTCAGTGACATTTATCTTTACTGAAGGATATATTAATAATTTGTAAACTGACATTATTTAACTTTGATAACTGCAACTATACTCTAATTTTAAATTGAAATAGGCAGCAACAGTACAACAGAGGTTTTGCATATTTTACTGGGAAACCATAAGTCATTACTCGCAAACACATTTGCTGCTCATATTTGCATCTCTACAATAATGGGTGTATGAATATATATCTAACCTTTTGAAAGCTTTCATGAAAACAGTAGGTATGCAACTTGACATTTCAGTGCTGTTATTTGTGGGTGCAAGGGTATAGAGCCCAGAGTGTTCTAGGGTGCAGACTGAAGTGTTTTCAGAGGTTAATATTGTATAGTACAAGTATTGCACTCTACTGGCTGATGCTTTCAGACCCAAAAGATTACTTACAGGATTACTTTAGACACTTCTCTGGAGTCATTAGATGCTCATCAAACTACTTTAGATGTCATTCAGTTATCTTCAGATGTCATCAAGCATTTAAAGACATCAGCTAAGGTAAAATGTTCTGGCTGAAGATTTCAGAGTGATTAACAGATTACCCTACTGATTACTTTGCGAGCATAAATAGTTGGACGTTATTACTTCTTCTCTCTCTCCCTGTGTAACTTACTGTCTCACTTCTCCTGGGGTATATGTGTAGTAGTATTTTGAGTTACAGTATATGTGCTGTATGTGTGTGTATCTGTAACCATTTTTTGTGTATCCTACATGCTCCTTTCTCCGCACATTCCAATTCTGTAGCTATTCCAGTGTTAAAGGAATACTAAGCCCACATTTTATCTTTCATGATTCAGATTGAGCATGCAATTTAAGCAACTTTCTAATTTACTCCTATTATCAAATTCTCTTCGTTCTCTCTATATCTTTATTTGAAAAAGCTGGAATCTAAGCTTAGGAGCTGGCCCATTTTTGGTTCAGCATTCTGGGTAGTGCTTGCTGATTTGTGGCTAAATTTGTCTGAACCAAAAATGGGCAGACTCCTAAGTTTAGATTCCTGCTTTTCAAATAAAGATTGCAAGAGAATGGCGAAAAATTGATAATAGGAGTAAATTAGGCACCCTGTTTTCAGGGTAAAAAGTGGCTTTGTAATTACACCAGGGAAATCAGACTGGTGAGCATTCTTTTAGAATCTTACCAGCCCAGACTTTTTTTTTAGAATCAGGCCCTATATGAGGGTTTCCACCTCTTCTATATGCATGATTATATTTGGCTGCTTAACCTAGAGCTATAGATCATCATTGCCTATTAGGAATTCATTTTATCTGTATTTTGCTTTGTCTATGATGTTCAGAACAAATAGTTAAGTTGTTTAACAGCAAAATTGTCATCTCCAATTACCTGCCCGATATTATAGAGGCCTTAGAATGATTCATATTTAACCCTTCAGTGTTATTCAGCCTAGAAATTTCCAGTCTTATTAGATGTTGATCTATTATTTAGTTAAAGTTTAAGCTATGGAAGGGGCCAGAGCTGGTTGGAGACATACATGAGGATTTTACTCATTTTGCTTTGGATAATGGCTTCTTTGTGTTTTGTTAACTGATGACTGTGCTGCTGAATAGGCACTGGAGTAGTAGCTACCCACCTTTACCATATAAAAGACTTGTTGTGATGGCCCAGGGCTTGTTGAGCCTGATTGCTTTTGTGTATAGGAGAATTTAAAAAAAAGGCATTCACTGTGATCAAGAATACAATAATCTTGTACACAACAATACTTCTCAGGTCCATAAGCTATGAAGACATGATCCTCACCAAAGAAATCTTGAAAACATGAAACCTACCATGTATAATGTCTATTCAATAACATTATGGCATATCTGAGATCTCTTAAGACTTGTTTAAAATAATGGGTTGTTTTTGAGTTAGGACAATTCTGACAGTTTAGTAAGGTTTGAATTCACTCCCTATGACAGTGGTCCAAGCAGACTTGGGGGCCGAATTATTAAGCTCCGTATGGAGCTTAATGCCCCTGTTTCCGCGGATCGGGTTGGTTGACACCCCTTGCTAGCTGCCGATTGGCCGCGAATCTGCAGGGGGAGGCATTGCACAAGCAGTTCTGGTGAACTGCTGGTGCAATGATAAATGCAGACAGTGTATGCTGTCAGCATTTATCGATGTGCAGCGGACATGATACGCTACATCGTATCATGTCCGCTCGCACTTTGATAAATAAGCCCCCAAGTCTTTACATTCAAATAAAAGTTAGGACTAGAACTTCTGTTGTAGTCAACAATAAAGTTATAGACACCTACATGCAGTTAATCTAAGCTACCGGGCTTCATGCTACCATCTAGTCTGTAGAAACAATACACCTCACGGGGCAGGTTGACATTATCAGACAGGGACCAGATGAACTCCATGAGTAGACAATGAAATGACATGGATATACAACATATAGCAGCACTTTGATTAGCAATCCTCATTGAAGTAAAATCTCACACCTTCTTGCATTTTGTTTATGAACTCAAAGCCTGCAGGGAGCATGTATGATAGAAATTGCAGTGAGTATCACGTGTAGACCTGGAAACAAGCCCCTTATTACCCATGAATCCATATCTGGCAGCATAACGAGAGCACCAAAATCCTCTCTTGGGCTGTCTACAAGGGCCAAAAATTAAGTCTTTGAATTCTTACTAAATGCATTTCAAAGTACAACACACAGTGATTCAATAGTTGTCCAGATAGGATAAATACCTCTGTCTCCATGCCTAAGAGAGGGCAGTTATACCCAAGTTGAGTGAAGGCTAAAAATGTTCTAGTCATGTCAGAGCTCTTGGGCTAAACTCTGGCCTGGTCAAGTATATAAATATTAAGATTAAGGTAGATGAAATGCAGAAGTGATTAAAGCTGTAGGGTCACTGATAGCAGAGTAAAGTTAAAGTTCTAATTTCTTACTAGAGTTTCAAAGGTAATAGAATTCCACTTATGTGCAAAACAGAAAGAAGTCCCAATATAGATTGTCTAATCAAGGGACAGAGAACTGTAAAATAGTTTTTATCTTAATGTGTTTCCAATGACTTGTTATACAAGCTGCAGAGTATAAAATGTTTGTGAAATTGCTTCTTTGTTTATTTTTGTATACAAAATAGCTGTTTTTGTTCTTTGAAACCACAACCTATTAAGGCCATATTACAAGTGGAGCGTTAACTGCCCTAGAAGGAAGCTTTTTTGCGCACATCGGGTTGTGCTAGTATTGCAAGTTGAAAGTAAACTGTTTTCACCCGTGCGCTAACCTGACTAGTGTAAATAGCTGAACTTAGAATATATATATATATATATATATATACAGGTGGCCCTCGGTTTACAACGGTTCAATTTGCACTGTTTCAGAATAACAACCTTTTTTTCAGTCATGTGACTGCTATTGAAAAGCATTGAGAAGCAGTGCATTGATTAATATAGCCAGTAGGTGGAGCCGTCCGCTTGTGTTGCAGCAAAGATATGCAAGCCAAGCAAGCTAAAATGAATCAGTATAACTAGACCTAAGCTATTGAGCAGCTTTCATAGGAACAAGATCTTCCGGTCTATAAGTGAGTCCAGATTGGAATGCATAGAAAGAATTGTTTGCCGAAAAGTGCAAGTAAAGTGTGTGTTGTGTGATTATTTTATTAGGTTTATAATGCTGTTTAGCAAATGTTTTTTCATGTAACTTAGTTTAATTATATATTCTGTGTTGTGTGATAATTTTATTAGGTTTATAATGCTATTTAGCATTCAAAGTCTTCATTTCAAAGCTTTAAAAATAATGTATTAGGTGTTACTTATGACAATTTTGAGAGGGTCCTGGAACCTAACTCCCTCACTTCCCATTGACTTAAATTATAAACTGGGTTTCAATTTACAACAGTTTCGATTTACAACCATTCCATCTGGAACCTAACCCCGGCGTAAACTGAGGGCTACCTGTGTATATATATATATATATATATATATATATATATATATATATATATATATATATAGATATATATGAATAGCTATTTAAAAATACTTAGAAGCACACAGTATAACACTTTATTAAATATGAATATTGCATAAATATGCTTTTACATGTTTTCATCTACTTAACTGCAAAGGACTGTTTCATAACAGTTATAGTAAAGTAAAAGTTACAATTCATAAACCCAAGTGCCAGTGGTGGAACATTATCAAGAAGCCAAACAATGGATATTGTGTTAACACAATGACAGTGACAAGCTAAGTCTTCTTCAGACTCAAGTCCAGATTGGCTCCTTCAAATAAGGAAAGTGGCTTTATTTCATCGCCACTCTTGTACAGTGTGTTCAAGCTGTTGTTCCTGCTGTCCGGAGATTAGGCCGCTGAGAGGAGTTCACATGTTCGCATCACTGACTCCGGTGTAAGTATAAGTGTTAACCTTATATTGGTGCCTCTTTTGCCGTTTCATCGGTCTCTCGTCTCGTTCCAGCCTGACTGAAATGTCCTCAACCTGGGCTCAACAAAGACCGCTTCTTCGGATGACCATTTGGATTCAAGAGAGCTCTTATTTCATCCCCTGTTGTTTCAAATAATTGTTTTATTCAGTAACTGTTGCCATTTGTATACTGCACATGTAAATGCGTCTGATCAGCGCATTTGCCCCTTTATATTTAGTTTTTAAACTTGTTCACATTTAATTTAATTTAATTTTGTTATTAAATATATGCAGAATCTTGCACATCAATTTTTTGTTTACTCACATTTATTGGCTATTTTGTGTTTGCACAGAATTTAATTTATATTTACACGTGTTTGTACACAATTTATAATACTTATTTTTACTATTTTTTCACCACACTATTTTAAGCTTTATAGCGCCTGTGTTATTCGAATTTTATGGTTTAATCTAGAATCCATATTATTCTTTTTTCACTTCAGTATTTGTTTAGAGGTTGAGAGATTCCTCTTGTTTTCACAGGCTTAATAGGGTTTCACAGCGCAGTTAACCCATATTTTTTTCCTTTTTTACAGGTTACAGATCACTTCCTTGTTCCTTTTATTTAAATTACTTAAATCCTGCACTCTAGTAATACTAGTACAGTATAGTTGCAGAGGGCAGCTAAAACTTGTCATTAATTATATTACACCGTAGCATGTGGTTATTGGTGTTTATCACAATTCTTAGTGACTTTTAATAACATTTAGGGTCCGATGTATAAAGCTGGCAATGCAGCTGTTTCCAAGGGAGCCTTTAGGCTCAACGGAAACAAAAGTTAAGAAGCAGCGGTCTAAGACCGCTGCTCCTTAACTCACCCGCCACCTCTGAGGCGGCGGACAGCAATCATCCCGATCAGATACGATCAAGATGATTGACACCCCCAGCTAGCGGCCGATTGGCTGTGATTGTGCAGGGGGCAGCATTGCACAAGCATTTCACTAGAAATGCTTGTGCAATGTTAAATGCCGACAGCGTATGCTACAGCGGATCATGTCAGATATTTAATAAATCTACCCCTTAGAGGCCTATCTATCAAGCCGTCAACTTTGTTGCAATTCGACGGCACCAATACGCTCGCCTAACATCGCCTAACATCGTGGCTGCCTGAATACGATCTCCATATTTATAAAAAAAGCCGGCAAAAAGCCGTGCACCAAGTACGGGGCAATGAGCAGCAGACTGTTGTTAACTAACAGTCATCGATCTCGCTGCTATTCGGCTTTTTACAAACTTTATTTATATGCTGTCACTAAACACCACCACTATACTAAAATGTTTAACCCCTATCCCGCCGCTCCCCGACCCTGCTGCAACCTAAATAAAGTTATTAACCCCTATCCCGCCACTCCCGGACCGCACCACAACTAAATAAAGTTATTAACCCCTATCCTGCCGCTCCCGGACCCTACCACAACTAGATAAAAGTATTAACCCCTATCCCGCCGTTCCTGGACCCCACCGCAACTAAATAAATGTATTAACCCCTAAACCCCTGGCCTCCCACATCACCAACACTAACTAAACATATTAACCCCTAAATTACCAGCCCCCCGCATCGCCATAAACTAAATTCAGCTATTAACCCCTAAACCTAACAACCCGCTAACTTTAATTTAAAATGACAACATCCCTATCTTATAATAAATTAAAACTTACCTGTAGAATTAATAGAAACTATATTTTAACCTACCCTAACTATTATCCTACAATTAAATTAAACTATATTAAACTATTAATTAACTCTTAGCCTTAAATGACATGACAATGACAAGTGTGTTTTTAAAATATAAATAAATATTCCAAAAATATATTTTCCTATAACATATGGGGGTTATCTTATTCAAGCCTCCTTTCATTTAGGTTTAGTTTTTAATTTATCCTAAATTGTGCCAAAGGAATAGTAAAACATGCATATTTGAAACATTGGAGCTCATAATTAACGTGTAATATTCCTGGTTACAGCCTGATGACATTTTCAGAACTGAATATTTGAGATCTTTTGTTGTTAGAATTGGACTGTTCACATGCTATTAACACTATGTTGTATTTTATTTAGTAACAATTTGGCTGCCTTCAGTGCTTTTTTTTGTTATATCAGACTGAGTGATAATTGAAATTGCACTGTCTTGTATTTCAGAAATTACTGTGTTAGAAGACTGTAAAAGTGCAGTAATATTGATTTATTCACTATCTACCATTTGTCACAGGCAAATGTTTAAATCACATTTTATGGGTCTGATTCATCCGAGCACGAATTGGTTTAGCCTAGAGAATTTTATATCATGGATGAAAAGGAGACTTAATCGTGCATGCTTTACAAGTTCATAAACTTAATTTGCATGGGGCTTAATTACCTTTCATATAATGCATTTGTACTATTTCACCTTGTTCGCCTCTCATGTTCCTAATAAAGGCACACTGCAAGGTAATGGAGAAATAGATATGCAAAGAAAAGGAATTATATTAAAGTGCAAATTGTTTACTTAAATTGTGCTTTCTGTTCAATGTAGTAATGTAATTGATTGGCGAGAGCTATTTGATGCAATGAAATGGCATTTATTGATCAAATGACAATTAACAATCAATAAGATATGTTAAACATTAGGACAAAACCAATGTTAATCCTGAGTCTCCTATAAGCCATTATAACCTACAGATCATAGTCTTTACTGACAAAGATGCCTGTCTCATGTATCCACTTTGATTGACATCACAAGCTTATGTGTAGCAGCATTGATAGTAAAGCCTGTTTTCAGTTGATATATTAGGCAGCGTTAAAGCATGTTCTCCCTTAGGGAAACAGAGATAGAGGAAGAGGCAGGATTCATTTAGATTAGTGGTCCCAGCCTTTTGTCCTATGAGACACCCTTGGTGTACATTTGAAAGCCACTCATCACTTCTGATTTATTTTTCATGTGTCTGTGTCACTAAAAAAATTCCATTAAAGGGATTCACCAGTACAAAAAAAATGAAATATATATGGGCGCTTTTGTACAATGTTTGTCATTTGAAAGCCTTTCAAGATTGAGAGCTTGCACTGGAAGGAAGATATCCTTAGCATTTTATTTTTATCACCATCCTGATTCTATGTGACATTGAAATTTGTACAGCAAAGTTACTAACATCTAAATGAAAAACAACCAATTTTATGAAAGCATACTACTTACATTTCCTAAATTAAATATTAAGATGAAGTGTTTATACTGTAGATCTATCTATAGAGAATATCAGCACTAAAAATGTTCTACATACACATTATACGTTTTAAAGCTAAACCAAAGTAGTCCTGGAATTCACCCTTTTAAGTAAATTTACAGTACCTGATGATCTCTGCTTTCACCTATCAGAAGTTATATGTAAATGAGCTTTTGCAATAATTTGGACACTAAAGTCAAAATTCAACTTTTATGATTGAGATATAGAGGCCTATTTAAGAAATGTCTTGCGGACCTGATCCGACAGTGCGGATCAGGTCCGCAAGACATCTCTGAATGTGGAGAGCAATACGCTTTCCGCATTTAACATTGCACCAGCAGCTCGCAAGAGCTGCTGGTGCAACGCCACCCCCTGCAGACTCGCGGCCAATGGGCCGCCAGCAGGAGGTGTCAATCAACCCGATCATACTCGATCGGGTTGAATAGTTGCAATTCCTGTACGCCTGCTCAGAGCAGGCGGACAGGGTTATGGAGCAGCGGTCTTTGTGACCGCTGCTTCATAACTGTTGTTTCTAGCGAGTCTGAAGACTCGCCAGAAACACGGGCCGTCAAGCTCCTTTTGGAGCTTGATAGATAGGCCCCATTGGGGCCAAATTACCAAGCTCCGAATGGCCCCTTGTTTCCGGCAAACCTTCAGGTTCGCCGGAAACAGAAATTATAAAGTAGCGGTCTAAAGGCCCCTGCTCCATAACTTGTCCGTCTGCTCTGAGGCGGCGAACAGAAATCAACCCGATCGAATACGATCGAGTTGATTGACACCCCCTGCTAGCGGCCGATTGGCTGCAAATCTGCAGGGGGGTATTGCACAAGCAGTTCTGGTGAACTGCTTGTGCAATAATAAATGCAGACAGCGTATGCTTTCGACATTTATCAATGTGCAGCGGACATGATACGCTACGTTGTATTATGTCCGCTCGCACTTTCTTAACATACAATTAAACAATTTTTTTTTAAATTTATTAAAATGTTTACATTTGTACAATGTTTTTATATGGACACTTCTGAGGTACCAGTTCCTACTAAACAGAGTATACATACATACGTACAGACGTGGACTCCTTGCCCAGTGTGCTTAGAGGAATGTGGCTGCACCTCACTGACGAGGCCCATAGGAGGCCGAAACGATCGTCTGGGGTTGTCATGTTCCTTGTTCAGAGGAGAATTGCCTGGTATTTCAGGGCTGGACTGACCTTACTTGGCGGGATCAGACTGATATACTTCAGGAAAGTTTTCTTCTGTGAAAAGCACACTGGTCTAAAAGAGGCTGCTTCCGGGTGGTAAATCGCCATAGAACAAGCCACTGAGCTGTTGTTCGTTCCTGGTAGAGCGCTTCTCTCTTTGTATACATATATATTAGTCTGGGGTTTGCTGATGACTGCTACATGATACAAGGGGCAGGGAAATTGAAGGAATTTTTAAAAATTGACAGAAAGAAATCTACCGCTCATTTGAAATTCAGAGTAAGTGCGTTGTCTTTTTTGTTAAAAAAAATATGTTCATTAAATTTTATTTAGTTTTTTGTTTTGTTTTAAAAAAACGTTATCTAAAATGTTTTATTGAAAATGTTATTATGAGTTAAATGTCTATCTACAATATTTGATCTCCCCTCACATTTCCCACAAATAAGTGAAATATCTACATGAGAGGCATCAGGTAGAAAATATGTAATTCCTTTCACAAAATGTTGCCATAAAAATAGGTTAAATTATCATGTGCTGATATTCCCAAATGTGTCGCCCAATGTCAAAGAAGTTATGTTAGAAATGCGGGCTAGTAATTGGTCAATTTTGAAATGTTTATTTTCAAGAGACAAGAAGCCATCCACAAAGAGATGTCAATTAAGCATTTGATAAGCTGAGAAAGAGCAAAATATCTGTAGTAAAAAGACAGATGTGGGTCATCAGCATAGAGATATTATTTAAAACATAGCTGATTAGATAACTAAATTAGGATATGCAAATAGAGAACAGAACTAAGCCTTAAAGGGGAATTGCACTGTAAAATTTTCTTTCTTTTAATGAGTTCCCACTTCCCAATAATCCATTGTGGATGCTGGAGTGTATTATTATTGATTAGCTCCCAAATTGTTGCTTTTGTCTGCTAAAACTGTTGCCTATACTGAAACTTGAAGGCAGTTATGAGGTCAAAAAGAGTAAAAATAGAGCAGGAACCTTTTGAATGGGACTTCCAGATGGTAATTTGAGATAACCTTAGAGAATGGTGTTTTAGTAACATGTTATGGACGAAAGACTTCCTGACTAAATATCCAATAATGGGCACACCTAGGAAGAAAATGTATACGTGTCTCATTATTTTTTTGCCTATAGACATCAGAAGTAATGGTCCATCTCTTGATTGGTGGTATTAAGCTAAGTTTGAGTAAATAAGACTCAAAGTTTACAATTGATGATTAAAAAGCAAGGATAGATGATTAATTTAAAGGAATGTAAAAGCCTTGACATTGTAAAAACATTTAATTATGGGTAGTAAAATGTTTTTTGCAATTATACTTTCATTAAAGCGACATAAAATCCAACATTTTTCTTTCATGATTCAGATAGAACATACAATTTACTTCTATTATTTATTAAAATACCAAGAGCTGGATATTTTATCAACAGAGATAATAAATTACTCAAAACTGAGATTTGACATGTTTTAGAAGACTTGGAAGCTAAGCTGCCTTTGGTAAAGAGATGAACATGCTACTCAATGGGAGGAGGGTACACGTAATAGTAATTTACAGGGAGCAGAAAAGCTATAAAAGAGTGGGTTTGGGCCAAGGAGAGTCGATGAGCGAGTAAAGGAGGTATAATCTAGGAAAATTATAATCTAGTAAAATGTTAACCTGCCACTGCCTGCACTGATATCATGTGAGTGTGACATGATGCCTCACTAGTGTCTCTGACTACAGGGGTTAGTGTTTCTGTTTTACCCATTGGTGTTTATGTGTGTGTGTGTATGTATGTGACTGTGTGTGTATTTATGTATATGTGTGTGTGTGTGTATGTTTATGGAACCAGCAAATTACAGACCTTTTTACTACAGCATGGGGGGGGGGGAGAGGGTAAACAGTGTCACTATACAGTACGGGGGGGGGGCTGGACTATGTCACAGACTACTGTGGTCACTTTATAAAGTACTGGGGCAGGTAGGGGCAGGCCAGCCATCTCACCGGCAAATTACAGACTGTGTCACTGACTCACTATATACAGTACTGGTGGTTTAAACAGTGTCACTATATACAGTAATAGGGGGTCAGACCATCTTATAGACTGTGGGCACAGGGTACCTCCTTTTGCAGACATGTAATCTGAATCACATTTTTTTTCTGTGTTAAATGTTAAAAAAAAGATATGTATCAAATTCACTTTTTTGGGGGTGTGGGGGGGCCCTTCTTAGATTCTTGCACCTGGGCCCTGTGGTTTCTAGTTACTCCTATGATTGTAAGTATATATATAACATCACAAAGAGAATATATGCGTATATATAGACAAAATATAAAATAGGCACTATATAAAATACTCTGGCCAGTAAAAGGGATTACAGAAAGTGAAGAAAAAATTTTTGAAAAAATATACGTATATATAGTCCCAAAAAAGTGAACAAAAACTATATAATAAATATTTCCAAAAATATATGTGTCTGATTTCTGAATAAATCCTGTGAGTATTGATCCAATTCAAGTGTTAAAGATGTGTATAGATGCAAGTGAAACCTCCATCTATGAGGTCAGGTATAATGCAGAAGGGAGAGGGAATTGCATCCCACGTGGTAAGTGCTTCAGTGTCTGTCGGAGTGTGTAAGACTTCCTCTTGTCTATTATTGTCTGGAAGCTTGCACCTCACCCTCTGGAAGCCTTGCCCCTCACCATGACCCTAAGGATAAAACAGAGAAGCAAAAATAGTGTAATTCTGTTTAACAGTAAAACATATATAGACAAGTTCTGTAAGTTGTACTGACATTCCCTACCCTCAATTAAAAGAGGTATCGGAAGTGTGTGGGTTAAGCAGATGTTAACATCCCCTGCTCCATAACTTGTTCACCTGCTCTGATTCCACGAACAGAGATCAACCTGATCGAATACGATCGAGTTGATTGACACCCCCTGCTAGTGGCCGGTTGTCCGCGAATCTGCAGGGGGCGGCATTGCACCAGCAGTTCACAAGAACTGCTGCTGCAATGATAAATGCCAACAGCGTATGCTGTCGGCATTTAAATGTGCTGCGGACATGATACGCTACTTCGTATCATGTCCACTCGCACATTGATAAATATGCCCCTTGGAGCGGACTTTAACAGAGGATTTCAGTGCAAACTTTAATTCATAAAAAGTTCAATACAAACTGTTGTTTGACTCCAAGACTGTTAACCCAGGGTTCCAACAGTGTTAACATCTGCTTAACCCGCACACTTCTGATATCTCATATTCAATTGAGGACTGGGATGTGAGTGCGACCTACAGAACTTGTCTACAGTATATGTTTTTACTGTTAAACAGAATTTCACTATTTTTGCTTCTCTGTTTTGTCCTTAAGGTCATGGTGAGGGGCAAGGCTTCCAAATAATAATACACAAAAGAAGTCTTACACACTCCGACAGACACTGAAGCAGTTACCATCTGGGATGTGATTCCCTCTCCCTTCTGAACTGATGTCAGTATTATGGGAAGGCTTCTAAATAGCCTGAAAATAAGTATATTATAATAATCAATAGACTAAGAAAAATCTAATTTTATTCCAAGAGTGTCCTACCCTTTTTTTACATTTTGGCACATTTTCTTGTTGGTGTGGGTCTAGACAAGTTAAACAAGCATGTCTTATGCCTTATAGGTATTTGAATGACACTTATCAGTAGCAAAGTTTCTTCAATACATCACAGCAAAAGATTTATTGGCTTGTAAAAATTGATATTAAATTACAATCCACGGGAAAAATAGAACAGATGGCAAGGAAAGCTGGGGTGCAGAATTTCAGCACACAATTTCTTTTTGGACAGATCTAGTTTTTGCAGACTACTAAAAAAAAAATAAAGTATTTCCATTAGTCGTCTGAAGTAGTACTTTTTTAATTTATATGCATGTGGCATCACAGTAACTCCAGGAATATAAATCGAACATTCTTTAAACTAGGAACTGTTGTTTATAGTTGTAGTTGTTTGCTACATTTTTTTTTTCAATTGCCAAACTCTTCCCACCAGTTACCTTATTTGGAGGAGCCAATCCAGATAGAGCATGCAATTTTAAGCAACATTCTAATTTACTCCTATTATCAAATTTTCTTCATTCTCTTGGTATCTTTATTTGAAAAGCAAGAACATAAGTTTAGATGCCGGCCCATTTTTGGTGAACAACCTGGGTTGTTCTTGCTGATTGGTGGATAAATGCACCCACCAATAAACAAGTGCTGCCCAGTGTCTGAACCAAAAATTGGCTGGCTCCTTAGCTTAGATGCCTTCTTTTTCAAATAAACATTGCAAGAGAACGAAGAAAAATTGATAATAGGAGTAAATTAGAAAGTTGCTTAAAATTGCATGCTTTATCTGAATCACGAAAGAAATAAAATTCGGTTCAGTGTCCCTTTAAAATTACAGTTTAAAGTGCTTCATTTAAAAAAAAAAAAAAAAATGAAAATTTAGAAATTTAATTTTGAGAATTGCTGCTGCATGTACAATTAGAAAAAAAACCTGCATCTCCCTACAACATCAATGATTTAGGGCCTGATTACAAGTGGAGCACTAAATATTGCTTTCTTGAAAGCGATATTAGCGCTCCACTTAGTAATACCAGCACACGTTAATGTGTGCTGGTATCATAAGTTGAAAGCAATGCGAATCAGAGCTCTCATTCACAAGTTGCGCAGCAGAGGGGGTAAGTATATGATTATATACATATATATTTAAGTGTTAATATGTGTATATACACATATTAACACATAAATATGTATCTATTTAAGCATATACATATATATTTACTGGGAACACACAGCTCCCATAGACCTCAATGTAAAGGCACTTTTCAGTGCTGTTTATTTCTAACACCCCACAGCCACCAACTTTAAAGCCCCAAAACTGCCCTTTGCCGTTTTTTTTTTAAATAAAAATCTATAATGCCCTCTATTTTGGGGCACTTTTAGCAAATTAACCAGAGATCTAGGGGCTGATTATATGCTGCTCATTCCGTGCGAGCCTTCTGGCCGTGCAAGCCTTCAGGAATTAAGAAGCAGCAGTTGGGATGATTGACACCCCCTGCTAGCGGCCGAGTGGCTGCGAATGTGCATGGGGCGGCATTGCACAAGCATTTAACAAGAAATGCTTATGCAATGATAAATGCAGACAGCGTATGCTGTCGGCATTTATCGATGTCAGGCGGACACAATCCGCTACAGCGAATCATGTCCGCCTGCCATATAATAAATTGGCCCCCTAATCTCTGGTTAATTTTTGGAGCGCTAATTGCTACCACGAGCTCAAGGTAGCAATGACCAGCCACTTGTAATGGCTGGTTATTTATTGCGCACCAAATTTGCCTGTTAATTTAGCACTCCACTTGTAATCTAGCCCGTTGTAAAATAAAAAGATCCAAAAATTAAAGTCAAATGTTATATGAGCGGAACTTAAACGCTGGTATGAGAGAGACTTGTACCTCAATAGTATGCACAAGGACTGATTGACGTGAACACGCACATTATGTCATTCTGGGTATCAGGATTAAAAAAAGATGCTTTGTAGAATCTTTTGCACAGTACAGTCTCTGCATACTTACCGACATTGGGCTAGAATACAAGTGGCATGCTAAAGTGAGCGTGGGTGCAATATTGCAATATCGAGACCATGTGCTCATATTACAATTCGGAAGTAAATGCATACCACCAAGCGCAATCTAAATTTGTGCTTGTTCGGTTAGCAGGAGTGAAGAACTTGGGTATAGAGTTAGGGCTAAAAAATAAATAAATATATATATATATATATATATATATATACACATATTATAGCAACATGTATGTATGTGATTGTGTAGGGATATATATATATCTCACATGGGCTCCATTTGATAAAGGTCTAAGTGTAGACCGAAACGTTATGGGTTAAGGCCCTGCTGTTTTCCTTGTATTGGAATAAAAGGCTTGTTGTTTGAACTCCCTGTGTTGCCTGCTTTTTTTTGGATACCAGACACACTAAGGCCGTGTGTGTATTTGGAACATCATTTATATATATATATATATATATATATATATATATATATATATATATATATATATATATAAATGTATATATATAAAAGAAAATAACTCATTGTGTAGTTCATTTAAGAAATCTAAACAAGTCAGGAGACTTGCTTTTACCAGAAAACCTCTGGATACACTTCCAATGCAGCAAAGAATTCTGGGTAAGATATGCAGATTAGGTTCACAATTACTCATACGCCATAGCATCGCTGTATACACAGCTTTTAAGCTTAGCTAGGGTTATTACAGTGATTCAGACCATCACAGGACAACTGTTTCGTGTTTTTTGCCACTCATCAGCTGGGAGTAGGTCAATCACTGCTGGTTGAAGTTGATTTCTGGGCAAAATACAACAACTTTTTAAATTATGGAGAGGTGAAAAGTGAGTTTAAGTGGAGGATCTTAAACTCACTTTTCACCTCCCCATAATTTAAAAAGTGGTTATACACAAACACACACAATCAAAAATTAAATTTTTCAAATGCTCATATCTTTGGAGGGTAATGACATATCTTGCTGAAATTTGGCAGTTAGATCCAGACTGAGCATCGCTACAACACTATAATTTTAATTTTGAAGTCATTTGGTTAATTCGTTTTTGAGATATTTTAGATTGAAAAAGCAAAGGTATGAGTAGAAAATCCCAAAGACTTAATATTGGAGATAAAGAATAGTTTATCTAACAAACGGATGCATGGATTTGTTTGAAATTTGTTTTTTGAATAGATTGTGTGGTGAGGGTCTTCCATTACATATGAGGAAAATGTGTGTGATTAGTAGTTTTTGAGATATTTTGAGTTATTTTAAACTAAAATTCAAGATGGTGCCATAAGCACATTTTTGCACGTGCGTATTTTATTGCTTTTGTAAACACAGATTCTGTCTGCCTGGTAAGTGTAAGAGCGGCTTTGTATTAGCACTTTTGAGTTTTGAAATGCTCATTTCTTTGGAGTGGAATGACATATCTTGCTGAAATTTTTTAGTGAATCACTAGAAACCTGGAAAATGTCAGGTGATTTGGTTAAGTAGTTTTTGAAATATTTGAGATTGAAAAGGGTATGAGTTGAAAATCCCGTAGACATAATATTGGTGATATAGAATAGTTTATCTAAGAAACGGATGCATGGATTTGTTTGAAACTTAAAATTTGAATAGAGTGTGTAGAGAGGGTCTGCCGTTACATTGGGTAAAAATTTTGTTTTATTAGTATTTTTTTTAGATATTTTAAGATATTTTATAAAATTTAAAATGGCGATAAGCTAATTTTTGCGCATGTATGTTTGGTTTCTTTTATAAAGGATTGTCTATGTTATTACAGAATGCTGCATACAGCCCCCTGTTACTTTCTGAACCATGGAAATTAGATCTAGAAGTGTAAGTGATAATAGTATACTATAGTAAAATGAATTATAAGAATAGGATGTTATAATATAATTATTTTGTGAGAGAGGTTGGTAGAGTAATCAGTAGTACCAAAATATATTTTTGTTAAACTTTTTAAACAAAATACATATATGGTGGGTATTTTGATATTTCTGATAGAAAACAGATTAAAGGTATGTTAAATATCTTTGTCATTGTTAATATCTTTTAAGCTCTAAACAGTGGTATATTGCTAATAGAAATGACTTAAAAATTATTATTTTAATTGATTTTTTCTTTTATTTATTGAAACTGTACTTTTTGGAGTGTTCATTATTTCCTGTTATAGACGTGCAATAAGTACTAAAACTTCTACTTGAAGGATCTATGAAGATTTATGTCATAAAATATGTGCAATGAGATGAGTTGGATTACTACAGAGTGAACAGACTGGTTAACAAAAAATTAAAAAATTAAATTATCACAGATAACTGGTGTCAGCAAGTTTTAAATGCATCAGTTGTCTTAACAGAATAATAATTGGCTGGTTTTGAGCATTTGTAGCTGAAAATTATGAAAGAAAATAAGAATTGTTTTTTTCTTTTACAAAATCTTTTTATTTTTGTTTAGTTTTCTTTTTTTATTATTATTTTTTAGCAACATAGCATGGTAAGTATAAAAAGATCTATGATTAATCTAGTTTAAATATAATTTTTTTTTAAATTAGGAAATTATTTAGCAAAAACCTAATATTAATGCCTAAAGTTAAAGTTGTTTATCAAATTTTAAAAAGCAAGGAAATTCCCAACTTAAACTGTCCCCATCCTATTGCTTTGCATGACATCATTAATGACATCACACATGCCATTGTTGAATAAATCCTCAAAGATATTACTAGTGATATCACCTATGACATCACCAACAGCATCAGTAGTGACATAAACCATGACATCATCCTACAGATTAGAGAAATTTTATTTTTTTAATCACCAATTACCTCACTAGTGACATTACCTATTACATAATCAATGGCATTAGTAGTGACATAACTTCTAACAATTTCCTACACATTAGAGAAATGGGGGCAGAATCTCAAATTACATTGTGCAATATTGTTTATAACTTTACATATAATGTAATTAATGGTAGCACCATATACAGAAATGTGTAGAATGTATGCATGTTTAATATAAAAAGTACTGTAGTGAAATTTTTAATATGTGTGTATGAGAAAAAGGAAATGATATGGAGGAATGAGAAGATACGTGTGTGTACAGATGAGGATATGAGCTAGGGTGAGGAAAATAGTGTTAAAAAGCAGAAACAATTTGCTGGGTTTGTGGAGGCTGTTAGTGTGTTATAGGGTGAAAAAGCTGAAAAAAATTGCTGGGTTTGTGGAGGCTGTTAGTGTGTCATACTTTAAGAAAATATATATTTTTTTATTTGAAGCATGATGTGATGAGTTATGTCATTACTGATGTCATTGATGTCACTAGGGGTGTCATTGATGGTTTAGATATTATAAATAAATCATGACACAGTGTAATATGTCATGTTTTGTTGTTCATCTTAAGGTTTTAGTTACCTAATTTTAAGACCCGCTAAGGACCAAATGATTGTTATTATATCCTGATACATAAAATAACAAGTGAAAGTTCAGCCGAGCCAGTAATTCACAATATAAAATTTTAACGTTTATTCATCTGATTAAAAAGGAGAACCACAAAAGAGGTGCACATGCAAAAAATAATAGACTCATTGAGAAAGGGCGGAGTCCTGAAGCGCTCATTGGAGTCACATCGTCATCACATGTGGACGACTACCAACTCATGCTAGGGATTTACAACAAGCATATTACATGAAAAGAAAAGGTATTAAAAGATGTTAAAGTTAAGTACTGGGTATGGCAATGAAGGGGGTATTAGAAAGAATGAGGTTGGGTATGAGAGCCTGTTTACTTTGTAAATACAGTATAGGCTATGCTATAGAAGCACCTGTGTCAGAAATTCTAGTTCAATTTGTTTAACTTATTGTTTTCTGTTCCCAAATAAATATTATGTCAAAAATAAAATCTGATTTTCCCTCGAAGCTGTAGTGAATTTTTGCTAAGGATAGGATGTATCTACTTATTGAAGCCACAATTAAGGTGTGGAGACTATTGACTTTTTTCCAAAATCTAGGGATTAGTCTTTGGCACAGTTTAGCATGCATTGGAACAATTTCCTATGGTACTAATAAGAAATTTTAGGTAGGTCATTCAATAGAATCATGGAGGGATGGAGGTCTAATGTGGTATCCAGTATTAAATTGATGTGGGTGTTAATGGTTTCTCAGTAAGGTTTAAGCTGGGGGCAATACCACCAGATGTGGGAGAGAGTACCATTCTTTCTGCAGTGCCTCCAGCAATGAAGGGACTCACCTGGAAAAATGCTGTGGAGTCTCTGCGGGGAGAGGTATCATCTAGAGAGGATTTTGTAGTTCAATTCCATGATGACTGGTAAAATTGATGACTTCCTGAAAAATCCTTCCATTGCTTTTGTGTGAATGAGATTATAATTGCTTTATTGCATATGTGTAATAAATATGCTTTTGAATATGTATTTTTGAAGTCTGGGTAATTGTATCCAATCTATCTATCTATCTATCTATCTATCTATCTATCTATCTATCTAGATCAGCGCAATGAAGAGCACTCACCGGGTCTTTACAATATAAATATTACATTTATTCAATCATATCAGTGACGTTTTGGGGCTCTTAACCCTGTCTTCAGACCCATATAATAAAAATGTATACATACCTTACTCCATTTGTACCCTCCACCAAACACCTACGCCACAAACCTGTAAACTCCCCGGCGTCCTGGCTGCACCACTGTGCAGGTTCAGCCTGTTACTGTGGTTACCGGAATCGGCGATATTAAAAAACTGTGAACAAGACATTGGAAATATTTAAACATCTGCTGTACTTAATAAACAATTGCTAAACTGCAAAATATTGAACTATATTATTCCTTCTAATACCCTTAATACTATAACACTTTACGAGTGACTTCACTACTGTATATAACCTTATATAACTTATCAGGGGACAGAGGCAATACTTGTCTAACAATAATGGAGGTTGATAATACTATCTCACATTTTTGTTCAATCTAACAACAATGCCAATAGAATATGCATAAAAGCTGCAAATTTAGCTACAAATTAGGGTGCTGGAATTAAAATAAAATAAAGCATGAGTTAACCTTAGGGGCTTAGTACTGTAGGCTATTACTGGCTTGTAAAGCCTTACATAGAGAGAGAGAAATCTCCAAAACATATCAGTATTAATAATTCTAATACATCAACTACATATTTCACAGATATATCTATCTATCTATCTATCTATATATATATATGTATATATCTATATAAATCTATCTATCTATCTATATATATATATGTATATATCTATATAAATCTATCTATCTATCTATATATATATATATGTATATATCTATATAAATCTATCTATCTATCTATATATATATATGTATATATCTATATAAATCTATCTATCTATCTATATATATATATGTATATATCTATATAAATCTATCTATCTATCTATCTATCTATCTATCTATATATATGTATATATCTATATAAATCTATCTATCTATCTATCTATCTATCTATCTATATGTATATATCTATATAAATCTATCTATCTATCTATCTATATATATATATATATATATATATATATATATATAATTTTGAAGTTAGTGCTTGTTGGGTTTTGCTTGCGTGCAAACCATTTACTTCTGGCAGTGTTTGCGCATGAGCAAAACTGCAAAATAGCACACCACTTGTAACAATTTTAAGCATTTGAATTTCTACTTTTAAAATAAAAATAAAAAATGGATTTATGATAAATAAAATAGCTGCAGCTCTCTATAACAATTAAGGGTTAAGTGGACTTCACCTAGGAACCTTATCGACATAAGCAATGTATCTTATCTCTTACAATTTCTAACATGTGTATGTTTTTGAAATGATGTGATGTTTCAGTAGGAGTTATGAACTAATATATTTGAGTTATGAACTAATATATGTGAGTTATGAATACATTTGAAACACTGTAAATAATCTGTCATCATTTTCACTGATGTATTATTATTACTATAATTATATTTTTCTAATTGTATTAGTATGTCTATTCTAATCTGTTTTATCATACTCAGTGCATAAACTATTAAAAAATATTTTTAGAAAAAAGTAAGTTTCAAATATTTTCTTAAATATTATGGCTTTACTAACAATACTGTCAGCTTAATGTAAAACGATTTACACTCTAATACACAAGAGCTAGGTCACAGCATGTGTAAACCAAATGTGCACATACATGCAGGGAAATGTTAAACCTGTGTGGATGTCATGGAACGAGAAACTTTCAAGCTGTGCTATTTTAGCCTTTTCTCAAATCTCAGATTACACTGTGATTTTAATTTTTACAGAGAATCTATAAGCAGCAATTATGTTATATTATCTTGTTTTTTTTAACCAGGGTTTAGCTGAAAATATAGTGCTGAAGAGGATATCTTTATTTTGTTTATCTCCATATTTTTGACCACCTTTGTCCCTTCATGTGAGGAGCAGACAAGCTGATGTGGTTCTGGTCAGAGGCTATAACAACTGCAGTGCAATCAATCAACATTTGTTATTATTATTATTATTTTTATTATTAATATATCAATTGTTTTTTATAGCTTCTCCTTTTTTGTAATTGATTTACTTACCTGACAAAGAGGTTGATCACAATCTATAATTTGAGGCATTTTCAGCTCTCTTTTTGGTTCAGCACCTGGGTTGTGCTTGCTGATTGGTGGCTAAGCAAGCGCTATCCAGGGTGCTGATCCTAAAATAGGCCAGATCCTAAGCTTTAAATTCCTGCTATTCAAATAAAGATAGCAAGAAAAGGAAGACAAATTGATAAATAGGAGTAAATGAGAAAGTTGCTTAAAATTCCATACTCTATCTGAATCATGAAAGAAAAAATTTGGGTTTAGTATCCCTTTAACCCCTTAATGACCACAGCACTTTTCCATTTTCTGTCCGTTTGGGACCATGGCTATTTTTAAATTTTTGCGGTGTTTGTGTTTAGCTGTAATTTTCTTCTTACTCATTTACTGTACCCACACATATTATATACCGTTTTTCTCGCCATTAAATGGACTTTCTAAAGATACCATTATTTTTATCATATCTTATAATTTACTATAAAAAAAATTATAAAATATGAGGAAAAAATTGAAAAAAACACACTTTTTCTAACTATGACCCGCAAAATCTGTTACACATCTACAACCACCAAAAAACACCCATGCTAAATAGTTTCTAAATTTTGTCCTGAGTTTAGAAATACCCAATGTTTACATGTTCTTTGCTTTTTTTTGTAAGTTATAGGGCCATAAATACAAGTAGCACTTTGCTATTTCCAAACCATTATTTTTCAAAATTAGCGATAGTTACATTAGAACACTAATATCTTTCAGGAATCTCTGAATATCCATTGACATGTATATATATTTTTTTTTAGTAGACATCCCAAAGTATTCATCTAGGCCCATTTTGGTATATTTCATGCCACCATTTCACCACCAAATGCGATTAAATACAAAAAATCGTTCACTTTTTTACTAATTTTTTCACAAACTTTTGGTTTCTCACTGAAATTATTTACAAACAGCTTGTGCACTACACGTGTATTATGCCCAGCAGTGAAGGGGTTAATTATGGAGCATATAGGGAGCTTTTAGGGATAATTTTAGCTTTAGTGTAGTGTAGTAGACAACCCCAAGTATTGATCTAGGCCAATTTTGGTATATTTCATGCCACCATTTCACCGCCAAATGCGATCAAATTAAAAAAAACGTTAAATGTTTCACAGTTTTAGGTTTCTCACTGAAATCATTTACAAACAGCTTGTGCAATTATGGCACAAATGGTTGTAAATGCTTCCCTGGGATCCCCTTTGTTCAGAAATAGCAGACATATATGGCTTTGGCGTTGCTTTTTGGTAATTAGAAGGCCGCCAAATGCCGCTGCATTTCACACATGTATTATGGCTAGCAGTGAAGGGGTTAATTATGTAGCTTGTAGGGAGCTTGCAGGGTTAATTTTAGCTTTAGTGTAGAGCTCAGCCTCCCACCTGTAACATGAGACCCCCTGATCCCTCCCAAACAGCTCTCTTCCCACCCCACAATTGTCCCCGTCATCTTAAGTACTGGCAGAAACTCTGCCAGTACTAAAATAAAAGCTATATTTGGGCTTTTTTTGTGTTGTTTTTTTTAGCATATTTACATATGCTGCTGTGTAGGATCCCCCCTTAGCCCCCAGCCTCACTGATCCCCCACCAAATAGCTCTCTAACCCTCCCCCTCTGCCTTAATGGGCGCCATCTTGGGTACTGGCAGCTGTCTGCCAGTACCCAGTTTAGTAAAAAAAGTGCCTTTTTTAAAACAAAAATGCCCTTTTCTGTAGTGTAGCTTCCCCCCCCCCCACCCCAAGATCAACCCCCCACCCCTTCCAGATCCCTTAGCTTTTAATTTACAGCTATCAAAAGTTTTAATTTTTTTACTTTTGACAGCTTTATTTTTCTGTAGTGTAGCGGTTCCCTCCCGCCCCGTGCACGAGCCCGCCCGCCACCCCCCATGCACGCGCGCTCCCCGATCCCACCCCCTCCACTCTTCTCGGCACATTGATGGCAGCCCACCCGCCTCCCAGACTTGCTCCCACCCACCAACGATACCGGCCACCGATGTCCGGTGCAGAGAGGGCCACAGAGTGGCTCTCTCTGCATCGGATGGCCAAGGGGGGTTATTGCAGGATGCCTCGATATCGAGGCATCACTGCAATAACCGGAAAGCAGCTGGAAGCGAGCAGGATCGCTTCCAGCTGCTTTCCAGACCAAGGACGTACGCCACACGTCCTCGGTCATTAACTGTATTTTTTTTGAGGACGTGTGGCGTACGTCCTTGGTCATTAAGGGGTTAACACCCTTTCGAGGCCAGTTTTGACATTGCAAATTCAACACCTCAAGGCACTAGATAGAGCCTTCAAATTACATTTTGGACATCTTTTTCAGCTATCACAAGACTAGTTGGAAACATGCTATAATTATCACGCTGCTCCTCTGCTCTGCTGTGGCTGTTGCCACGACACAGGCACTCCTCCTGTTGCTAGAGATACGGCAGTGTAACTGCAGCACGGTGATTACATCATCACCACCCGTCCTTTCTTCCCTATGGAAAGGCCTCAGTCTCTCTTACCTGTGCTCAAGTATAGGTGTTACTTCTTGTGCTCCTGGGTGCTGTATATCTGTTGAACTGCCTGTTTGACTACTCTGCTTGCCTTAACCCCTGAATTGCTGGACTGCTTAACGGTTGATGAACTCTGACTGTTTGACTACGCTGCTTGCCTTAAACTCTGCATTGCTGGATTGCTTAACTGTTGATGAACCTTAACCCTAAAATATTGGATTGCCATTCTGTTGCCGAACTCTGCCTGCCTGACCATTCTGTTGATTTACCCTTGAACTGCCTTACTACCGCTGGATTCCCTACCTATTGCAGTCAGAGACTATCCTGTCTGTTTCCAGTCCTTCGAATGGTTTACCCTTGAACTGCCTAACTGCTGATTCCTTGACTGCTGCCGCAAAAGACTACACTGCATAGTGTGAGTACTGCTTACCTCATTTTGCAAACTTTCTCTGTTCTGGGATATTGCCTGTCATTCCAGCTTGACGCCGGGATAAGAAGACTACTGGCCAAGTTTGGTCTGATAGTGGAATATCTCACGAGCATTACAATTATCTTGCACATGTACAAAACAATCTGAAATGGCCACAGGAGACGTTATAAAGACACCTTCTGAACTTTAAAATGGGATTGCGTCTTTGTGAATGTGAGTTTAATAATGTAGGCGCAAGCAGTTTGAAAAGCTCTGTTGTGACCATGTTTAGACTAAGGTGTATATTTATTATAGTGCGAGCGGACATGATACAATGTAGCAACATTTACCATTGCGCCAGCAGTTCTTGTGAACTGCTAGTGCAATGCCGCCCCCTGCAGGTACGCAGCCAATCGGCCGCTAGCAGGGGGTGTCAATCAACCTGATCGCATTCAAAAGTGGCAAAGTTCTTAAACTTTAAGTCCTGCAAAATGTGGTACAGTTGGGAGCTCTGATATCAATACAGGCCTTTTACTACAAGAGTAGGTGAAAGCATTGCATATTAGATGGTTTCATATAGTTCTTCTTAGAGTGAAAAATTGATCTGTGGTAAGATAGGGTTTTCATCACTGTTTGTCAGATAGCCATGGAAAGGAATAAAATAAAAAAGAATACTATTTTACAAAAACTTGTCAAACACAGAAGCAAGTTCTTCTAGTTAAAGGGACAAGAAACCCAACATTTTTCTTACTCAGCCTAAAATTGAACCCCTTGCACCAATTGGCTGTAGGTACTGTGTTGACATAGTACCCATGTCCAACATAGAGGTACATGTTGCCGTCCCCACTGTCAGCTTAGACAGCGGAGACTGCATCAGGGGGCAGAAAGCATCTGCCTTTATATGGTAAGGAAGCACTGATCATGCTCCCTTACCATATAAAGCCAGACTGATGATAATTACAGAGAGTGACACTCTCTGGGTCACTATCTGTAACGTCCATTTGTTGGTGCTGAGTGGGAGAAGAATGACAGAGTCAGGTGGGTGGCCCTGTAAGGAGGGTGAAGGGAGGGTAGGTTCCCTACACTACGGAAACATGATTATGAAGGGAAAGGGGCGATGGGGCCCTACATTATTTATGGAGGATCTTGGAGGGATCCCTATGCTACAGGAAAAAAAATTAAATATAAAATAAAACAATAAATAAAAAATAAAAGTAATTTGTTACTGACAGACTAGCTGCCAGAAACAAGCATTGCGGGTAACAGTAGGAGGGAGAGGGTTAAAGAGGTGTTTGGGGAAGATCAGGGAGGTGAGAAGGTGAGGAGGGATCCCTATACTACAAAATAAGTATGAAAAATAAATAAAAGCAATAAACTGCATACTGTCTGCCAGTACCTAATATGGTGTTGACCAGTGTGGGGGGAGGGAAGAGAGGTGTTTGGGAGGTATCAGTTAGGGATTAGGGGGTGGGAGGGTAACCCCTACATTAGAGCAAATATTAACCTTACAAGCTAGCTGATTAACCTCTTCACTGCCTGAAATTTAAAAAAGACTGGTGCACAGCTGCAATTAGTGGCTTTTTAATTGCCAAAAGCTAATAGCAAAGCCATACATGTCTGCTGTTTCTCAACAAAGTGTATCTAAGATAAGCTTTTACAATCATGTGTTTTATGACTGCAGCACTTGTATGTAAATAATTTCAGTGAGAAACCCAAAGTTTGAAAACTATATATATTTTTAAAGTAGAGAACCCAAGGTTTTGATCTAGGCCCATTTTTGGTATATATAAAAGATATATATATATATATATATATATATATATATATATATATATATCAAAAATGGTCCTAGATCAAAATCTTAAGTTCTCTACTTTACTTTACTGATGTCCCTGTTTCCGCACGAGCCTTCAGGCTTGCCGGAAAAAGCAGTTATGAAGCTGCTCCATAACTGGTCCGCTGCCTCTGAGGCTGCGGTCTGCAATCCGCCCAATCCTAGATGATCGGGTTGATTGACACCCCCCTGCTAGCGGCCTGCAGGGGGCGGCATTGCGCAAGCAGTTCACCAGAACTGCTTGTGCAATGTTAAATGCTGACAGCGTTTGCTGTCGGCATTCAGCGATTTCTGTCGGACATCGCTGTACTTGTATGTAAAAAATTTCAGTGAGAAACCCAAAGTTTGAAAACTATATATATTTTTAAAGTAGAGAATCCAAGGTTTTGATCTAGGCCCATTTTTGGTATATATAAAGCTATATTGACACCCTCCTGCTTGTGCAATGTTAAATGCTAACAGCGTATGCTGTCAGCATTCAGAGATGTTTGTCGGACATGATATGCTACAGAGTATTATGTTGGACAGACAATGATAAATTGGCCCCTAAGGCTCTATTTCTGTTTAAACTGAGTGGTACCAAAAAAGCTAAACATTTTCTGGTACTTTGGGCAAGTTTTTCTCTGAAACTTAATCAGTATCATTGCTTCGGTTTTATACATATGTTAGTCTTTCTCCCAAAGATACAAAAACTACAACTAGGGGAAATGTTTTTCTCATGTACAGTTACACACTGACACAACTCTTCCATGTTTGTGCACAGATTATTAAGACACTGCAAAATTTACAAAGAATCTATCTAGCTTATGAAGTTGATTCTCACTATAATTAGATGTGGACTTTAGTGACTCAATCGCATTGCCTAGGATAAGAACTGGTGATACAGGAGTGTCTGTTAAACATATTTATATTTACAATTGGCACAACTATGGAGAGTGTCCTTAGTATCCAATGAGCAAAGAATACCTAGCTATGGAACTTACATAGCTTAAGTTTAAAACAAAACAACTTTTCCTCTAAACAATCTTTTTTAACAATTATTTAACAATAGTAATAATCTCTAATATTATGTTTAATTTTTGTGTCATAAAACTCCAAACTTGTATTGCATGATTCAGATAGAACAAACTATCGACTAGATTACGAGTCTTGCATTATGAGTAAAAAAGCAGCGTTAAGACTCACTACCGCTGCTATTACGAGTCTTGCAGATTTAGGGGCACCGCACACTTTTTTGGCCTTACCGCAAATCAACTTACGCAATTTGCGTATAGTCTTTTTTCAATGGGACTTCCATAGCGCCGGTATTACAAGCTTGTTCTGGGAGGCCAAAAGTGAGTGGTACAGCCTATCCCGTCAAGATTTGTACCGCATTTTAAAGTCAGTAGTTATGAGTTTTACACTACAAAGCCGTAGCATAAAACTCATAACTAAAGTGCTAAAAAGTACACTAACACCCATAAACAACCTATTAACCCCTAAACCGAGGCCCTCCCGCATCACAAACACTAAAATATAATTATTAACCCCTAATCTGCCGCTCCCGACATCGCCGCCACTAGAATAAACATATTAACCCCTAAACCGCTGCACTCCCTCCTCGCAAACATTAGTTAAATATTATTAACCCCTAATCTGCCGTCCCTAACATCCCCGCCACCTACCTACATTTATTAACCCCTAATCTGCCGCCCCCAACATCGCCGCCACTATATTATATTTATTAACCCCTAAATCTAAGTCTAACCCTAACACCCCCTAACTTAAATATAATTAAAATAAATATAAATAAAACTTACTATCATTAACTAAATAATTCCTATTTAAAACTAAATACTTACCTATAAAATAAACCCTAAACTAACTACAATATAACTAATAGTTACATTGTATCTATCTTAGGGTTTATTTTTATTTTACAGGCAAGTTTGTATTTATTTTGACTATGTTGAATAGTTACTAAATAGTTATTAACTATTTAATAACTACCTAGCTAAAATAAATACAAATTGACCTGTAAAATAAAACCTTACCTAAGTTACACTAACACCTAACCTAACCCTACAATTAAATACATTTCCTAAATTAAATACAATTAATTTAATTCAAAACAATTAGCTAAACTACAAACCCCCCCACTAAATTACAGAAAATAAAACAAATTACAAGATCTTTAAACTAATTACAACTAATCTAATACCCCGATCAAAATAAAAAAGCCCACCCAAAATAAAAAAACCTAGCCTAAACTAAACTACCGATAGCCCTTAAAAGGGCCTTTTGCGGGGCATTGCCCCAAAGAATTCAGCTCTTTTACCTGTAAAAAAATACAAACAACCCCCCCAACAGTAAAACCCACCACCCACACAACCAACCCCCCAAATAAAACCTTAATTAAAAAAACCTAAGCTCCCCATTGCCCTGAAAAGGGCATTTGGATGGGCACTGCCCTTAAAAGGGCATTTAGCTCTTTTGCAGCCCAAAACCTTGACCTAAAAATAAAACCCACCCAATACACCCTTAAAAATCCTAACACTAACCCCCGAAGATCCACTTACCGGGAGAAGTCTTCATCCAAACGGCAATATGTCCTCAACGAAGCCGTCAGAAGTTGTCCTCCAGACGGGCAGAAGTCTTCACTGAGACGGCATCTTCTATCTTCATCCTTCCGACGCGGATCGGCTCCATCTTCAAGACATCCGGCGTGGAGCATCCTCTTCAATCGACATCTTCTTGCTGAATGAAGGTTCCTTTAAATGACGTCATCCAAGATGGCGTCCCTTAGATTCCGATTGGCTGATAGAATTCTATCAGCCAATCAGAATTAAGGTTTAAAAAATCCTATTGGCTGATCAAATCAGCCAATAGGATTGAGCCTTCATTCTATTACCTGATTGGAACAGCCAATAGAATGTGAGCTCAATCCTATTGGCTGATTGGATCAGCCAATAGGATTGAAGTTCAATCAATATTGGCTGATTTGCAAGGCAGGAGTGCGGCGGTTTAGGAGTTAATATGTTTATTATAGTGGCGGCGGCGTTGGGGGCGGCAGATTAGGGGTTAATAACAGTATGTAGGTGTCGGCGATGTTGTGGGCAGCAGATTAGGGGTTAATAAATATAATGTAGGTGTCGGCGATGTTGGGGGCAGCAGATTAGGGGTTAATAAGTGTAAGATTAGGGATGTTTAGACTCGGGGTTCATGTTAGTGTGTTAGGTGTAAACATAAATGTATTTTCCACATTAGGAATCAATGGGGCTGCGTTACTGAGTTTTACGCTGCTTTTTTGCAGGCGTTAGACTTTTTCTCAGCCAGCTCTCCCTGTTGATGTCTATGGGGAAATCGTGCACGAGCACGTACAGCCAGCTCACCGCTGACTTTAAAAAAATCCTTAAAAAATCCTTAAAAAATCCTATTGGCTGATCAAATCAGCCAATAGGATTGAGCCTTCATTCTATTACCTGATTGGAACAGCCAATAGAATGTGAGCTCAATCCTATTGGCTGATTGGATCAGCCAATAGGATTGAAGTTCAATCAATATTGGCTGATTTGCAAGGCAGGAGTGTGGCGGTTTAGGAGTTAATATGTTTATTATAGTGGCGGCGACGTTGGGGGCGGCAGATTAGGGGTTCATAAGTATCATGTAGATGGTGGCGATGTCCGGAGCGGCAGATTAGGGGTTAATAAGTATAATGTTGGTGTCGGCGATGTTGGGGGCGGCAGATTAGGGGTTAATAAGTGTAAGATTAGGGGTGTTTAGACTCGGGGTTCATGTTAGGGTGTTAGGTGTAAACATAAATGTATTTTCCCCATTAGGAATCAATGGGGCTGCGTTACTGAGTTTTACGCTGCTTTTTTGCAGGCGTTAGACTTTTTCTCAGCCGGCTCTCCCTGTTGATGTCTATGGGGAAATCGTGCACGAGCACGTACAACCAGCTTACCGCTGACTTAAGCAGTGCTGGTATTGGAGTGCGGTATGGAGCTCAGTTTTGCTCTACGCTCACTTCTTGCCTTTTAACGCCGGGTTTGTAAAAACCTGTAATACCAGCGCTGTAGGTAAGTGAGCGGTGAGAATAACGTTTAAATTAGTACTGCACCCCTCATAACGCAAAACTCGTAATCTGGCCGTATTTTAATTCTATTATCAAATTGGTTTATTTTCCCTGTTATCCTTTGTTGAACAAGTAGCAATGCACTACTGGGAGCTAGCTGAACGCATTGGTTGACCCTATTGGCATATATGTGCAGCTTCCAATCAGCAGCTAGCTCCCAGTAGTGCATGTCTACTCCTAATAATTTGCATACAAAGAGAGAAGAGCTCTACCAGGAACGAACAACAGCTCAGTGGCTTGTTCTATGGCGATTTACCACCCGGAAGCAGCCTCTTTTAGACGAGTGTGCTTTTCACAGAAGAAAACTTTCCTGAAGTATATCAGTCTGATCCCGCCAAGTAAGGTCAGTCCAGCCCCGAAATACCAGGCAATTCTCCTCTGAACAAGGAACATGACAACCCCAGACGATCGTTTCGGCCTCCTATGGGCCTCGTCAGTGAGGTGCAGCCACATTCCTCTAAGCACACTGGGCAAGGAGTCCACGTCTGGTTTCCCCCATCACCCATAGGGAGACTTCCCCAGGGTCATAATAATTTGCATACAAAGAGAGAAGCGCTCTACCAGGAACGAACAACAGCTCAGTGGCTTGTTCTATGGCGATTTACCACCCGGAAGCAGCCTCTTTTAGACCAGTGTGCTTTTCACAGAAGAAAACTTTCCTGAAGTATATCAGTCTGATCCCGCCAAGTAAGGTCAGTCCAGCCCCGAAATACCAGGCAATTCTCCTCTGAACAAGGAACATGACAACCCCAGACGATCGTTTCGGCCTCCTATGGGCCTCGTCAGTGAGGTGCAGCCACATTCCTCTAAGCACAAGGAGTCCACGTCTGGTTTCCCCCATCACCCATAGGGAGACTTCCCCAGGGTCATAATAATTTGCATACAAAGAGAGAAGCGCTCTATCAGGAACGAACAACAGCTCAGTGGCTTGTTCTATGGCGATTTACCACCCGGAAGCAGCCTCTTTTAGACCAGTGTGCTTTTCACAGAAGAAAACTTTCCTGAAGTATATCAGTCTGATCCCGCCAAGTAAGGTCAGTCCAGCCCCGAAATACCAGGCAATTCTCCTCTGAACAAGGAACATGACAACCCCTGACGATCGTTTCGGCCTCCTATGGGCCTCGTCAGTGAGGTGCAGCCACATTCCTCTAAGCACACTGGGCAAGGAGTCCACGTACAACCAGCTCACCGCTGACTTAAGCAGTGCTGGTATTGGAGTGCGGTATGGAGCTCAGTTTTGCTCTACGCTCACTTCTTGCCTTTTAACGCCGGGTTTGTAAAAACCTGTAATACCAGCGCTGTAGGTAAGTGAGCGGTGAGAATAACGTTTAAGTTAGTACTGCACCCCTCATAACGCAAAACTCGTAATCTGGCCGTATTTTAATTCTATTATCAAATTGGTTTCTTTTCCCTGTTATACTTTGTTGAACAAGCAGCAATGCACTACTGGGAGCTAGCTGAACGCATTGGTTGACCCTATTGGCATATATGTGCAGCTTCCAATCAGCAGCTAGCTCTCAGTAGTGCATGTCTACTCCTAAGCCTGTCTACATATGATTTTCAACAATGGATACTAAGAAAACAAAGCATTTTAGATAATAGTAAATTGGATTTTTTTTTTTTAAATTGCATTCTCTGCCTGAATCATGAAAGTTTAATTTTGACTTTACTGTCCCTTTAAGTGTGCCAGAAGTAAATGGCAGACATAAAGCCATATATTAACTATCCTTTGTATCAGTGGCGTCACTAGGGTTGGTGTCACCCGGTGCGGTAAGTTATGGTGTCACCCCCCCCCCAGAAAGCAGACACACACAAAAACACAGGCAAACACACATACAAACACTCAGACACACTTAAAACATACTCAGATGCACACACAAACACTCGGAAACACACTCAGAGACACACACAAAAACACTGAGACACACACACACACAAAAACTCAGACACACACATACAAAATATGTAAACTGCATTGCATTAATTATAAAGCTCATGCCTAGAGCTGCTCCCTGGCTCAGCAGAGCATCAAATGAAAGATAAACAGAGCACTCTAAAAATAAATCACTAAAGAAAAGGTTTAGGCGCAAACTATGAAAATTCTGCTCTCTGACTCTGTTCCAGGTCTGTCAGTGCACAGCCCCGGGCCGCGTGCCTACCGCTTCTTATGGCCAATCACCTCTGCACTCTGCCCACCCCCAGACCCCCACCCGCCCTCCTACCTGTTCAGTGTCCACTTAGTGTACCGTAACCGTAATGGTCTGGTGGGCATCATACGTGGCTTCTTCACTTTAAAGACAGTGTCAAACAGTCATGCGGTCAGGTGCCAGGCATCCCCTCATGATTTGCCAGTTCCCGTTTAGAGAGACAGCACAGCAGTGAGTGACTCCACTGCTCCACATGTCACTGAGCAGTGAGCACAGATAGGCAGGCAGGTTTAGGCTAGCAGTGCAACTTTGCAAGCCCCACGGCATGCCCACAACATTCAGAGCGAAATTGGGCAGGGGAGAAGGAAAGTACAAACAAGCAAAAGCAGCCGGGAAAACTATTTGTTGAAATTGCAGCACTGGCTCAAGGGGCAAAAAAATTGTGTGTCTACATCTTCCCCAGTCCCACCAATGTTCACAAATGCCAGCCCCTCTAATAAAAAAAAATCTATGCATCTCAACATTGTATTTCTTTGAATTTCAATAAAATTTAAAAAAAAAAAAAATTTTTTTTTTTGGTATCACCCCCTGGTGGGTGTCACCCGGGTGCGGCCCCCCCCCCCCCCCTAGTGACGCCACTGCTTTGTATGAAGGAGCATGTAAAATATACTGGTCAAGCATACAGTTTTCTGTATTCTTGGTGCTTCAATAATTTTTTTACAAAATTGTATCATAAGGTACAGCAACTTTAGGGTATATTCATTATATAAATAGGCCTATGTCCCATATGTATGACTAAGAGAACAAGGTTGGTAACTTTTACTTATGGCTGAGAATATGAATTGCTTCAGGCATAACGAAAACTGTCATTAGTGTTGAGAGTTCTCATAAGGTACATTTTTTAAATATGTATGACAGGCAGTATTACTGGAAAAATGAGTGAATCATTGTTCTTACCTGAATATTTTACTTGTTAAAGATTTGTTTCAGTTGTTTATGTAATAATAAAACCCATTCAAGAGGAATTATCGCATAGGCATCTTTTAATTCAATTATTAATCTAGTTTATATTCTTATATTTAAAGAATTTGCAATTATAATGTTAAAGGGACATTCATATGCAAACATGTATATATTCTAGTTTGTTAGAGGATGTACCTTTTACTTAATGATCCCCAGGGTCGACTCAAGACATAGTGCTCCCTGGCTTCAAGAATGATTTGAAAACGATCCAACTATCTGAACATTACAATCTAAACTCAACAATAGCCAGGAGTCTCAAAGAGCAAAGTTCAGCAGATTGAAATTGCAATCCAAAGAATGCTGATGGACCCCATATGGAAGTAATTTGTCTTAAAAAACAAACAAAACACTATTAGCTGTCCCTATCGTTCACTGCCAAATGCCACCTTAGTCCAGTAGTCCCAACTGGTCCAGTTATGGAACCAGCCCTGCTGACCACTGAAAACTATTGGCTAGATTACGAGTTTTTGTCGGTAAGGCTTGCGGGGCTAACAAGCCTTTTTTCCCACCGCTCCCTTAAGACAACGCTGGTATTACAGGTTTTTTTAAACCTGGCGTTAGTCGCAAAAAGGTGAGCGTAGAGCAGAATTTAGCACCACATCTCACCTCAATACCAGCGCTGCTTACGGTAGCGGTGAGCTGGCTAAACGTGCTTGTGCACGATTTCCCCATAGGAAACAATGGGGCTGAGCTGGCTGAAAAAAAACCTAACACCTGCAAAAAAGCAGCGTTCAGCTCCTAATGCAGCCACATTGTTTCCTATGGGGAAGTACATTTTATGTCTGCACCTAACACCCTAACATGAACCCCGAGTCTAAACACCCCTAATCTTACACTTATTAATCCCTAATCTGCTGCCCCGACATCGCCGACATCTGCATTATATTATTAACCCCTAATCTGCCGCTCCTTGACACCGCCGCAACCTACATTATACTTATTAACCCCTAATCTACTGCCCCAACATCGCCGAAGCCTACATTATATTTATTAACCCCTAATCTTCCGACCCCAACGTCGCCGCTACTATATTAAAATTATTAACCCGTAAACCTAAGTCTAACCCTAAGTCTAACCCCCCCTAACTTAAATATAATTTAAATTAAACAAAATAAATTTAACATAATTAAATAAATTAATCCTATTTAAAACTAAATACTTACCGATAAAATAAATTAATTACAATTAAATTTAATAATCTAAATTACGGGAAAAAAAACTAAATTACAGAAAAAAAAAGAATTACAAGAATTTTAAACTAATTAAACCTAATCTAATCCCCCTAATAAAATAAAAAAATCCCCCCAAAATAATAAAATTCCCTACCCTATACTAAATTACAAATAGCCCTTAAAAGGGCCTTTTGTGGGGCATTGCCCCAAAGTAATCATCTCTTTCACCATTTAAAAAAATACAATACCCCCCCAACATTAAAACCCACCACCCACACACCCAACTGTCTTAGAGGGTTTTAGAGTAGGGTTGGGTGTGTGGGTTTTAATGTTGGGGGGGCATTGTATTTTTTTACATTTGAAAGAGCTGATTACTTTGGGGCAATGCCCCGCAAAAGGCCCTTTTAAGGGCTATTTGTAATTTAGTATAGGGTAGGGAAATTTATTATTTTGGGGGGATTTTTTATTTTATTAGGGGGATTAGATTATGTGTAATTAGTTTAAAATTCTTGTAATTCTTTTTTTTCTGTAATTTAGTGTTTTGTTTTGTAATTTAGTTTATTTAATTTAATTGTAATTAATTGTAGGTAGTTTAGTTAATTTATTTAATGATAGTGTAGTGTTAGGTGTAATTGTAACTTATGTTAGGATTTATTTTACAGGTAATTTTGTACTTAATTTAGCTAGGTAGTTATTAAATAGTTAATAACTATTTAATAACTATTGTACCTAGTTAAAATAAATACAAAGTTGCCTGTAAAATAAATATAAATCCTAAGCTAGCTACAATGTAACTATTAGTTGTATTGTTGCTAGCTTAGGGTTTATTTTATAGGTAAGTATTTAGTTTTAAATAGGAATCATTTATTTAATTATGTTAAATTTATTTTGTTTAATTTAAATTATATTTAAATTAGGGGGGATTAGGGTTAGGGTTAGACTTAGGTTTAGGGGTTAATACCTTTAATATAGTAGCGGCGACATTGGGGGTGACAGATTAGGGGTTAATAAATGTAAGTAGGTGTCGACGATGTTAGGGACGGCAGATTAGGGGTTAATAAAATTTAACTAGTGTTTGCGAGACGGGAGTGCGGCGGTTTAGGGGTTAATTTATTTATTATAGTGGCGGCGATGTCCGATCGGCAGATTAGGGGTTAATATATTTATTAAAGTGTTTCCGATGTGGGGGAGGACCTCGGTTTAGGGGTTAATAGGTAGTTTATGGGTGTTAGTGTACTTTGTAGCACTTTAGTTAAGAGTTTTATGTTCCGGCGTTAGACCATAAAACTCTTAACTACTGACTTTTAAATGCAGTAGGAGTCTTGACAGGAGAGGGTCTACCGCTCACTTCTTCCAAGACTCGTAATATCGGCGTTAGGAAAAAAACGATAGTATACGCAATTGATGTAAGGGGATTTGCGGTAGCCTCGAGTCGCGAAAGAAAAGTGAGCGGTACACCTGTACCTGTCAGACTCGTAATACCAGCGGGCATTAAAAAGCAGCGTTGGGACCTCTCAATGCTGCTTTTTAAGGCTAACGCCAAACTCGTAATCTAGGCATATGTGTTTACCTATGCAAATATTTATTTCATGATTCAGATAGAGCATACAATTTTGAACAACTTTTAAATGTACTTCTACTATCAGTTTTGTTTCATTCTCTTTGGTATCATTTATTGAAGGAGATGCCCGACCCTGTATGTGACACACACATTAACGTCAATGGCACACATGCAGCACTGTCCCTCCTGTCACAGCTCTGCCCACAAAACACTAATGCGCTGCCTCTCTGTCCCGGAAAGCCAGTTAAGCAGGTACCTTGAGCTCTGGTCCAAAATGAGTTCAGCAGATACCTTGAATATGGGAACAAGCGCTGATTCCTGTGCACTAACAATTTCCCCAATTAGTGACTAGATAATACACAATCAATAGCACAGGGTGTGTTATCTTTTGCACAACCTAGCACAAAGAATAACGCACAATCTGGTATTACAAGAGGATAGGTACAATTTGTTAAGTGTGTGTGTGTGTGTGTGTATATATGCATGTATGTGTGTGTGTGTATATACAGTATATATATATATATATATATATATATATATATATATATATATATATATATATATATATAATAACAATGAAGAGCACTCTCACTCAGTCCAACAGCTGCCAGGGTGCCAGTACAGTATGAAAACAACAGAGCAAAAAAATTGCACTCTCTGGTCTTTTTAGAAACAGTCTTTTTCTTTTCACAGTAAAAGACTGTTTCTAAAAAGACCAGATAGTGCAAGTGTTTTGCTCTGTTATATATATTATATATAATTGTATACACACACAATTTTGGAAAAAAAATTGTAAACCCACTGCAAAATGATCAGTTTCTCTGGTTTTACTATTTATTGGTATGAGTTTGAGTAAAATTAATATTTTTGTTTAATTCTATAAACTACTGACATTTCTCCCAAATTCCAAATAAAAATGTTTGTCATTTAGAGCATTTAATGAAAACTGGTCAACATAACAAAAAAGATGCAGTGTTTTCAGACCTCAAATAATGCAAATAAAAAAATGATCAAATTCATTTAAACAACACAATACTAATGTTTGAAATTAGCAAGAGTCCAGAAATCAATATTTGGGGGAATAACCCTGATTTTGAATCACATCTTTTGTGTGTCTTAGCATGCTCTCCACCAGTCTGTTGGGTGACTTTATGCCACTCCTTGTGGAAAAATTCAAGCAGCTCGTCTTTGTTTGATGGCTTGTGACCATCCATCTTCCTCTTGATCACATTCCAGATGTTTTCAATGTGGTTCAGGTCTGGAGGTTGGGCTGGCCATGATGGGGTCTTGATCTGGTGGTTCATCCACACCTTGATTGACCTAGCCTTGTGGCATGGAGCATTGTCCTGCTGGAAAAAAGCAATCCTCAGAGTTGGGGAACATTATAAGAGCAAAAGGAAGCAAGTTTTCTTCCTGGATAATCTTGTATGTGGCTTTATTCATGCGTCCTTCATAAAGATAAATCTGCCTGATTCTAGCCTTAATCTAGCACACCCAGATCATTATCGATCCTCCACAAAATGTCATAGTGGGTGCAAGACACTGTGGCTTGTAGACCTCGCCAGGTCTTCGTCTAATCATTAGATGATCAGGTGTTGGGCAAAGCTGAAAATTGGACTCATCAGATAAGATGACCTGGAATTGGGCAGATTTATCTTTGTGAAGGCAACTGTTGCTTTATCTTTTAAAATATGAAATTACATATTTTAAGTGTTTCATGGCCAGCAGGAATTTGGTCAGTCGGTTTTGTTTGGTTTCAGGTATCACTATTGTTGTTTTCTAGAGATATGATTAAATGTACATACACTTAACTGTAAACATTTCTAGATCCATTTTACCTGCTGGAGTTTGTTAACTCGTTTACTAAGCCCTCTTTTACCTTTAGTTTGTCATTTGAAATAGCTGCTTTTTCTTGGAGAAACCGCCACTTAGAGTAAAAATAAAAACTGCTGTAATGTCTACAGAAAAACTAAGTAAACAAGAGCTATCATATAGAATCAGCATTTCTGTAGAGCCGTTAGCCTACACACAGAATTTGTTTGGCTTGGAAAACATTTAGTCAGTATATGCAGTGTCATCATGTGTGTTTGTGTGTATAATGCCAGTATATGTGTTTGTGATAATCTCTGTGTGTGCAATGTTTTGTGTGTGTGTGTGTGTGTGTGTGTTTGTGCATGTGTGCAATATCAGTATCTGTTTTTTTTTCTGTTTGTGTGTAATGTCAGGATGGGTGGTGTATCTCACAGATACACACACACAGACACACAGATGCACACTCACACATTTACAGATTAATTTACAGATGCATACACACACTCACAGATACATACTAGCTCACAAATTCACACAATTACAGATTCACTCACAGATTCACAGTGCACACACTCACAGATACAAGCACATGCACCCACAGATTCATACACTCACAGATACACAGATTCATACATGGGGGCCTATTTATGAAAGGCCTGTCGGACACGATCCAACATTGCGGATCATGTCCGACAGACCTCGCTGAATGTGGAGAGCAATACGCTCTCTGCATTCAGCATTGCACCAGCAGCTCTTGTGAACTGCTGGTGCAACACCGCCCCCTGCAGATTCGCGGCCAGGAGGGGGGTGTCAATCAACCCGATCGTATTCGATCAGGTTGAATTGCGGCAATGTCTGTCTTCCTCCTCAGAGCAGGCAGACAGGTTATGGAGCAGCTGTCTTTAGACCGCTGCTTCATAACTGGTGTTTCATACGGAGCTTGATAAATATGCCCCTCATTCTCAAATGCATACAAATACAGATTCATTCACAGATTCACACACACACTCACAGATACAAACACATGCACCCCAGATTCATACACTCACAGATATACACACACACACATTCATACTCACAAATTCACACAATTAAAGATTAATTCACAGATATGCACACACACACACACAGATTAATACTTACAAATTCACACAATTACAGATTAATTCACAGATATGCACACACACACACAGATTAATACTCACTCACAAATTCACACAATTACAGATTAATTCACAGATATGCACACACACACACAGATTAATACTCACTCACAAATTCACACAATTAAAGATTAATTCACAGATATGCACACACACACACAGATTAATACTCACTCACAAATTCACACAATTAAAGATTAATTCACAGATATGTACACACACACACAGATTAATACTTACTCACAAATTCACACAATTAAAGATTAATTCACAGATATGCACACACACACACAGATTAATACTCACTCACAAATTCACACAATTAAAGATTAATTCACAGATATGCACACACACACACACACACAGATTAATACTTACTCACAAATTCACACAATTAAAGATTAATTCACAGATATGCACACACACACCGATTAATACTCACTCACAAATTCACACAATTACAGATTAATTCACAGATATGCACACACACACACACACAGATTAATACTTACTCACAAATTCACACAATTACAGATTAATTCACAGATATGCACACACACACACCGATTAATACTCACTCACAAATTCACACAATTACAGATTAATTCACAGATATGCACACACACACACAGATTAATACTTACTCACAAATTCACACAATTACATATTAATTCACAGATTCACACTCACAGATACAAACACCTACACACCCAGATTCACACACTAACAGTTACACATACACACACAGATTTATATTCACACTATTACAGATTAATTCACAGATTCACATACAGACACACACACTCACACTGATACAAACACATACACCCTAGATTCATACACACACTCACAGATACATTACACACATACGCTCCCAGTTGCACACACAAACATTTAGATTAATTCTCACACTCACAAATACAAGCACATACATCCCCAGATTCATACACTCAGACACACACACAAGCACTCAAAGATTCATACACATTCACATATACACATATACACATATTCAAACATATACAAAGATTTTAAAATAGCTATAATATCTCTAAAATTTAATTTTAGCCATCCTCCCATTTACTTACTATTTTGATGTCGCTGCTGCTTCCCTCCAACCAGCCTCTCACCGTCACACCACTAAGGCTTTTGAAAAGTTTCCAATTTGCTTCTATTATCAAATTTGCTTTGTTCCAATTATATTCTTTGTTGAAGAGCTACCTAGGTAGGTGTCTGGAGCACTATATGGCAGGAAATAGTGCTGCCATCTAGTGGTCTTGCAAATGGATAACATTCTTGCAAAGCTGCTGCCATATAGTGCTATATAGATAAGGCCTAGATTATGAGTTTTGCGTTAGAGGCTGTGCGGTGCTAACGAGCAGTTTTCCCTGACTGCTCACTTACCTGCAGCGCTGGTATTACGAGTTTTCAGAAACCCGTCGTTAAAAGACAAGAAGTGAGCGTTGAGCAAAATTTTGCTCCTTACCGCACCCCAATACCAGCGCTGCTTAAGTCAGCGGTGAGCTGGTCGTACTTGCTCGTGCACGATTTCCCCATAGGAATCAACCGGGAGAGCCGGCTGAAAAAAAAGTCTAACACCTGCAAAAAAGCAGCGTAAGACTCCTTCACGCAGCCCCATTGATTCCTATGGGGAAATAAAATGTATGTCTACACCTAACACCCTAACTTGAACCCCGAGTCTAAACACCCCTAATCTTACACTTATTAAACCCTAATCTGCTGCCCCCGACATCGCCGACACCTGCATTATATTATTAATCCCTAATCTACCGCTCCGGACACCGCCGCCACCTACATTATACTTATGAACCCCTAATCGGCTGCCCTCAACATCGCCGACACCTACATTATATTTATTAACCACTAATCTGCTGCCCCCAATGTCGCCGCAACCTACCTACATTTATTAACCCCTAATCTGCCGCCCCCAACGTCGCCAACACTATATTAAAGTTATTAACCCCTAAACCTAAGTCTAACCCTAACCCTAACACCCCCTAACTTAAATATAATTTAAATAAATCTAAATAAATATTCCTATCATTAAATAAATTATTCCTATTTAAAACTAAATACTTACCTGTAAAATAAACCCTAAGCTAGCTACAATATAACTAATAGTTATATTGTAGCTATTTTAGGGTTTATTTTTATTTTACAGGCAAGTTTGTATTTATTTTAACTAGGTAGAATAGTTATTAAATAGTTATTAACTATTTAATAGCTACCTAGCTAAAATAAATACAAAAGTACCTGTAAAATAAAACCTAACCTAAGTTACAATAACACCTAACACTACACTATAATTAAATAAATTAAATAAATTAAATACAATTAAATAAATTAAATTAAATTAGCTAAAGTACACCCCCCCCACTAAATTACAGAAAATAATAAACAAATTACAGATATTTAAACTAATTACACCTAATCTAATAGCCCTTTTAAAATAAAAAAAGCTCCCCAAAAATAAAAATAAAAACCCTAGCCTAGCCTAAACTAAACTACCAATAGCCCTTAAAAGGGCCTTTTGCGGGGCATTGCCCCAAAGTAATCAGCTCTTTTACCTGTAAAAGAAAAATACAAACAACCCTCCCAACAGTAAAACCCACCACCCACACAACCAACCCCCCAAATAAAATACTATCTAAAAAAAACCTAAGCTCCCCATTGCCCTGAAAAGGGCATTAGGATGGGCATTGCCCTTAAAAGGGCAGTTAGCTCTTTTGCAGGCCCAAAGTCCCTAACCTAAAAATAAAACCCACCCAATACACCCTTAAAAAAACCTAACACTAACCCCCTAAAGATCGACTTACCGGGAGAAGTCTTCATCCAAGCAGGGCCGAAGTCCTCAATGAAGCCGGGAGAAGTCTTCATCCAAGCCGGGCGAAGTGGTCCTCCAGACGGCAGAAGTTTTCATCCAGACGGCATCTTTTATCTTCATCCATCCGTCGTGGAGCGGGTCCATCTTCAAGACATCCGTTGCGGAGCATCCTCTTCATCCGACGACTAAAGCTGAATGAAGGTACCTTTAAGTGACGTCATCCAAGATGGCGTCCCTTAGATTCCGATTGGCTGATAGAATTCTATCAGCCAATTGGAATTAAAGGGACAGTCTAGTATAAATTAAACTTTCATTATTCAGATAGGTCTTTTAATTTTAATCAACTTTCCAATTTACTTTTATCATCAAATTTGCTTTTTTTCTCTTGGTATTCTTAGTTTAAACTAAACATAGGTAGGCTCATATGCTAATTTCTAAGCCTTTGAGGGCTGCCTCTTATCGCATGCTTTTTAAATCTCTTTTCAACATAAAGAGACAGAAAGTACACGTGGGCCATATAGATAACACTGTGCTCAGGCACAGGGGGTTATTTAAGATTTAGCACAAAACAATGCTAAATTTAAGACAATAGATAATAAACAGTCATAGTCATGTGATCAGGGGGCTGGAAGAAGGTTCCTAGATACAAGGTAATCACAGAGGTAAAAAGTATATTAATATAACTGTGTTGGTTATGCAAAACTGGGGAATGGGTAATAAAGGGATTATCTATCTTTTAAAACAATAACAATTCTATGGTAGACTGTCCCTTTAAGGTAGAAAAAATCCTATTGGCTGATGCAACGCTATGTTGGATGACATCACTTAAAGGTATCTTCATTCAGCTTTAGTCGTCGGATGAAGAGGATGCTCCGTGTCGGATATCTTGAAGATGGACCGGCTCCACGCCGGATGAATGAAGATAGAAGATGCCATCTGGATGAAGACTTCTGCCCGTCTGGAGGACCACTTCACCCGGCTTGGATGAAGACTCCTCCTCGCTTCGTTGAGAACTTCGGCCCGGCTTGGATGAAGACTTCTCCCGGTTAGTCGATCTTCAGGGGGTTAGTGTTAGGTTTTTTTAAGGGTGTATTGGGTGGGTTTTATTTTTAGGTTAGGTTTTTTAGATAGTATTTTATTTTGGGGGTTGGTTGTGTGAGTGGTGGATTTTACTGTTGGGGGGTTGTTTGTATTTTATTTTACACGCAAAAGAGCTGATTACTTTGGGGCAATGCCCCGCAAAAGCACCTTTTAAGGGCTATTGGTAGTTTAGGCTAGGGTTTTTTTTTTATTTTGGGGGGCTTTTTTATTTTAATAGGGCTATTAGATTAGGTGTAATTAGTTTAAATATCTGTAATTTGTTTATTATTTTCTATAATTTAGTGTTTTGTTTTTTTTGTACTTTAGCTCATTTTATTTAGGTAATTGTATTTAATTTAGTTAATGTATTTAATTATAGTTTAGTGTTAGGTGTTAGTGTAACTTAGGTTAGGTTTTATTTTTACAGGTACTTCTGAATTTATTTTAGCTAGGTAGTTATTAAATAGTTAATAACTATTTAATAACTATTCTACCTAGTTAAACTAAATACAAACTTGCCTGTAAAATAAAAATAAACCCTAAGATAGCTACAATGTAACTATTAGTTATATTGTAGCTAGCTTAGGGTTTATTTTATAGGTAAGTATTCGTTTTAAATATGAATTATTTAGTTAATGATATGAATATTTATTTAGATTTATTTAAATTATATTTAAGTTAGGGGGGTTAGGGTTAGACTTAGGTTTAGGGGTTAATAACTTTAATATAGTGGTGGCGACGTTGGGGGTGGTAGATTAGGGGTTAATAAATGTAGGTAGGTGGCGGCGATGTTAGGGATGGCAGATTAGGGGTTAATAATATTTAACTAATGTTTGTGAGGCGGGAGTGTGGTGGTTTAGGGGTTAATATGTTTATTATAGTGGCGGTGACATTGGGCCGGCAGATTAGGGGATAAAAAGTGTAGGTAGGTTGCGGCGACATTGGGGGCGGCAGATTAGGTGTTAATAAATATAATGTAGGTGTCGGCGATGTTGGGGGCAACAGATTAGGGGTTCATAAATATAATGTAGGTGGCGGCGATGTCCGGAGCGCCAGATTAGGGGTTAATAATTTCATTATAGTATTTGCGATGCGGGAGGGCCTCGGTTTAGGGGTTAATAGGTAGTTTATGGGTGTTAGTGTACTTTTTAGCACTTTAGTTATGAGTTTTATATTATAGCGTTGTACCATAAAACTCATAACTACTGACTTTTAAATGCTTTAGGGATCTTGACAGGGTAGGGTGTATCGCTCACTTTTTGGCCTCCCAGGACAGACTCGTAATATCGGCGCCCCATAGAAAAAAGACTTTACGAAGTTTACGTAAGTCGTTTTGCGGTAAGGCCAAAGAAGTGTGCGGTGACCCTAAACCTTCAAGACTCGTAATACCAGCGGGCATAAAAAAGCAGTGGACCTCTTAACGCTGCTTTTTTACCCTAGCGCACAACTCGTAATCTAGCCCTAAGAGAACACACAAAAACTGATAATAGAAGTCAATTAGAAAGTTGTTTATGCATGATCTATTTATTTATTTATTATTTATTATTGGTTATTTGTAGAACGCCAACAGATTCCGCAGCGCTATTTGAATCATAAAAGAAAAAAAAAATGGGTTTCATATCCCTTTATTGATTTAGCCTTGATTTTTAGCATTTATTCTTTAATTTCTAAAAAAAGAACTTTGGCCCCCAGTTAGACACTACAGTCCCTCACTTGTCATTATACTTGGGACCTTAAGACAAGTCATGCAATTACAAGATACTAAGTAGTTTGTTCCCTAAGGCTCCAAACATGAACATTTTACCTTGACCAGTCAGGTTTTAAAACCCATGTGATCTGATTGTTTTATAATGAAAAAATGCATCATAGGAAGTTAATAAATGTCAGCAGAATAGATACAACAGATGTTTTTTATAGCCTGCAAAATACCAATACTTAGCACATGAAAATACTCCTTACAGAAATGACTTCTTCTGATCTGTTTACCATATAAATCACCAATATATTTTTAAAGCATGCAACACTTAGATCTATACAAGAAAACTTTGAGGTTACAAAAGATAATGAAATAACTAAAGAATATCAGTGAAAAACTTTCATGTAAGTTAATTAAAAGACATCACAGTCAGGATCTGCTTAGAAGTATTTTTTTTTTTTTGCTTGAGAACCTTGAAGCCAGAGCATGCACATTCCACATCAATGGAACACTTTCATGTTGGCTAATTAAAAAACATCACAAAAAGATACTGTTACAGTGTATACTAATCTCATATTCACAGTCTTAAAGTGTTTCTTTACATTGATACAAAAAAATAAGTATGTGAGATATTCACCTCATGAAAAAAAATATTTCTGGCATAAAATATTTATGGAATATCAAACAGCAGAATTCATACACTTTTATCCCTGCAAATTTTATTTGCCAGTCATCATTGAGAAATAGTTCAAACTATATTAACAAATAGAATGTCTCTAATTTCACTAATATAAAACTCAGGTGCATTATAATCATACTGTATATATATATATATATATATATATATATATATATATATATATATATATATATATAAACAAACCAAATTCCAAAAAAGTTTTGACACAAACAAAAAGAGAGATTTGAAAATTAAATTCCCCCTGTACTATATTGAAACCACTTTATTAACACATTATTTGATGTTTTAGTTTGTGAATTTAATGTATTTTTTAAAATATACACTCATTTCAAATCTGATGACTGCAACACTTTACAAAAAAGTTGGTACAGGGGCAATTTAGGACTAATAGCGATGTGACAAGCGGAAAAAACTAAGAAGGTGATGGGAAACAGGTGAGGCAGTCATATAATTATAGTATATAAGAAGCCTCCAATAAAGGCCTAATCCTTCAAGAGCACGGATGGGTCGAGGCTCGCCAATCTGCCAACAGATGCGCCAGCGAATAATCCAACACTTTGACAACAACATTCCCCAAAGACAAATCAGTAGGATTTTGGTCATTTCACCTTTACAGTTCACAATATAATTAAAAGTTCCAAGGAATCCAGTCAAATCTTGGGGCGTAAAGGGCAAGGTCGAAAACCACTTCTGAATGTGCGTGATCTCTGATCCCTCAGACGTCGCTGTCTCAAAAACCGGCATGAGATTGTAATGGATAAACTGACATGGGCTCGGGAATACTTTGGTAAACCTTTGTCAGTCAACACCATTCGCCGCTGCAGCCACAGATTCAAATTAAAGCTTTACTATGCAAAGCAGAAGTCATGTGTTAACACTATTCAGATGCGTTGCAGACTTCTCTGGGCTCGGTCTAATCTGAGATGGACAGTAGTACAGTGGAATCGTGTTTTGTGGTCCGAAGAGTCAACATTTCAAATAGTTTTTGGAAATTACAGCCGTTGTGTTCTCCGGGCCAGAGAGGAAAAGGACCATCCAAGCTGTTATCAGCAACAGGTCCAAAAGCCAGCATCTATAATAGTATGGGGGTATTTCTGTGCCCATGGTATGGGTAACTTGCATATCTGTGAGGGCACCATTAATGCAGAAAGATAGGTATACATTTTGGAGCAACAAATGCTGCCATCCAGATGTTGTCTTTTCCAGGAACGTCCTTGCATTTTCCAACAGGACAAAGCCAAACCACATTCTGCTAGGATTGCAAGGGCATGGTGCTAGCATGGCCTGCATGCAGTCCTGACCTGTCTCTGATTGTGAATGTGTGGCACATTATGAAGCGCAAAATAAGGCAACGAACGCCCGTACAGTTGCACTGCTAAAGACATGCATAATGGATGAATGGGGGAAAGTTCTGCTTGCTAAACTTAACCAACTGGTGTCTTCAGTGCCCAAACACTTATTAAGTGTTATTAAAAGAAAAGAGGATGCTACACAGTGGTACAGTCAACTTCCCAACATTTTTGGAGTGTGTTGCAGTCATCAGATTTGAAACAAGTGTATATTTGATGTTTTACTTTGTGAATTTAATGTATTTTTTTTAAATAGTGTGTTAATAATGTGTTTTCATTATAGTACAGGGAGGATTGAATTTACAAATGACTCTTTTGGGTTTTTCCTTTGCATTTTCTATACAGTCCCAACTTTTTGGAATTGAGGTTGTATATAAAAACACAGAATTGGACTGCACTCTCAAACAGAACTGGGTACACATCCTATAACCCTGGAAAACTAATAGACCTGAGAGCTCACCAGCACTCACAGACAGCTGCACAGCTTTCGAGGACTCAGGCAGTTAACCCCAGATAAGCCTTGGTGCACAGTACATAGGAAAAATTTCAATACATTTTTAACACATCACATTGAAAGTCTGGCTCACAGCTAGATTGAAAGCAAAATGGAAGAGTTCGTTACAGCATTTGAAAAGCACCTGAAACGCATTGACCATTACCAGGAGACTTGTACTCTTCCCTAAGAATCTGTATTTGGTGAGTTATTTTGCTAGTAAACCTCACCTACCAGACGATTTTGCATATGTTGTTTTTTATTTACTTTTTAGGTACCTTTATACAGATCAACTCTAATATTCGTATCCCCACACCCACCGCCTTCACTTTCCAGGATTGTTTTGAGATTCCCAGGATATTACGGATAAGGAATACTTTCTAGTCCACATTAACCTAATATCAGGAGATATTTTGGATATTTATTTTATATACTTTTTTAAATATATTTTTCCTTTTTTTTAATTTTGTTCTTTTCTCTTTTTTTTCACGTGTACACGTTATCATTTTATATCACTTCCAGGAGATAAAGGACATTCACTTGAGGACTCTAACACGGTTATATAGATATATCCCTCTTCTCTTAAACATTCTATATTTTTATATTTATCATTTATATGTTATTACCCTGAACATTATAAACCGCCATTATTAGCCAGGCCAACTGTGTTTGGACTTTGGCTTTCACTTTTTTCATTGGTTTTAACATTGTTCATTGATTTTTCTATCTTATCTTATAGAGATACCTATTGGATATTTGCTACTTTTAAAGTTTTATTAAATCTGTTTTACTTTTTTAGACATTTGCTATTTGTGATACTTTTTAATACAATTGATATAATTTTTTTAACATCACTGACTGCATACTTTAGCCCTTGGTGCTTCTATTTTCTATCTGTTGCTAGTTACAGCATTTGGCCATGTGGCTGTATATTCAGGACACAGGGAGGAAGAGACCTTGACGTGGTCCTGGGCCTTTCACCATTCATAACTTGCACAATCAAAATAAATTATTCAACTAATTATTGAGTAATATTCTTAAGAAGGGGTGGAGGGAAACCTTTTTTTTTTCTTAATTGTTGCTGGTTTTCATCTTCAATTTCCAAGTTGCAGTACTATACAGCGGAAATATAAACATAATGATGCAGTGAGAAATATGCAAGGAAAATGATGCTCTTCTAGGGCATATGATAGTTATATTTGGCACTACAACTTTTTTAAACTTTTTTCACCGCTTTAAACCATTGTTCTTTTGGCACCAAAATGAAGGTGTTGAGTGCTAATTCTTGAAATATGAGTAAATATTTTCTGTTAAGAGCACTAAGAAAATATTAAGACAAAAATGTATATTATTTATATAAATATATACATATATTTACAGTGGGGCAAAAAAGTATTTAGTCAGCCACCAATTGTGCAAGTTCTCCCACTTAAGAAGATGAGAGAGGCCTGTAATTTGCATCATAGGTATACCTCAACTATGAGAGAAAAAATGTGGAAACAAATCCAGACAATCACATTGTCTGATTTGGAAAGAATTTATTTGCATATTATGGTGGAAAATAAGTATTTGGTCACCTACAAACAAGCAAGATTTCTGGCTCTCACAGACCTGTATCTTCTTCTTTAAGAGGCTCCTCTGTCCTCCACTCATTACCTGTATTAATGGCACCTGTTTGAACTTGTTATCAGTATAAAAGACACCTGTCCACAACCACAAACAGTCACACTCCAAACTCCACTATGGTGAAGACCAAAGAGCTGTCGAAGGACACCAGAAACAAAATTGTAGACCTGCACCAGGCTGGGAAGACTGAATCTGCAATATTCAAGCAGCTTGGTGTGAAGAAATCAACTGTGGGAGCAATAATTAGAAAATAGAAGACTTAAAAGACTGATAACCTCCCTCGATCTGGGGCTTCACGCAAGATCTCACCCTGTGGGGTCAAAATTATCACAAGAACAGTGAGAAAACATCCCAGAACCACACGGGACCTAGTGAATGACCTGCAGAGAGCTGGGACCAACGTAACAAAGGCTACCATCAGTAACACACTACGCCACTAGGGACTCAGATCCTGCAGTGACAGACGTGTCCCCCTGCTTAAGCCAGTACATGTCCGGGCCCGTCTGAAGTATGCTAGAGAGCATTTGGATGATCCCGAAGCGGATTGGGAGAATGTCATATGGTCAGATGAAACCAAAGTAGAACTGTTTGGTAGAAACACAACTCGTCGTGTTTGGAGGAGAGAGAATGCTGAGTTGCAACCAAAGAACACCATACCTACTGTGAAGCATGGGGGTGGCAACATCATGCTTTGGGGCTGTGTCTCTGCAAAGGGAACAGGACAACTGATCCATGTACATGAAAGAATTAATGAGCCATGTATCATGAGATTTTGAGTGCAAACCTCCTTCCATCAGCAAGGGCATTGAAGATGAAACGTGGCTGGATCTTTCAGCATGACAATTATCCAAAACACACCGCCCAGGCTACGAAGGAGTGACTTCATAAGAAGCATTTCAAGGTCCTGGCGTGGCCTAGCCAGTCTCAAGATCTCAACCCTATAGAAAACCTTTGGAGGGAGTTTAAAGTCCATGTTGCCCAACGACAGCCCCAAAACATTACTGCTCTAGAGGAGATATGCATGCAGGAATGGGCCAACATACTAACAACAGTGTGTGACAACCTTGTGAAGACTTACAGAAAACGTTTGACCTCTGTCATTGCCAACAAAGGATATATAACAAAGTATTGAGATGAACTTTTGATATTGACCAAATACTTATTTTCCACCATAATTTGCAAATAAATTCTTTCCAAAACAGACAATGTGAGTTGAGGTATACCTATGATGAAAATTACAGGCCTCTCTCATCTTCTTAAGTGGGAGAACTTGCACAATTGGTGGCTGACTAAATACTTTTTATATATATATATATATATTTTATATATATCTTCTTGTATCCTATATATATATATATATATATATATATATATATATATATATATATATATATATCTCAAAAAGAAAGAAAAGTGTGACCCAGGCGCTGAGGATTCAGTGTCTACAATGTACTAAGCTGACAAAATTCACCTATTGTGTTTACTGGATCCCCTTCAACCCAGAAACACAATACATAAAGAAATGTAGAAAAAAGAAACATTGTGAATTAGCGCTGGACTATATATTCCCTATGATATTTATATATCTGGGTACTCAGTATGTAAATTAAGTCCTAGTCATAAAAATCTGTATATAAAATGAGGACAAACTAAGCATCAGTAAACAAACCCCAAATTTTCGGGTGGTCCACTTCTGATAATATCATAAAACACACATATACGAAATCAGTAAACATGTATAGTAAACATCAGAGAGAAAGTTCCAATGAAAAATAGTTCATATGTGGTGGGTGAACGTAATCAACAAAACAGTTCATAGCAATTAAATAAACTAAATTACATATTAAAAAAACCTAACCCTACTCAAATTATTTAAATCTACTATTAAAACTTATGATGAGAGCTCAATCCTATTGGCTGATTGGAACAGCCAATAGGATTAGAGCTGCTCTAATCCTATTGGCTGATTGGAACAGCCAATAGGATTTTAGCAGCTCTAATCCTATTGGCTGATTTAAATCTTTCAGCCAATAGGAATGCAAGGGACACCATCTTGGATGACGTCACTTGCATTAAAGTCCCAGTTTACAGCGGCGACCGTATTGAAGAGGAGCTCCGCGCCGGATGTCTTCAGGATGGACCCGCTCCGCGCTGGATGGATGAAGATAGAAGATGCCGTCTGGATGAAGACTTCTTGCCACCTGGATGAGGACTTCACCGGCTGGATGAAGATGGAAGAGGCCGCCCGGATGAAGACTTTTTGCCGGCTGGATGGATCCTTAAAGCGGGATTTCAATAACTGTAAGTGGATCATCGAGGGTTAGTGTTAGGTTTATTTAAGGTTTTTTGGGTGGGTTTTATTTTTAGATAAGGGTCTGGGAAGTAAAAGAGCTAAATGCCCTTTTTTTAGATTGTTTTTTTATTTGTGGGGGTTGGTTGGTTGGGTGGTGGGTTTTACTGTTGGGGGGTGTTTGTATTTTTTTTACAAGTAAAAGAGCTGATTTCTTTGGGACAATGCCCCACAAAAGGCCCTTTTAAGGGCCATTGGTAGTTTATTGTAGGCTAGGGGTTTTTTTTTTTGGGGGGGGGGGGCTTTTTTATTTTGATAAGGCTATTAGATTAGGTGTAATTCTTTTTTATTTTTGAAGATGTGTTTTTCTTCGTAATTTAGTGTTTTTTATTTTTTGTAACTTTTTTTTAATAGTAGATTTAAATAGTTTGAGTAGGGTTAGGTTTTTTAATATGTAATTTAGTTTATTTAATTGCTAGTTTAATTTAATTGTAATATAAAAGTTAGGGTAGGTTAATTAATAGTTTAAATATAGTTTCTTTTAATTCTACAGGTAAGTTTAAATTTATTTGAAGATAGGGATGTTGTAATTTTAATTTAAAGTTAGAGGGTAGTTAGGTTTAGGGGTTAATAGCTTAATTTAGTTTATGGCGATGTGGGCTGGCGGTTTAGGGGTTAATAGGTTTAGTTAGTAGTAGTGATGTGGGAGGCCAGAGGTTTAGGGGTTAATGCATTTATTTAGTGGCGGCGGGGTCGGGGAGCGGCGGGATAGGGGTTAATACGTTTATTTATTTAGGTTGCGGCGGGGTCCAAGAGCGGCAAAATAGGGGTTAATAACATTATGTAGGTGGCGACGATGTCGGGGGCAGCAGATTAGGGGTGTTAAGACTCGGGGCTTATGTTAGGGTGTTAGGTGTAAACGTAACTTGTTTTCAACCATATAAAACAATGGGATATCTGGCAGCATCAAACATAAGTTTTCGCTGCTTTCAGACTCCCATTGACTCCTATGGCATCCGCGGCCTCCAGGGTGGTTGATTGAAAACCAGGTAGGCTGGGCCGGAATAGCCACGAGTGTACCTGTTAGAAATTTGATAAATGGGAAAAAGTGTCAGATAGAGCCGAATGTGTATTCGGAACATCTGTAATGACGTAAGCATCGATCTGCGTCGGATTGAGATGTTACGTCACAAATTTCAACTTTTGCCAGTCTGTAGGCTTTGATAACTAGGTCGGATCAAGCTCGCAACAATTACGCTGCGGAATTCCGGCGTATTTGCGGTTGACGGCTTGATAACTATCCCCCTAGGACTTGATTTATATATTGAGTACCCAGATATATACATATCTTAGGGAATATATAGTCCAGTGCTAATTCACAATTTTCCTTTTTTCTTCATATACAGTATATATATATCTTGATTCAACTGCGAAAGGCTAGGAAAATATTAGGGGATGAAATTGTTATATTTATATTAAAAAGACTGAGTATTAACATATGAAAAGCGTGTCATTGGTATCTGAAAACGCTTAATATCCTATGTTTGTTTGGCCTCACAGCATATCAGGATCACATTATATACGGCTCTAGGGGAGGGAATTTAATATATATAAGGACTCTAACATTCATATTTAAGTGCTTGTCTATATTAGCCAATATGGAACACAGCAGTGAACAATCATATGTACTGGGAGATTTTGAAAATGATGATGAAAATCTGTATGATCATATAGTACATACTTTGGATAGCTTGTTTTTTGACATTGATACACTACGCAAGAGAGATATCAAATTGGATCTAGATATCAAAGCCTTTAAGATATATCTTCAAGAAAAAAACGTATACCTAGAGGTTTGAGGATAAAAAAGTTTCCCTCTTTTCTAGTTAATGATCAAGAGTTTATAAAGAATTGGAATAACATTTTGGACACTTGCTCCTTTGCTTTAATCAATCTTTTGATTGAATATAGAAACCAGCAAAGAAAAGGTATACTGATAGAGATAAAAGAGATTCAAGAAAATCTAAAAAGTTATCAAGATGACGTGGATTTTAAGAAATATGATATTCAATTTGAAAAGAATATGAATATGTTCAAACAAGAACTCTGGCAGTTTAAATCTAGAAAAATGGTACGTGATAAAAAGGATTATGAATCTAAACAGGTATATAGATGGAGTGGAGAAGATAATACCAAACCCAGATTCTTCAAACGTCACTATAAAAACAACAAAAAAGCTGACAAGAAAGAAAAGTCAGTAACTTTTTCCGATACAGAATATGAGTTTGACTCGTCTGATGGTGATGTGGCGGAAGAAACAGAGGTACCAAATGTCCTGAGAACAACAGATTTGGCATCAGAATCTGAATCTACCTCCCAGGTCTCAAAAAATGGGAAGACAAATCACAAACCTCAGGAAGAAGAACAAAACCCACAGGGGGGCAAGAGAAAAAGGAAGAGGCACCACACATGCCCACTCAAGAACAGAACAGAGCCAAGAGGGGAGGCCTGCGCAAGACCTATACGACCAGATCGCAAAAGACACAGAAGAAATATGCATGAACTCAAATGTAATTAATCTATCTTCGAAAAATCTGACCAATCTGGAATTATCAGTTTTATCAAAAGGACTTAATTTTGTTCCCACTTGTCATTTTAATATGTTTGATACCATTCTAGACATCAATAGATTTGTACGTAAAATTACACTACGCAGGCATTTTTATTCTGCTAAAGATGAAGAACAACCCCATATTACTGATACCAATGAGGCCATTAATACTACTGATTTTTTAGAAACAGATAAGATGCAGTTTGCTGATTGGTGCAGTATATATGATCTTGAGAAACTTGAGCAAGACAATCAGAGAGATAAGTTAGGCTTACCTGATGTTAAAAGCATTTCTCTTAAACATATAAAGAATAAAAGTTTGTTTTACCCTACACAAATGAGACCAAAAGTCCTAGATATCTTCCAAAAGACCATAGAAGATAAATTGAGAACTCTTGACAAAAATAACAGAGACAAGTCCAAACAAAAATACAGATATAAACCGAATCTAACACATGCAGAGAAAGAGGCTCTTAAGACATTGACAAGCAATGAAGAACTAATCATTAGGCAGTCAGATAAAGGTGGTAATGTGGTCATGTTAAATAGAACAGATTATGTAGCTGAAGCCACAAGACAACTTAACGATAGGAAAGTATATGAAAAACTAAAAGAAAATCCAACTAAGAAATTTAGGGAGCAACTAATGGAGATAGTATGTTATGCCAGGCAAAATAATATAATTAATCAATCCATACAGGAAGCTTTGGTTGTGGAATTTCCAGTTACTCCCATTTTTCACTACTTTCCAAAGATTCACAAAGACCCTATATCACCTCCAGGAAGGCCTATTATTGCTGGCATTAACTCATTAAATGAATCACTTTCAGAGCTAGTTGATTCCTTCTTGCAACCGCTAGTAAGAAATCTACCTAGTTATATTCAGGACACTACAGATTTACTAAAAAAACTAAATAATGCACAATGGAAATCATCTTATAGATTAATTACTGCAGATGTTTCATCTTTATATACCTCAATATTGCATGATAAAGGCCTAACAGCAATTGAATTCTTTTTGGACAATTATAGCAATTATGAAGCAGCAACAAATGTTTTTCTTGTAAATGCTATAGAATATCTGCTTACTCATAATTTTTTCAAATTTGGCAGTAATTACTATCTCCAGAAGTGTGGGACAGCTATGGGGGCTAAATTTGACCCCTCGTACGCCAACCTTTTTATGGGTTGGTGGGAGCTGTCCCACATTTTTGGAGATAGAAATCCATACAAACAACACATTGTATCATTTTTTAGGTACATAGATGATCTTTTGTTTGTTTTTGATGGAGATGATTCAGAGGTTGAGAAGTTTTGTCAATACCTCAATACCAATGAGTGTGGCATTAAATTTACTAGTGAATACAGTACTACCAATGTCAGTTTTTTGGATCTGGATATTTATATTGATGAGAATACACACAATATAAATACCACTCTATTTAGGAAACCTACTGCAGGAAATACTACATTAAAATATGATTCCTGTCACCCTAAGCATGTTATTGAGGCTATCCCTAAAGGGGAGCTAATCAGATTAAAAAGAAATTGTACAGATGAACAAGAATATCAAAAACATGCTCGGATTGCCCTAGACAGATTGAAAGATAGAGGCTATAAAGATGAGACATTAATCAGAGCCAAATCTAACGTGGATCATATACCTAGAGAGCAACTTCTAAATACAAAGAAACATAAAAATACCGATAAACATCATAATAAACTTAAATTCATTACCAACTATAGTCTGGAATATAGTAAAATCTGTAATATAGTACGTAATTCCATACCAATATTATATTCAGATCCTATTCTTAAGGAGATCATGCAGGGAGGTTGTAACTATATATCTAAAAGAGGTAAAACTTTATCAAATTATTTATCTCCTTCAGAATTAAAACCTATTTCTAACAAAAATTGGTTACAAAGAAGGAAATGGTTCTTTAAATGTAGGAGGCCTATATGCAGGACTTGCAACTTTGTTAAAGAAGGAGATGAGATATTATCAACAGTAACTAACAAACAACACAAGATTAAATTTGCAATAAACTGCTCAACTACTCATGTAATATATTTATTAACATGCAAGATTTGTCTCAAGCAATATACAGGAAAAACTACCAGGCCGCTCAAAGAGAGATTTCTTGAACACCTCCGCAGTATTGAGGATGAAAGCTCAGATACACCAGTAGCGAGACATTTCAAGGAAAAACATAATGCAGATGTTAATGCCTTAATGGTACAGGGCATAGATTTTGTACCAGTATGGAGTAGAGGAGGAAATAGGGAAATGATCCTAGACAAAAGGGAAATTTTCTGGATCCTGACCTTGCAAACCAGCCATCCGTTAGGAATAAATAAAAGGAGAGATTTAGATCTATTTGTATAAACCCTCCATTATGTTACAAGTGTAGAGAAGATCTTATTATCCTCTGAAGCATAACATGATAGTAATTATAAAATATTTTTGTATTCCATCATCTCTAATTATCAATATCAGGTACAAGCTAGCTAGAATTTAAATTTAATGTAAATATTACAATTTTTTCAAAACAATAGTAAACTATGTTTATTTTTCTATATAATATTCTTTTTAGATCTAATTAAATTTAATATGTATGTACAAATTTGTATCATTATAGACTGTAATGTTCACATTTATGCTGTGAGAGTTTTCTATATCGACAGGCACATAAAGCATAGTTTCAGGTTGTTTAATACTATGTGATGTATCACTTTAAATTTTGTGATTAAAAGGCAGGCCTTGCAGGTGCACAGGTAAGCAGTGAACAAGTGCTACCTGAGCACAAAACATGTATGCTCTCTGTGTGCCTGCATACACAACTTGGATTAGTCCTATACAGGACACTCTTTGTTTTTAAATGTTCTAATAAAGACTATTTTTATTCTATACACATGGACTTTGAGAGCTTTTGTGGTTCAACATTCTGGATTCTATATACAGGGCCGTCTTTAATATTGATTGGACCCTGGGCAAAATTTTTCTTGGGCCCCCCCACCCCATGCAATTTTGCTCTCCACCCCAACATCCCAAAAAACAGCTAAATCAATTTTTTTTATTATTATTAGCCCAGCGGTGGATCATCCACTGCTGGGCTAATCATTTTAAAAAAAAAAATGCAATATGTGAAACTGGACCTAAGCAGTACTAATAAGTAAATAAATATATAAATTCCTCCACTGTGGATTCATTTAATATTCTTTTGAATGTGATTCTGGTGTGAGGTTAGCTGGTTAAAGAGATTTAGGGCAGCCAACAGGAGCAAAGCAAGGTAAAGGAGGAAGCATGGAGGTGCAGACAAATATAAGTTTACTGACTGGAACAGCAGAACTACTATGGGAAGCTGTAAAATCTGAGACAGAGAGAAAATAAAAACTATAAAAATAAACCTTACATTAATGTGTGAAGTATCTTACATTAATGTGTGAAGTATCAGCCACACCACCACATGTCGCCTCTTTGCTAGGAACAAGTTCCCTCTCACCCTGAACTAGACAATGCTGCATGGGGAGGGGCGTGTGTGCACTCACTTATTCTTCCCACTGACACCTTTCTACAAAGCACTATTCCCCTATCAAACTTCAGTTAGTTGATCTTAGGGCCACAGCAGAAAGAGCAGGGCTAAGGGGACCAGTAGACTGGATGCTGTCTGTCCAAGGCTGCATGGATACAGTGTGAGATGAGTCACACAGCCTCAAGACTGAAGAGAGCAGTGTATGCAGCTGCACAGATGTTCAAATCCTCATGTGCCTGCCGCTCCAGCTTTCTGCTGCATGCGCCTACAGTCAGCCCTACCCAGAAACAATCCCCACCACCAGAGCAGTTACCTGGTAACAGTGGTGACCCCAGTAGGACCTTTTCTGATGCAGTGGGAAATGGCTGGATGCCGAGTTAGGGCTTTGCATTCAGTGCTGCACAGTGCACATCTAAAACAGCACATGGCACTAGCTTGGCATGTCACATGACACCGGCACGGTCTGGCACAGTTTTTTAAAAAAATATAAGCAGAGTACTTTTGACTGTGACAGTATTAGGACTGAATGTGTGTGTTCCCCATGTCACATTTTTTTTTTTTTTTTTTTTTAGGACTCTTGGGCCCCTCAACAGAGACTGGGCCCAGGGCAGCTGCCCCTTTTGCCCTGTGTTAAAGACGGTCCTGTCTATATATATATATATGCAAAAAAGGTAAATTGTAGGGTCATTATGGTGAAAATAATGCATGCTCTCATTCTTTTAAAAAAAAGTAAATTTTATCACTGCAAATCTATATGTTTATATAGGTTAAAACATAGATAAAGTACTGCCCAGGAGCTGAAGAGAACTGCTGGTCCCAAGAAGGAAACTGCCTCTGACCCAATTAGCAGTGCTAGCATTCTGGAGGTCTATCTCTCTTTTTTTTTTAAATTTATGTCTGTAGTTTGTTTCATTTGTGGGGGGGTTCGTCTCCTTTTACTTCTTTCTTTTAAATCACTTTCTGTCCTCTGATTGTTGCTTTCTTCCTGAAGGGTGTGGAGAGAATGGCTTTATTAGATGGAGCCTTTATTTCTTCCCTTATGTGATGACAGTTATCATGCAGTTTTGCTATGGCCGCTGTCTAATAGTTTTCATGACAATTACCTCATACTTGCAGTAGAAAAATATTGTATCATATATTTGCTCTTTGAATTATTTGCTGCATAGGAACAAGTTTTTTTAAAATATATATAAAATCGTTATATGTTTAATAAAACACAGATTTTATTTAAACTCATATTGTTTTATAGTATAAGTCTGTATGGATTAAGCAATATTTCCATTAAAAAAAATCTTAAATATACAACCTGTTGCTCTTGAGTGGAGGATGTTACCAGGCTAGCTATCTGGCTCCTGGGCTCCTTAAAGGGACAGTATACATCAATTTTCATATAACTCCATGTAATATACATTACTATAAAGAAGAATATGCACAGATACTGATCTAAAAATCCAGTATAAAACCTTTTAAAAACTTACTTAGAAGCTCCCAGTTTAGCACTGTTGATGAGGTTAGTCTGGGACACCCAGTGAAAGGGACTGGGTAAACAAAAAGAGCAGACACTCCCCACCTCCACCCTTCACTGCACATGAAAAGACAGATAACATAAACAGGAGCCTGGAGGAGTCTGTAAACGTATGTATACATCTGACACTGTGGGGCTTGGTTAGGAGTCTGAAAATCATCCCAATGTTATTAAAAAATAAGCACAACTATAGAGTGTTATAAAATCACTGGATTGTACATAATAAGCAAGTAAAAGCCACAGACCCAGACTGGCTGTCCTGAACTACATTGGGCAACAAAAGTAAATCCAGCAAAAGACTGGCTGTAATGTGCATATCCCAGAGCTCATGTTTCCTTGGTGAACTGTTCCTCTTTTTCTGCTATTGGTGTTAAATGTATTTTCCACGCAAAGAGCTGGAGAAATATTACCTGATTATTTAAGTGGGGAGTTGTGTCGAAGACTCACTCATGCTCACTTTGGGGAATACCTGCCCAGACGCACCAACTAGTGGCTAGGTATACTCTCAGATCGGGGCCGGCACAAAACATGTTGCTACCTGGTTCCAAAAATAAAATGGTGCCCTACTCAACTCTTAGTCCACTACACGCTAAACTTAACCGTAGTAAGCAGTCTTAGAGATTAAAGTTCAGCACATTGATAAATCACACAAGATCATACTGATATCCAGCTGATGCACACATCTGAGAGTAATTTATGTGCTCTGCCTATGTGACACGCCTGTTTAATGACACATGTCTCCCATGGTCACATCTGGTCACATTATAGAGCTGACCCTATCTCAATCTGCAGCAGGAGGAGGGAAAGAGATGCTGATGTCTTTGTCAGAAAAAAAGACAGAAGGACTCTTTTTTTAAAACACCAATTTATTTAACAAATTACATTATTTCTGATCATTATTGCTGTTGTCACACTCTGCTTTACTGTAATCTCGTGAGATGTCACTGAAATCTCATGAGATTTCATAGTGAACTTCCTTAAACAGAGTAGGGAAATAACACGAGTGTGTTAAACATGTCAGATACATGCTCCCTTGCAAGTTGTGGGACTAACATCCTGATTGGCTGCTTGAAGTCCCTTTACTAGGGTGCGTGGCTACAGAGGAATTTTTGAGGTAAAATGCGTTCCTTTTTTACATATGGATGTTCAGGTGATACTTTCTAGTCAGCTTTTTATAGCAAGTGCTTAAGCAATGATTTTAAAATAGAACATGTTTGGTATAGAAATGTATCTAAGTAAGGTTAAACAGTACTTACCATATTTACTTCTAATATTGAGGCTACACTATAACAAAGGTTTTATCAATATTTAATATGTTTGGTACAGTACGGTCATTATATTAGAACTAAAACACACATAGGACAGTGAAAACTTATAGCAGCTAAATACAATATTTAAAAAGCCATCAATTCCCCAAAAAATACAGTACAACGCCTCTTAGCGAGACTGTCTTTAAACATTGAGTTCAGCCCTTTATAGAATTTTACAGGCAATCTCTATCACAATACAGATCCCTTTACCAAATAGTGCTTTTGTCACAATGCTTTTATCTTCTGGGCCCATAGAAAGAAGCTACGTTTTAGCAAAGACCTAAGCAAAGAGAAGGGGTCAATTTGCTTACAGCAATCAATCAGAAACATTTTAAAATTGTATGCTCTGTCCCTTTAAAACAAGAACATTTGTTTAAAGAGACAGTCTAGTCAAAAATAGTCTTTCGTGATTCAGCTAGTGCATGTAATTTAAAAGAAAAATCTTTCCTATTTACTTTTATCATCAATTTTGCTTTGTTCCTTTGGTATTCTTAGTTGAAAGCTAACCCTTGGTAGGCTTATATGCTAATTTCTTAGCCCTTGAAGGCCGCCTCTTGTCTGAATGCATTTTGACCGTTTTTCACAACTAGAGGGTGTTAGTTCACGTGTGCTGTAACGATAACATTGTGCTCATGCACGTGGAGTTACCTAGGAGTTAACACTGATTGGCTAAAATGGGAATAAAAAAAATTGCAAAACTGGGAAATGGGAATAAAGGGATTATCTATCTTTTTAAACAATAATTTTTTTGGTGTAGACTGTCCCTTTAAAAAATACATTTTAATTTACACACTACAATGATAAAAATGCTCTTTAATTTCCTTGTATTCTATCTGCAACCCATTTTACACGTGTTATGCATTTTCTTTTCATTTGCTTATCATTATTGTTTACCACTATTGCCTTAACATAAATTACTGCTCTCTCATTCAATAAGCCTGAATAGAGGTTTTATGCCATCTACTAGTAATTGGCCTAAGGGGATTTTCTGGCAACAGAAGGAGTATTATAGAGTGGGACAATTAATAAACAGAGGCCAAAGTGTTACAATGTGAATACGATTTAATGAAGGTCTACTTGTTTGTTTACCCCTTCTAATTTTCAAAGAAAAAAATTTCTGATGAAAATGATAAAACGTTCGTTTTAATGTATTTTATGTACAAATACACAAAAATACACACAAAAAAGATCCTATGTCCTTCTCTAACGTGTACATTTGCTACAACCCTTTTTGTAGAGCTAAATTTGTCCTTGAAAACTTTCCAGTAAACATCTGCATCTCATTGCACTTGATTTTCTTTAATTTAGCTGCCATCTGTTTAAAATTACCTCAGCTCAGTTGCCAAGAATTTTATTCACACTTTACTATAGAGTTATCAGATGTCATTTTAAGCAGGTTTATAGTATGGTCACAATTTTCTGCTATATCTCTACAATTTGAAAAATATTTCATTATATAAGATATATACATCCAGAACTCCTGATGGTTCATAATTCCTCATTTATTTATTCAGATTTGACAAATGTTTTCTTTCTTTGTAGAAAGTAGGCATTTTGCTGATACACATACGTGCAACAGGGTTTTAATGCCAGAATGAATAAACAAAACGATTACTGACTGGCAGCTGTGCTAAAACAGTAAAACCTAATATTAACTCTTTCACTGTCATTTCAGACCACTGAGTTAAAGGGGCAGTCTAGTCAAAAATAAACTTTCATGAATCAGATAGGGCATGTCATTTTAAACAACTTTCCAATTTACTTCTATTATCTAATTTTCTCAATTCTGTAGATATCCTTTGTTGAAGAAATAGCAATGCACATGTGTGAGCCAATCACACAAGGCCTCTATGTGCAGCAACCAATCAGCAGCTACTGAGCATATCTAGATATGCTTTTCAGCAAGTGATATCAAGAGAATGAAGCAAATGAGATAATAGAAGTAAATTAGAAAGTTGTTTAAAATTACATGCTCTTTCTAAATCACAAACGAAAACAATTGGGTTTCATGTCCCTTTAAAAAGAGTTTTATTTAGTCTTTTTTTAGTTTTTTTTTTTTTTTTGGTTACCCATATAAATCTCTATCATACTTTTTTTTTCTTTTAAAAAATACGTTAAGTTTGCATAAAATACTCAAAAATGCTAAATTATTGCCAGAGTATACAACAGATGTGTCAGATTCTATTTAAGGTACCTCAACAACATGTGAGTCTTCATGATTTTACAATAAGCATTGGATCCACTTCTCAAAATACAGTTAGGATTCTATATCTGTTTTCTAATAACAATTATCATCATGTTAACAGATGCAGATGAGTATTTTTATAATGTTGACCCTTTTACAAACAACCATTTTCACAATTCCTGATAAATCCCAGACAACACTTTTCTAATCATTCATAAATCAAGTATCCCAAAAAGTTTAAAAAAAAAAAAAATTCTACATGGGCAAAACGCCCTATAATTAGCCATCACCATGCTGGATAATGTTAGGAAAGAAGATCACTATAAAGATACAACTGCTTATAGCTCAAAATCAATTAGAGTTAAAAAATGACTAATAAAAATGAGTAAAATCAATAACCTAGCAAGCACAAGCCCACTATATTAATAATGCCCCTGTTCAAATCACTTACACACTATACTTGTGCATTCATACATTTAGTTAGTATCCGAATGTGGAAAAAGGCAGCCGCTCACGGCATTCGTCTCTTTTTGGAGCTGGATTTCTTCTTGTGAAAATTAAACACGCTAAGATCTGTGCAAATCCAGAACTTAATGTAATGCCCTTTCACAAGAAGAAAACTAGCTCAGAAAAGAGACGAATGCTTACCATAGCTCGGAAATCACACACATCCTCAGCCTTGGCATACTCCTCTGACACGGTACCTATGCAGATGTTCCTGTACTGCTGAGCGGCACTGGAGAAAATTTCAGAGTTCAGCTGATTTTCTTCATTACAAATTCATCTTAAACTCCTACTATTCTGCCCTAATCTCCATAAGCAAAACTACTTCTCTACTCTTATCTCTAATCTTTCTTCAAACCAAAAACGTCTGTTCTCCACTTTCAATACTCTCCTCCGCCCTCCTCCGCCCACCTCCTAATACAACTTCTCTGTCAGCTCAAGACTTTGCCAGCCACTTCAATAACAAAATTGACTCCATCAGAAATTAAATCAGCTCTCAACATAATTCCATTCTCCCCCCCTCAAATGCTCTCACTCAACAACAACCCACATAACCTTAAACTTAGCTTACTCTCCCCTGTTACTGAGGAAGAAGTTTCGGCACTTATACTGTGCTCTCACCTTACTACCTGTCCCCTTGATCCTATCCCCTCACAGCTACTCCCCTCCCTCTCTGCTACCCTTACCCCTATACTAACACACATTTTCAACCTCTCCCTCAGCACTGGTATATTTCCCTCCTTGCTGAAACATGCACTGGTCACACCTATCTTCAAAAAACCTTCCATTGATCCTACCTCCCCATCTAACTACCGCCCTATTTCCCTCCTCCCTCTTGCCTCAAAGCTTCTAGAAAAACTAGTATATGCACGCCTATCCCATTTCCTTACATTAAATTTCCTTCTTGACCAACTGCAATTTGGATTTCATCCCCATCACTCCACAGAGACAGCTATTGTTAAGGTTACCAATGACCTACTTACAGCAAAATCAAAAGGCCACTTCTCTCTGCTTATCCTCCTTGATCTGTCTGAAACCTTTGACACTGTTGACCACCCTCTTTTGTTCCAAACCCTCCAATCCTTCAGCATCTGTGACACAGCCCTTTCGTGGCTCTCTTCTTACCTGTCAAACCGTACCTTTAGTGTAGCCTTCTCTGGGGCCTCCTCTGCCCCGTCACCACTTTCTGTTGGATTACCGCAAGGCTCTGTCCTCGGTCCCCTTCTCTTCTCAATCTACACGTCATCACTAGGTTCCCTAATAAAGTCCCATGGTCTCCAATATCATTTGTATGCCGACGACACCCAAATCTACTTCTCTGTACCAGACCTATCTCCTTCCTTGCTAACCCGTGTCACTAACTGTCTTTCTCACATCTCTTCCTGGATGTCCTCTCACTACCTCAAGCTAAATCTCTCCAAAACTGAGCTCCTCATTTTCCCCCTTCTTCAAAAATCTCCACCCCAATCTCTCTATAACTGTCAACAACTCCATCATTACCCCGCATGCCCGGGGTCACATTTGACTCAGATCTTTCTTTCACTCCTCACATTCAGTCCTTGGCTAAAGCCTGCCGCTTCCACCTTAAAAACCTCTAAAATTAGACAATTCCTTACGCAAGACACAACTAAGATTTGAATCCACTCTCTCATTCTTTACCACCTCGATTACTGCAACCCTGTCCTCTCTGGTCTCCCCACCTGCCACCTAGCTCCTTTACAATCCATAATGAATGCCTTTGCCAGACTCATCTTCCTTACACGTCGCTCTTCATCTGCTGCACCTCTCTGCCACTCCCTTCACTGGCTTCCTCTTGCCTCTAGGATCAAACACAAAATTCTCACTCTGACATACAAAGCCCTCAACTGCACTGCTCCCCCCTATATCTCAGACCTTGTCTCCAGATACTCTACCTCCCGTCCCCTTCGCTCTGCTCATGACCTCCTCCTCTCCTCCTCTCTAGTTACCTCATTGCACTCCTGTTTACAGGACTTCTCCAGACTGGCTCCCATCTTGTGGAACTATCTGCCTCGCTCCACAAGATTCTCCCCTAGTTTTGAAAGCTTCAAGCGCTCCATAAAGACTCAACTGTTCAGGGATGCATACAACCTATGCTAACCTTACTTTATACCAGTTCCACTCCTCCATTGCTATCCCCTGAACCCCCTTAGCATGTAAGCCTAAGAGTCCAGCTGTTTGTAGATCACCTTCTTAAGAGCTGACTACAACAGTGCAACTCTTGGCAGGGCCCTCTACCCATTTGATCCCTATAATTGTTTTGTTGTACTCCCCCTTTGTTTATAGCACTGCGGAATCTGTTGGCGCTCTACAAATAACCGATAATAATAATAATGGCCCATGGCTCTGTGAAGAAGTCTTGGGATTAGTGTGGCTATCCAGCAGGCTAGCCATAGTTATTTAACCCTTAAAAGTTAAAGGAAACAAATTTCATCAGTATTTTCTCCAACATAGGTGTGTCCGGTCCACGGCGTCATCCTTACTTGTGGGATATTCTCTTCCCCAACAGGAAATGGCAAAGAGCCCAGCAAAGCTGGTCACATGATCCCTCCCAGGCTCCGCCTACCCCAGTCATTCTCTTTGCCGTTGTACAGGCAACATCTCCACGGAGATGGCTTAGAGTTTTTTAGTGTTTAACTGTAGTTTTTATTATTCAATCAAGAGTTTGTTATTTTAAAATAGTGCTGGTATGTACTATTTACTCAGAAACAGAAAAGAGATGAAGATTTCTGTTTGTATGAGGAAAATGATTTTAGCACCGTAACTAAAATCCATGGCTGTTCCACACAGGACTGTTGAGAGCAATTAACTTCAGTTGGGGGAACAGTGTGCAGTCTCTTGCTGCTTGAGGTATGACACATTCTAACAAGACGATGTAATGCTGGAAGCTGTCATTTTTTCCCTATGGGATCCGGTAAGCCATGTTTATTACGATGGTAAATAAGGGCTTCACAAGGGCTTATTAAGATTGTAGACTTTTCTGGGCTAAATCGATTCAGTTTTAAAACATATTTAGCCCTGAGGAATCATTTTATCTGGGTTTATTGATATTATAATATCGGCAGGCACTGTATTAGACACCTTATTTCTCTGGGGCTTTCCCAAAGCATAAGCAGAGCCTCATTTTCGCGCCGGTGTGGCGCACTTGTTTTTGAGAGGCATGGCATGCAGTCGCATGTGAGAGGAGCTCTGATACTTAGAAAAGACTTCTGAAGGCGTCATTTGGTATCGTATTCCCCTTTGGGTTTGGTTGGGTCTCAGCAAAGCAGATACCAGGGACTGTAAAGGGGTTAAAGTGTTAAAACGGCTCCGGTTCCGTTATTTTAAGGGTTAAAGCTTCCAAATTTGGTGTGCAATACTTTTAAGGCTTTAAGACACTGTGGTGAAAATTTGGTGAATTTTGTACAATTCCTTCATGTTTTTTCGCAATTGCAGTAATAAAGTGTGTTCAGTTTAAAATTTAAAGTGACAGTAACGGTTTTATTTTAAAACGTTTTTTGTACTTTATTATCAAGTTTATGCCTGTTTAACATGTCTGAACTACCAGATAGACTGTGTTCTGAATGTGGGGAAGCCAGAATTCCTGTTCATTTAAATAAATGTGATTTATGTGACAATGACAATGATGCCCAAGATGATTCCTCAAGTGAGGGGAGTAAGCATGGTACTGCATCATTCCCTCCTTCGTCTACACGAGTTTTGCCCACTCAGGAGGCCCCTAGTACATCTAGCGCGCCAATACTCCTTACTATGCAACAATTAACGGCTGTAATGGATAATTCTGTCAAAAACATTTTAGCCAAAATGAACCCTTGTCAGCGTAAGCGTGGCTGCTCTGTTTTAGTTACTGAAGAGCATGACGACGCTGATATTAATATCTCTGAAGGGCCCCTAACCCAATCTGAGGGGGCCAGGGAGGTTTTGTCTGAGGGAGAAATTACTGATTCAGGGAACATTTCTCAACAGGCTGAACCTGATGTAATTGCATTTAAATTTAAGTTGGAACATCTCCGCATTCTGCTTAAGGAGGTATTATCCACTCTGGATGATTGTGAAAAGTTGGTCATCCCAGAGAAACTATGTAAAATGGACAAGTTCCTAGAGGTGCCGGAGCTCCCAGAAGCTTTTCCTATACCCAAGCGGGTGGCGGACATTGTTAATAAAGAATGGGAAAGGCCCGGTATTCCTTTCGTCCCTCCCCCCATATTTAAAAAATTGTTTCCTATGGTCGACCCCAGAAAGGACTTATGGCAGACAGTCCCCAAGGTCGAGGGAGCGGTTTCTACTTTAAACAAACGCACCACTATACCCATAGAGGATAGTTGTGCTTTCAAAGATCCTATGGATAAAAAATTAGAAGGTTTGCTTAAAAAGATGTTTGTTCAGCAGGGTTACCTTCTACAACCAATTTCATGCATTGTCCCTGTCACTACAGCCGCATGTTTCTGGTTTGATGAACTGATAAAGGCACTCGATAGTGATTCTCCTCCTTATGAGGAGATTATGGACAGAATCAATGCTCTCAAATTGGCTAATTCTTTCACCCTAGACGCCACTTTGCAATTGGCTAGGTTAGCGGCTAAGAATTCTGGGTTTGCTATTGTGGCGCGCAGAGCGCTTTGGTTGAAATCTTGGTCGGCTGACGCGTCTTCCAAGAACAAGCTACTAAACATTCCTTTCAAGGGGAAAACGCTGTTTGGCCCTGACTTGAAAGAGATTATCTCGGATATCACTGGGGGTAAGGGCCACGCCCTTCCTCAGGATCGGCCTTTCAAGGCGAAAAATAGACCTAATTTTCGTCCCTTTCGTAAAAACGGACCAGCCCAAAGTGCTACGTCCTCTAAGCAAGAGGGTAATACTTCTCAAGCCAAGCCAGCTTGGAGACCAATGCAAGGCTGGAACAAGGGAAAGCAGGCCAAGAAGCCTGCCACTGCTACCAAGACAGCATGAAATATTGGCCCCCGATCCGGGACCGGATCTGGTGGGGGGCAGACTCTCTCTCTTCGCTCAGGCTTGGGCAAGAGATGTTCTGGATCCTTGGGCGCTAGAAATAGTCTCCCAGGGTTATCTTCTGGAATTCAAGGGACTTCCCCCAAGGGGGAGGTTCCACAGGTCTCAGTTGTCTTCAGACCACATAAAAAGACAGGCGTTCTTACATTGTGTAGAAGACCTGTTAAAAATGGGAGTGATTCATCCTGTTCCACTAAGAGAACAAGGGATGGGGTTCTACTCCAATCTGTTCATAGTTCCCAAAAAAGAGGGAACGTTCAGACCAATCTTAGATCTCAAGATCTTAAACAAGTTTCTCAAGGTTCCATCTTTCAAGATGGAAACCATTCGAACTATTCTTCCTTCCATCCAGGAGGGTCAATTCATGACCACGGTGGATTTAAAGGATGCGTATCTACATATTCCTATCCACAAGGAACATCATCGGTTCCTAAGGTTTGCATTCCTGGACAAACATTACCAGTTCGTGGCGCTTCCTTTCGGATTAACCACTGCTCCAAGGATTTTCACAAAGGTACTAGGCTCTCTTCTAGCGGTGCTAAGACCAAGGGGCATTGCAGTAGTACCTTACCTGGACGACATTCTGATTCAAGCGTCGTCCCTTCCTCAAGCAAAGGCTCACACGGACATTGTCCTGGCCTTTCTCAGATCTCACGGCTGGAAAGTGAACGTGGAAAAGAGTTCTCTATCCCCGTCAACAAGGGTTCCCTTCTTGGGAACAATTATAGACTCTTTAGAAATGAGGATCTTTCTTACAGAGGCCAGAAAAACAAAACTTCTAGACTCTTGTCGGATACTTCATTCCGTTCCTCTTCCTTCCATAGCTCAGTGCATGGAAGTGATCGGGTTGATGGTAGCGGCGATGGACATAGTTCCTTTTGCGCGCATTCATCTAAGACCATTACAACTGTGCATGCTCAGTCAGTGGAATGGGGACTATACAGACTTGTCTCCGAAGATACAAGTAAATCAGAGGACCAGAGACTCACTCCGTCGGTGGCTGTCCCTGGACAATCTGTCTCAAGGGATGACGTTCCGCAGACCAGAGTGGGTCATTGTCACGACCGACGCCAGTCTGATGGGCTGGGGCGCGGTCTGGGGATCCCTGAAAGCTCAGGGTCTTTGGTCTCGGGAAGAATCTCTTCTACCGATAAATATTCTGGAACTGAGAGCGATATTCAATGCTCTCAAGGCCTGGCCTCGGCTAGCGAGGACCAAGTTCATACGGTTTCAATCAGACAACATGACAACTGTTGCGTACATCAACCATCAGGGGGGAACAAGGAGTTCCCTAGCGATGGAAGAAGTGACCAAAATCATTCTATGGGCGGAGTCTCACTCCTGCCACCTGTCTGCTATCCACATCCCAGGAGTGGAAAATTGGGAAGCGGATTTTCTGAGTCGTCAGACATTGCATCCGGGGGAGTGGGAACTCCATCCGGAAATCTTTGCCCAAGTCACTCACCTGTGGGGCATTCCAGACATGGATCTGATGGCCTCTCGTCAGAACTTCAAAGTTCCTTGCTACGGGGCCAGATCCAGGGATCCCAAGGCGGCTCTAGTGGATGCACTAGTAGCACCTTGGACCTTCAAACTAGCTTATGTGTTCCCGCCATTTCCTCTCATCCCCAGGCTGGTAGCCAGGATCAATCAGGAGAGGGCGTCGGTGATCTTGATAGCTCCTGCGTGGCCACGCAGGACTTGGTATGCAGATCTGGTGAATATGTCATCGGCTCCACCTTGGAAGCTACCTTTGAGACGAGACCTTCTTGTTCAGGGTCCGTTCGAACATCCGAATCTGGTTTCACTCCAGCTGACTGCTTGGAGATTGAACGCTTGATTTTATCGAAGCGAGGATTCTCAGATTCTGTTATCGATACTCTTGTTCAGGCCAGAAAGCCTGTAACTAGAAAGATTTACCACAAAATTTGGAAAAAAAATATATCTGTTGGTGTGAATCTAAAGGATTCCCTTGGGACAAGGTTAAGATTCCTAGGATTCTATCCTTCCTTCAAGAAGGATTGGAAAAAGGATTATCTGCTAGTTCCCTGAAGGGACAGATTTCTGCCTTGTCGGTATTACTTCACAAAAAGCTGGCAGCTGTGCCAGATGTTCAAGCCTTTGTTCAGGCTCTGGTTAGAATCAAGCCTGTTTACAAACCTTTGACTCCTCCTTGGAGTCTCAATTTAGTTCTTTCAGTTCTTCAGGGGGTTCCGTTTGAACCCTTACATTCCGTTGATATTAAGTTATTATCTTGGAAAGTTTTGTTTTTAGTTGCGATTTCTTCTGCTAGAAGAGTCTCAGAATTATCTGCTCTGCAGTGTTCTCTTCCTTATCTGGTGTTCCATGCAGATAAGGTGGTTTTACGTACTAAACCTGGTTTTCTTCCAAAAGTTGTTTCTAACAAAAACATTAACCAGGAGATTATCGTACCTTCTCTGTGTCCAAAACCAGTTTCAAAGAAGGAACGTTTGTTGCACAATTTGGATGTTGTTCGCGCTCTAAAATTCTATTTAGATGCTACAAAGGATTTTAGACAAACATCTTCCTTGTTTGTTGTTTATTCAGGTAAAAGGAGAGGTCAAAAAGCAACTTCTACCTCTCTCTCTTTTTGGATTAAAAGCATCATCAGATTGGCTTACGAGACTGCCGGACGGCAGCCTCCCGAAAGAATCACAGCTCATTCCACTAGGGCTGTGGCTTCCACATGGGCCTTCAAGAACGAGGCTTCTGTTGATCAGATATGTAGGGCAGCGACTTGGTCTTCACTGCACACTTTTACCAAATTTTACAAGTTTGATACTTTTGCTTCTTCTGAGGCTATTTTTGGGAGAAAGGTTTTGCAAGCCGTGGTGCCTTCCATTTAGGTGACCTGATTTGCTCCCTCCCTTCATCCGTGTCCTAAAGCTTTGGTATTGGTTCCCACAAGTAAGGATGACGCCGTGGACCGGACACACCTATGTTGGAGAAAACAGAATTTATGTTTACCTGATAAATTTCTTTCTCCAACGGTGTGTCCGGTCCACGGCCCGCCCTGGTTTTTTAATCAGGTCTGATAATTTATTTTCTTTAACTACAGTCACCACGGTACCATATGGTTTCTCCTATGCAAATATTCCTCCTTAACGTCGGTCGAATGACTGGGGTAGGCGGAGCCTGGGAGGGATCATGTGACCAGCTTTGCTGGGCTCTTTGCCATTTCCTGTTGGGGAAGAGAATATCCCACAAGTAAGGATGACGCCGTGGACCGGACACACCGTTGGAGAAAGAAATTTATCAGGTAAACATAAATTCTGTTTTTTTTTTCTTTAAATTAGTTATTTGTTTGGAAATTAGTTTTATGAAAACAAAATGAATGTCCATGTCTTCATTACGAATTTGTATTCATAATGAAACAAAAGCACAAGTATAGTAATTACATGTTGTATATGTAATGTTACTGGTATTATGTCACTTAACAATGAGAGAGAACAAAGTTCCCTATGTTACACTGGAACTTATAAACCTTTATGTTTTTTAAGGGGACCTTGAGGGGCTTTGAAAGAGATACCTCCTTCCTATCAGAATCTATCTAATGGCTAGGCAGGCAAATGAACAGTGGGTAACTGTAAATTAAAGGGGCGTGTGACCCTTAGTTCAACAATGATCTCTGTTCGTTTAGAAACTTTTTATCCCAATCTAACATACATGCTATCACTGAAACCATTTCTACTGCCTCATACTCTTTGGTGGAATTTGCTTCAGCCACACTCCCAGACACAGGGGCCTATATATCAAAGGTCTTGCGGACCTGATCCGACAATGCGGATCAGATCAGCAAGACCTCGCTGAATGCGGAGAGCAATACGCTCTACGTATTCAGCATTGCATTAGCAGCTCACAAGAGCTGCTGGTGCAACGCCGCCCCCTGCAGACTCGCAGCCAATCGGCCGCCAGTGCGGAGGTGTCAATCAACCCGATCGTTTATCGATCGGGTTGAATTGTGGCGATTCTTGTCTGCCTGCTCAGAGCAGGCGGACAGGGTTATGGAGCAGCGGTCTTTAGAAACACAGGCCCACAAGCTCCAATTGGAGCTTGATAAATGGGCCTCCTAGAGCCCAATTATCTAAAGTTCGTGAAATGTTCTATGAAATCTCACCAGTACTATGAATCCCCTGTCCTATTTCTATAAAGGCAATTTTTACCTTGAGAACAGTGTGTCTCGGAAAGGGGTGTTCCCTGCTTTTAAGTATGTGAAGACGACACATACATTATAATATTCCTCACAAAAAATGTAATGTAATAATTGTATAAAATTAATAATTGAAATAAAAATATGCAGTGAAAAATTGTATTGTTCAAAAATTTGTTCTGCAAAAATCATAATTTATAAAAACAAAAATGTACATTGAAATTAGACAGGAAACAAAACTATTTAAGGCATTCATAATAAAATAAACTGCAGAAATCTTGGGGGTTCTTCAGTACTCCCCGAGGACAACGGACACCCGGCTTGTGTCCCCCTTGTCCAACCATTACCAATGTCTACTGAATTCCCAATATCTGACGACAACCAAATACATCTATGCATTTGAGAAAGATTGGGAGCAGACATTTTCTGAGAAGTGCTGGAATGAAGCGATTACCCACACTAAACAAGCTGTCCAATATATGACTCTCTCTGTGCTCTACTACAAGCTTCTCACCAGATGGCACTTCGTACCATTCAAACTACACAAGATGTTCTCCACCACCTCCCCAATATTCTGGTGAGGCTGCTTACAAATCGGGGACTCGCACCATATCTGGTGGTCATGTCCTATCATTAAACCTTTCTGGTCTAAACTTCTTATCCTGTACCAACTACTTAACCTGACTGATGGTCTGCCCTCCGAGGTCACACTCCTCCATCTAAACCTCCAACAACATACCCTACCCCAAAGCTGTCTACTCATAATGATCTTAATGGCAACAAAACTCACAATTGCTAGAAATTGGAAGAAACCTACCCCCCCCCCCGCAGTGGAGAGGTTTGATGGACCTAATTAATTACTTTAAATCCATGGGAGGATAAGTCTACAGCTCTAAACAACAAGACCTACACTTCCTTATCTGGAAACCCTGGGACACCCTTGGGGAGAAAAAAACAACTGTCTCTTTCCTAACCCCACTCCCTTTGGGATAATAGTACATTCTCAGCTATACAATTGTGTCTCACCTATCCCTTCTCCTTCCTCCTCCCAAATCCAGCCTTAATAAATGATACCTTCCTCCACCATCTCTCATCCCTTTCCTTCCTCCCTACCCATCCCTCTCCCACACCCAACCAGCCCTGTTACGTCCTTCCATATTACTCTAATTCACTCAATTTAAAAGCCAAAAAATTGCACAACTCTTCAATTATCACAATGTTTACCCAAAAAAATCCTCTAACTCTCCAAGATCCCCTGTCTCCTTTACCTTTCTCACCAAACAATTTTTACAGTTGGACTGTTCAAATTCTTAATCAGAAATGTGAACTACTTTTATCACTTAGTCAAGTTTTGATTCTTGTATTTAACGAAAACCTGAAAAAATAGAGCTCTCTTGGTACATTTACCTTACTAAGTTACAGGACTCCACAATTGAAATTCTTAGATTTTGCAAAAGATGACCCATCACAGATGACTGGGCTGTTACAGGCCCAATCACCTGGACTGAAGTGCCTTGTATAACTGCCTGTTTTAATATCACCTGTATTGTTTTGAAAAATAAATAAATAAAAATAAAATAAATTGCACTTGCAAAAAATGCTATTAAATTCATATTCTTCTCACTGTTTTTTTCCCTTGCAATTTGAAAGGTTGCAAGATTGTTTTAAAACACGCAAAACACTTATTACCCTATTAAGCCGATGATACCCACCCATTGCAAACCACAATGTTGGAAGTACATGTCACTGTCCTGCCTAAACCTGGCATATCTCCTGACAACCCAGCTAAGTTTCAGCTCATTTCCATTCTCAATGTTGATTTTAAAATTATTTGCAAAACTTTTAACCAATGGTCTCAATTGCATACTACAACACCTGTTGTATATTGATCAAACTGGGTTCATACTGCAGAGAGAGGCCAAGGATAATACGGTGAAAGCTACACCAAGGGTAATACGGTGGAGCTACACTTATGTTTACTACTATAATATACCTTCTATTTTTGTGTCTATGAACACCAAAAAGGCATTCGAAAGACTGGACTGGTCTTTTCTCTCACAGTTGAAAAATTTGGTTTTCCTAAAGATTTTATTTCCAAGATCTTAGTACTAATATGCTACCCCAACTGGGTGGGTAAAGTTGAATAGCCTACTGTCTGATCCATTCCATACACAGAAATGGCACCAGACAAGGTTGTCCCCTATCGCCCCTGCTTTTTATCTTGTTTATAGAGATACTGGCTTACAAATTACGTAATTCCCAGGATGTAATATGTATTAGAACAAATTCATATAAATTGTCATTATTCACTGACAATCTCTTGATACCACTTCCTCTTCAAGGTCTCTCTCTGTGGCACACTCTGTATTGGAAGAGTATGGATCAGTTTCCAACTTTTCAATTAATTTTAGTAAATCAGAAATCCTCCCTATTCACATTTATGAGCCTTATTTACTAGCATTTACAGTTCATAATCCTTTTACATTAAAAAATGGTTCTCTCAAATACTTAGGGATAAACCTAACATCTGATTTAACAATTAGTTTTTGGCCAAATTACGAATCGTTATTAAATGACGTCACTATGGCTACCCAAGTCTATATTTTTTTTTTGAGTGGAATCAGTGTTGTTAAGATGTCACTTTTTAGTAAAGTATTATGTACAGCGCCAATGTAGGCTAAGGGATAAATATAAACACTGAAAAATGAGGTGTAGAACTGCTAAGGCTAAAAGGATTTAATACAAAATAGAATAGTATTTTGTTACAAATAATGGATAAAAACAATGGTATAAGAGGTTAAAATATGTTTGAAATCCCTATAAAAAACTCACAATGCGATAAATGACAGTTGGATCCAAGGGTAATGTGATGAGAAATATGAAATAATAATATTGTAAACTCCGCGTGTGAGTGCGAATAAACAAATAAGTGAATAAATGGGTAAACAAATGTGCGAAGTGTTTTTGCAGCATAAATGTGCAAAGTGTTTTTACAGCATAAGTGAGCAGCCAAGTGTGATAGTGAAAGTATGAACACTGTATGCAAATACAAGAAGAAAGACAAAAAACAATCCACAAAGTTATAATCAAAAATTCACAAAAAATAACTGAACAGTCCTGATGACACTGCAGTGCAAAAAAGAACAAAAAATGAACAAAAAATGATAATCACAGGTGAGTTAATACCAATGAGTGACAAAATTATAAAAATGGAAAAAATAAGTGGAAAAAATAAGATCAAAAATCCAGTAAAAAAGCGAAAAAACAGAAGTGATGTTCAACAAATGTTAATAAAGATCAAAAAAGAACAAAAGTTATGTTGTAATCCAAATGAAATAACAGTAAATTAGAAATAGAATCACATGAAGGAACCTTGAATCCTGAGGGGGAGAGTTCCCAGGTGAATCCTGACAGCGGTCAGCTCTTTGTCCAATGTCCTAGAAATGTCCCTGTAAAAAAAAGGATTAACATAGCGTAACAAGTCCTTAGAGTAGTTAGAATCTTAGAATAGTGCTTACCAATAGGTCTACGCGTTTCGGCCCCAAAAAAAGGCCTTTATCAAGACTGCTGAATTGGTAAGCTGAGAGGCTTTAAATAACAGTGTCACTTAAGTGACCGGATGTGGCTCTGAGGTGCACTTCCGGTTTCGCCACAAGATAAAAAGAGTGTTTAACATATATAAAATATGTGTAGAATGTCACTCAGAGATAAAATTGTCCTATATTTTATTCCTAGGATTTGTATTTGTGTATTTGATGTCATTAGGTTCAGTATATCTTAAGCACCCATAGTCGTGATGTCACTTCCGGTTTACCGGAGTAAACTTTTTATAGCTGATCTTATGTTTTGATAGCCTAAAGTTGTGAACTTGAGTTAGAAGATGTAGTTTTAAGATGTGCTTTTGTATATTTGAGGCTTGATCACCTATATTTTTATGGTGACGATTTTGCAGGGATTTGATTGGTCATGACATCACGACCCAGATTCTATGATCCTATTGGTGTTAGAAAAAGGTGTGTGGGTAATAGCCCTCCTGATTGGGTGTTGAACGCTGAGATGTCAAATAGCATTTTAACAAAAGGGGGACAAATTGTTTAGATAGCAGAGGAGATTTAGATAATAAAGATACCAATTTTATAATAAGAACAGCTTGAGAATGATTAGCCATTTCATAATAAGAACAGCTTGAGAATGATTAGAGATATGTTTCATCAGAGGTGATTTATATGCCTTCTCCATTGTGTTTGTATATAATTATAAGTCATCGCACAAATCGTGTATATTATACCGAGATATAGTTTACATATCTTCTCCAATATATATGTACATAGTGATGAGTGATATCCCTAATTATATGCCTTAGGTTTAAATGAGATGATAGGAGGTCTATTAGTCCTCTCTTACAAACTAGTACTGCTTTAGGTATTTTTAAGGCACAACAACATCAGAGTTGGGAAATAAAATCCAATGGTGGCACAATAATAAAATAATAAAGAAGATCACTAATCCTATATACCTAATCGAACTAGTTTAGCCAGGCTTAAAAGAGAAAATGCTATAGCAGTGTGTGTAATTTATCTTACACTGTGTCAACAAAAGGCTATGGCTTTTTTTTAAAAAAAAGGAAAGAAAGAAGAGACTAAAATCCATGGTGTAAAAGAGAGACACTTCATGACTTTATGAGGGTATATCTGTATGTCATAAGTCAAAGTTTATACATACTCGTCACTGAGTCCAATAGCCTCAGTAAATTCCCTAAAGGAGGGTGTATTAATACCCCTTTTTATACCACCAGAATGAAATCTTATATAAGACCTTTAAATCACTAAGGTCTGTAATGTCACATCATTTGGGAGCAGTGGTTGAGTGGGTGTATGAGGGATCTATGAACTAACCAATAATTAAGAGACTTAATGGTGACCAATATAGATGTAAGAGAAACTATTGTGGATTTTTTATGAGCAGAGGATGATGAACTTCTAAAGTAAAAATTGCATGTGAGACCAGATACCTGGACTATACATAAGATATAGATATTAACCCTTGAGATATAGGGAGGTTCTGATAAAAAATATTGAATTCAGAATGAGGGAATAGTCTGATGAATATTCTATAGTGGAGTCCTTCATTTGACTTTAGGTCAGGGGTATAGTGGTACTAGAAGCAGAGACTATTTTGGGGGAGAGCTTAGTCAATCTATGTCTAGGGTGTATACTTCTAGTCATAGATTGGGAGTTAAGGATGGATACATTTGGTGAGGAGTCTGGAGAGGATCAAATAAGATGGTATCATAATGCTATCAGATATATTCATAGATTGAAGAGATGGGTAAGATCCTCTCTGTTATTTAGACCTTTTGGATGTAAGCTATCCAACAGAAAAATCCATTTGGATTCAGCTTTGAGAAGACTTTTTTCAAAGTCACCACCTCTCCAATTTTTTATAACTTTTTGTATGCCAGTAAATTTCATGTCTTTTATATTGCCGTTATGTTTAGTTGCAAAATGTTTATAAAGAATTGTGTCTTTATTCTGTTTTTCAATCAGCAATATATGTTCTCTTAGCCTATCTCTGAGGCTCCTTGATGTCTGGCCAATGTACTGGAGGCCACATGAACATTCAATAAGGTATATAATCCCTTTGTCCTGGCATCTTATTAAATCTTTAATAGCAAATTCTTCTCCAGTCTGGTTTGATTTGAATTTTTTGGTCTTAGTGCCTCTTTTGCATGCTTTGCAGGTGGGGCACGGGTAGAAACCTTTAATTGATTTCCCCTGTACATCATATGTTCTTGAGTTGTTCTTCCGTTGTAGACTTGGCGCTAGTTTGTTTTTGAGATTTCCTGTTTTTTTATAGACGAATTTTGGTTGATTTGGGAGTTTATCTCCAATAACATCGTCATTTTTCAACAGGTGCCAGTGTTTTTTAAAAATCTTTTCAATGATGCACCGATTACTGCTGTATTCTGTGATCATAGGTATATTTAGCAGTTCTTCTGTTTCTGGTTTTTTATGATCTTTGTATTTAGTTAGCTCATTTCTCTCCACTTGTCGTGCTTCCTGTATCTTGAGATCCATGTTGACACAGTGTAAGATAAATTACACACACTGCTATAGCATTTTCTCTTTTAAGCCTGGCTAAACTAGTTCGATTAGGTATATAGGATTAGTGATCTTCTTTATTATTTTATTATTGTGCCACCATTGGATTTTATTTCCCAACTCTGATGTTGTTGTGCCTTAAAAATACCTAAAGCAGTACTAGTTTGTAAGAGAGGACTAATAGACCTCCTATCATCTCATTTAAACCTAAGGCATATAATTAGGGATATCACTCATCACTATGTACATATATATTGGAGAAGATATGTAAACTATATCTCGGTATAATATACACGATTTGTGCGATGACTTATAATTATATACAAACACAATGGAGAAGGCATATAAATCACCTCTGATGAAACATATCTCTAATCATTCTCAAGCTGTTCTTATTATGAAATGGCTAATCATTCTCAAGCTGTTCTTATTATAAAATTGGTATCTTTATTATCTAAATCTCCTCTGCTATCTAAACAATTTGTCCCCCTTTTGTTAAAATGCTATTTGACATCTCAGCGTTCAACACCCAATCAGGAGGGCTATTACCCACACACCTTTTTCTAACACCAATAGGATCATAGAATCTGGGTCGTGATGTCACGACCAATCAAATCCCTGCAAAATCGTCACCATAAAAATATAGGTGATCAAGCCTCAAATATACAAAAGCACATCTTTAAACTACATCTTCTAACTCAAGTTCACAACTTTAGGCTATCAAAACATAAGATCAGCTATAAAAAGTTTACTCCGGTAAACCGGAAGTGACATCACGACTATGGGTGCTTAAGATATACTGAACCTAATGACATCAAATACACAAATACAAATCCTAGGAATAAAATATAGGACAATTTTATCTCTGAGTGACATTCTACACATATTTTATATATGTTAAACACTCTTTTTATCTTGTGGCGAAACCGGAAGTGCACCTCAGAGCCACATCCGGTCACTTAAGTGACACTGTTATTTAAAGCCTCTCAGCTTACCAATTCAGCAGTCTTGATAAAGGCCTTTTTTTGGGGCCGAAACGCGTAGACCTATTGGTAAGCACTATTCTAAGATTCTAACTACTCTAAGGACTTGTTACGCTATGTTAATCCTTTTTTTTACAGGGACATTTCTAGGACATTGGACAAAGAGCTGACCGCTGTCAGGATTCACCTGGGAACTCTCCCCCTCAGGATTCAAGGTTCCTTCATGTGATTCTATTTCTAATTTACTGTTATTTCATTTGGATTACAACATAACTTTTGTTCTTTTTTGATTTTTATTAACATTTGTTGAACATCACTTCTGTTTTTTCGCTTTTTTACTGGGTTTTTGATCTTATTTTTTCCACTTATTTTTTCCATTTTTATAATTTTGTCACTCATTGGTATTAACTCACCTGTGATTATCATTTTTTGTTCATTTTTTGTTCTTTTTTGCACTGCAGTGTCATCAGGACTGTTCAGTTATTTTTTGTGAATTTTTGATTATAACTTTGTGGATTGTTTTTTGTCTTTCTTCTTGTATTTGCATACAGTGTTCATACTTTCACTATCACACTTGGCTGCTCACTTATGCTGTAAAAACACTTTGCACATTTATGCTGCAAAAACACTTCGCACATTTGTTTACCCATTTATTCACTTATTTGTTTATTCGCACTCACACGCGGAGTTTACAATATTATTATTTCATATTTCTCATCACATTACCCTTGGATCCAACTGTCATTTATCGCATTGTGAGTTTTTTATAGGGATTTCAAACATATTTTAACCTCTTATACCATTGTTTTTATCCATTATTTGTAACAAAATACTATTCTATTTTGTATTAAATCCTTTTAGCCTTAGCAGTTCTACACCTCATTTTTCAGTGTTTATATTTATCCCTTAGCCTACATTGGCGCTGTACATAATACTTTACTACTAGTTCTTTCCTTTGGGGGTTGGTTAGACCCTTTATTTGTATTCAGCTTAAGGGATTGTCTTAGCGCTTGGCTACTACACCATATTTTCTACAAAGATGTCACTTTTTCCAAATTTTTTTATATATTTTCCAGACAGTCCCTATCCCTCTACCTGCTTCCTATAAGACCCAACTACAATCAGTAGTAAATTCTTATATTTGGAAGGCAAACCCCCCTCACATAGATAAATCCACCCTGTTCCTTTCCCCGGAACATAGAGGTTGTAGGGTTCCTAACTCTAAATATATCAATGTAGTGTTTTAGATTTATGCTCTTATGATGAGCATCACCACAAGCAATGGGTGAGGTTGGAACTTGACATCAGGGCTCCCCTCAATTAGGTAGCTCCTGTTGGTTGGAAAAGTTACATAGTGATTTATGACATACAACAGACTCTACTATTTCAAAAACAAACACGATTTGGTTATCTGTGATTAGAACTCTAATCTATCTCATCCATACCATCATCTCTATCCCCTACTTAAATGAATACAGATTTTAATCTAGGGTTTAATATTTGCCCCCCTGGCACAGAAAACATTATTTATTACCTATTTTTATATTATCAGAAGATGGTAACATGTCTTAGCAAACAACAAATTGAACAACTGGGTGAACGTTTTTACAAACAATGGTTTCATTACCACCAACTGAAAAATTTCATATCTACACATAAACATAAAGAAAACCTTTTGAGGCTTGAAACTCCTTTTGAAAAACTACTGTTCATCAACAACACTAACCCACAGTATATATTTTATAAACTACTACTTATACCTCCCTTAGATAGCTTACCCTCCTACACCAAGGGGTACAGATCTACCTTTCATTATATTAACTAAAGAATGAAACTCTGTTTTAACTAAAACTCATAAATTTGCACATTCATCTCAATTATTAGAAACAAACCTTAAACTTATGACCAGATGGTATTTAACAACACAGAAACTTAAGTATTTCATTTTGGAAGATTCGAATCTCTGTTGGTGACTTTGCCCAGATGAAGGTACTATGTATCACATCTGGGGGTCTTGTCTTAAAATTAAATTATTTTGCAAATCGATCTTGCAACTTATGAATGCTTATTTGGTAAGTAGTGTACAATTAGATCCCTTTTTAACTAAAAGGGACAGTCTAGTCAAAAGTTAACTTTCATGATTCAGATGCATGCAATTTTAAACAACTTTCCAATTTATTTTATCATCAAATTAGCTTTGTTCTTTTGGTATTCTTTGTTGAAAGCTAAACCTAGGTAGGCTCACATGCTAATTTCTAAGCCCTTGGATCGGGTTGATTTCTTGCGAGTTCTGTCTGCCTTCTCAAAGCAGATGGACAGATTATGGAGTAGCGGTCTTTAGGCCGCTGCTTCATAACTTGTGTATCTGGCGAGCCTGAAAAACGGGGTTTCAAGCTCCATACGGAACTTGATAAATATGCCCCTCTTTCTCCACTTTTCAAACTCCATTGAAGTCTATGGGGGTATACGTTAATGCGGTTTGCGATATTCAAAGTTCGGCTTTTTGCATGCGTCAGGTTAGCATGAGTTAAAATTGTTAAATACTTTCTACTTGTAATACGAGCATTACCAATGCGTGCAAAAAGCTTACTTCTAGCGGAGTTAGTGTGCAACCGATAAATAGCACTCCACTCGTAATGTAGCCCATAATACTTCCTATCCAGCTGTCACCTTCTACTGCTTTACAGCTGTGGCAGTAGGATAAATTATAACTCTCCTGTTATCCACTTACAGAGTTAGGATTCAAACTATGATAACAGCTTCTTCTCTCCTCTACCTCTTCACAACGCCTCATACCATCTGATGACATACCCCATGTCTCAGTTCTTGAACAAATGCCACACAATATGTACAAAAATTGGATTCAGAGAGTTTTATAAGCTGCTGATAGTCTTACTCTTTCTATACATGTTGTCTTCTTAACTGTGGTGCCAATCTTCTAAGGGATCTCTTGTGGTACTGTAGAATGAGTTTTCCTCCAAAAAACAAACAAACAATAATAGTGTAATGCACTTTGAAACTTCCATTTAGTGTAACACAATTGTCAAAGATTATCTTCTTCAATAAAAGAATATTTTCTTTACTGAAAGATACTGGAATCAGGTGCAATACAAGAAATTGTTTAATAAAACATCTTAATAGCTCAACGTGTTTCAGCAGCAACAAATCACCTTTTTTCAAGAGCAATACAATTTCTCTAAAGAGCTATTTGAGAAATGTTATTGCTCTTGAAAAAATGATGCTGCTGAAAAGTGAGCATTTTATACGGAGTTATAATGTTTTTTTGTTGTTTTTTTAAATGATTGCTTTTCTAACTTTACCTGCATCTTTGAGCTTTCAATAAAGAAGATATTCTTTAAAACTTCCCTTTTAACATCTTCCATTTAACCTAATGCATCACAGTTCTTTTGGTTCTTCTCAGTTCTGGACCAACTGCTCTTCTCTTGGGAAACAAGAGCTCATTTGAGGATGGATGACACTCAAATCTATGGGGCATATTTATCAAGCTCTGAATGGAGCTTGATGCCCCGTGTTTCTAGCGAGCCTGCAGGCTGGCCAGAAACAGCAGTTATGAAGCAGCGGTCACAAAGACCGCTGCTCCATAACCTGTCCGCCTGCTCTGAGCAGGCGGACAGACATCGCCGCCGGAATTCAACCCGATCGACTATGATCGGGTTGATTGACACCTCCCTGCTGGCAGCCCATTGACCGTGAGTCTGCAGGGGGCGGCGCTGCACCAGCAGCTCTTGTGAGCTGCTGGTGCAGTGCTGAATACGGCGAGCGTATTCTTCGCCGTATTAAGCGAGGTCTGTTGGACCTGATCCGCACTGCCAAGAGTTGCACAACTTTCATGAAGGTCATCTACAAAATAGCTGGGCTCATAGGCTAACATGCTAAGGGGGTTCAAAGGGCTGACAAAAAGAGGAAAGGCACTGAGGTTAGAAAAGTTTAGCTTATGTTGTATGCATCCCTGAAAAGTAGAGTCTTTAAAAAAAACTTTCAAAACTAGGAGAGAGTCTTGTGGAGCGAGGCAGAGAGTTCCACAAAATAAGGGCCATTCTGGAGAAGTCCTGTAGACGGGAATGTGAGGAGGTAACAAGAGAGGCGAAGGACAGGAGATCATGAGCAGATTAAAGGGGAAGGGAGGGAGAGTATATTGGGACTAGGTTGGAGATATAGGGAGGAACAGTGTTATTGAGAGTTTTAAAAGTTATAGTCAGGATTTTATGTTTTATTCTTGCGGTTAGAGGAAGCCAGTGATGGGACGGGCAGAGAGGTGCAGCAGATGAAGAGTAATGTGTATGGAAGATCAGCCGGGCAGAGGCTTTCATTATGGATTATAAAGATAGACGGTAGCTAGGGAGACCAGAGATGATGGAGTTGCAGTTGTCAAGGTGGGAAATGAAGAGAGAGTGGATTAAAATCTTAGTTGTGTCTTGTGTGAGGAAGTGTTGAATTTTGGAAATCTTTTTTAAGGTGGAAATGGCAGGAATTGGCCAAAGACTAGATGTGAGGAGTGAAGCATGACCCTAAGACATTGGGCATGCGGGTTGGGTTGATGATGTTATGATCAACAGTTATAGGAAGATGGGGTAGATATTTTGGAAGACGGGGGGAAATTAGGAGCTCAGTTTTGAAGAGATTTAGCTTAAGGTAGTCAGAAGACATACATGATATTGAAACCCATGGGAACAACTTTCTAATTTACTATAATTATTACATTTTTCTTTGTTTTCTTGATATCTTTATTTAAAAAGGCAGGAATCTAAGTTTTTGCTTTAGCACCCTAGGTAGCGCCTGTTGATTGGTGGCTACATTTAACCACCAATCAGCAAGCGCTACCCAGGTGCTGAACCAAAAATGGGCCGGCTCCTAAGCATAGATTTCTGCTTTTCAAATAAAGATAGCAAGAGAATGAATGAAAAATGATAATAGGAGTAAATTAGAAAGATGCTTAAAATTGCATGCTCTATCTGAATCACGAAATACATTTTTTTGGGTTTAGTATCTCTTTAACAATTGCTGTCTCTGTGGCGTGTTGGAGGCAAAATCTAGATTTCAATGGGTCAAGGAAGGAGTTTGATGTGAAGAAATGTGCTAAACGTTTATATACTAGTCTTTCCAGAAGTTTTGAGGCAATGG